>NC_142888.1:62203709-62510887 GCF_051225735.1 Oryctolagus cuniculus
ATGCATGTCTAGGGTAGAGCACTACCTTTTCCCCCATACCACTGACTGATAGTAGAACAATGAAAACCAGGAAAAGAAGCCTTGTATTCTACAACATACCTTCAAGATAATTTACTGAAAATGGGTGTTTGGCACAGCAGTGAAGCTTCCGCTTGAGATATTGACATTCCCTATTAGTGTGCCAGAGGTTGCATCCTAGCTCCGCTCCCGATTCCAGCTTCCTACAACGTGCACTCTGAGAGGCAGTCGTGATGGCTCAAGTAGTTGGATCTTGATTTTTACAATAACCCTTGGAGTTGGTGCAGCCAATTAAGCACCTGCTTGCGACAATGGCATTCCATATCAGAGTGCCAATTCAATTCCCAACTGGGGGCTGGTGCCATAACTCACTTGGTTAATCCTCCACCTGCGGAGCCAAGTTCTAGTCCCGGTTGCTCCTCTTCCAGTCCAGCTCTCTGCTGTGGCCCGGGAGGGCAGTGGAGGATGGCCCAAGTGCTTGGGCCCTGCACCCACATGGGAGACCAGGAGAAAGCACCTGGCTCCTGGCTTTGGATCGATGCAGCAACGGCCGTAGCGGTCATTTGGGGAGTAAACCAATGGAGGGAAGACCTTTCGCTCTGTCTCTCTCTCACTGTCCATAACTCTGTCAAATAAATAAATAAATAAAATTTTTTAAAGTCCCAACTGTTCTACTACCAATCTAGATCCTAGCTAATGCACCTAGAAAAGCAGCAGAACATGGCCTAAGTACTTGGTTTCCTGTCACCCATATGGGAGACCAGAATGTTGCTCAAGGCACCTGGCTTCAGGCCCCAGCTGTTGCAGATATTTAGGAAGTGAAGCAATGGGTGGAAGTTTTCTCTCTCTCTCCCTCTCTTTTTCCATCACTCTATATTTCAAATTAAATAAATACTACTTATATAAAATAATGAAATAAAATAAGCTTCAAGGAATGTCTAGAATAAGACATTTTCTTTTTAAAAAAAAAATTTATTTATTTATTTGAAAGTCAGACTTACACAGAGAGAGGAGAGGCAGAAAGAAAGAAAGAGGTCTTCCATCGATGGTTCCACTCCCCAGTTGGCCGCTACGACAAGAGCTGAGCTAATCTGAAGCCAGGAGCCAGGAGCTTCTTCCAGGTCTCCCACGCGGGTGCAGGGGCCCAAGCACTTGGGCCATCTTCTACTGCTTTCCCAGGCCATAGCAGAGAGCTGGATCGGAAGTGGAGCAGCCAGATCTTGAACCAGCACCCATATCACTTCAGGCAAGGGCGTTAACCCACCATACCATAGCACCGGCCCCAAGACATTTTCTAAAATGGAAAATTTGAAACCTACAGCACTTCTTTCTACCAGGTGGTTACATGCCAGGTCCCCCTTATATAGTATATAGTTAATCCCTTATATTATTCCCTATCCTTTGGAGATTTATGCTACCAGTATTACGTAGGGATGACTGAGTAACAAGGAACTTGCCCACTGCACAGTACTGTGCATCTTAGAGGGCAGTGATACAATACCTGAACTAAAGACAAGTGTCATGATCCAGAACTTCAGTCTTTCCCTGCCTCAGCTTGGAGAAGTCATTTTTAAACAGGTGATTCCAGAGAGTGAAGCATATATATGACACAAGGTTAGGATGGGGCTTGTGTTGTGCACAGCGAGTAAAGCCACTGCCTACAGTGCTAGCATTCCAGATAAGGTGCTGCTTCGAGTCCCAGCTGCTCCACTTGCAACTCAGCTCCCTGCTAATGCACCTGGGAAAGCAGTAGAGGATAGCCCAAGTGTTTGGATTCTTGTACCCATGTGGGAGACCCAGAAGAAGCTCCTGGCTCCTCGTTTCAGCCTGGTCCCACTGAGGCCAGTGCAGCCATTTGGCGAGTGAACCAGTGGATGGAAGATTTATCTCTCTGTCTGTCTCTACTCCCCCACCCCTAACTATGACTTTCAAATAAATAAGATAAATCTTTAAAAAAAAAAGAATATATACATTCTGATGTTGCAATCCTGTAAACACAAATACCTATCAAACATCTTACTGTTGATTCAGTTTTATATGCCTGGAAGATCAGATGCCTAATTGTTAGCATATTATGTCAATAATTTCAATGCAGTTAGCATTTTGGAAAACTGGTCAGCAACACTGTAGAGAGAGTGAGGAAGAAATAAATTGCTAAACATTTGTGTTTGTTTCTGTGAACTCATTCTGACTTTGGTGATGTTATTTTTGTTGCTTCTCAAACTAAAAGCTGTGCTCTCCTATTTCTGAAAGAAAAATCAGTGCTTTGCTGCATGCGAGATTTAAACAGCATAATATGGCCAGAGGTCAATGAGCATAGTATATTTTTAGCTTCCGTTTTAGAGCTTCAAGGAATCCTTTCAAAAAGCACCACCAATCATAAAACAGGACCCAGTACTTGTCAATACAATATATGGGACACAGGGACTTTCTTAAATTTCTTAGTAAGGTTAGATGGCAGTTACATAGAAGACCAACACACTTTAAAATAGTCCAAAATGATTCTTTTAGGAATTAAAAATATCAGAGACTAGCTACAGCCTTTCCAATTTTCATTACACTCTTGAAGACTGCATCTACTTTTTAAATCAGCAACATAATGGAAAGTATATATTGTGTTTTTAGTTATTTTTAGTAGTCTTGAGAAACACTCAAGAGCTACCCTCTTCCATTCCCCATATTTTAAGGTATCAGAAAAGGGTAGTTTTATTTAAAAATTATAGTAAATTTCATTTTACTTGAAAGGCAAAGAGACAGAGAGTTCTTCCATCTGCTGTTTCACTCCCCAAATGCCTGCAACAGCCAGGGCCAGGCCAGGCCTACGGAAGGAGCCCAGAACTCCATCTAGGTCTCCCACATTGGTGGCAGGGATATATGTAGGCTGCTGTTGCCTAGGGTGTGCTTGAGCAGGAAGTTGGATTGGAAATAGAGGAACTTGGCCGGCGCCGTGGCTCACTAGGCTAATCCTCCGCCTTGTGGCGCCGGCACACAGGGTTCTAGTCCCGGTCGGGGCGCCAGATTCTGTCCCGTTGCCCCTCTTCCAGGCCAGCTCTCTGCTGTGGCCAGGGAGTGCAGTGGAGGATGGCCCAAGTGCTTGGGTCCTACACCCGCATGGGAGACCAGGAGAAGCACCTGGCTCCTGCCTTCGGATCAGCGCAGTACGCTGACTGCAGCACACAGGTCGCGGCGGCCATTGGAGGGTGAACCAACGGCAAAGGAAGACCTTTCTCTCTGTCTCTCTCTCTCTCACTATCCACTCTGCCTGTCAAAAAAAAAAAAAAAAAAAAAAAGGAAATAGAGGAACTGGCACTGGAATCAGGCACTCTAATACGGGATGTGGGCATCCCAAGCAGCAACTTAACAGCTGTACCAAACACCTGCCCCCAAAGCTGCATTTTGCTAAGTGAGCAAATGCACATCTGATTTTAAGTTTACTAGTAAATATCTGTGTTACATACCAAGGTGCATAGTCCACATACCCCTTCTAGAAAGGACTGGTCACACTGCTATAAGGTGTGTGAATATCTGATAACCTCCAGTTGTTAGATACTTATAGGAAAACTCAGCTTTGGAGCCAAGATCAGGCTCTTGTCAAAGGAGAGTCTATCAATGACTAGGAAAATTCAAATGTCTAGCTATTTCTGTCCAATATGGAATCCTGCTTATAATGTCAACCTTTGTTGCAAATCTCCTTGTTGGGTTGTCATATTTGTTAGGCCTGTGACATGATCTGATGGCTCCCCTCTATACCATTCCCTGATAAATCTTTTGTACTAACTCTATCAGTGTTTGCCTCCCAGAGAACAAACAACAGCACAATAAATACCACAGATTTTTCAAAAAAGTAAGTGAGAAAGATAGAGTTTTGGAGTAGACTCACTTTGACTATTGGCAATGATAACTTCATGTCTGGTTTTTGGTATAGTATGGACAGTTGCTGGTAGAATGATACCATTGTTAAAATTTTTACCAGTGATAATTTGGGAGAATTTGCTGATGGGTAAGATTATACTGGTCAGTATAATAATTCAGATATTTTAAATTTACTAGGGACAGGTAAATAAACCAATAGCAGAAGGTGTGGTTGTTACTAAGATGCATGGATACCCTGGGGCTGAGGCCATGCTCTTCTCAAAGCAGCTTCAAGTCAATGATCATGTGATACAATCACCTGGCCATTTCTGCCCAATGCAGGACTAATGGGTGATCTTGGCTACAGAGCTTCCTGTTGGGTTACTACAGAAATTGTCATGTCCACATCATATTCTAATTCTTGACTTCCCAGTCCTGCTTCTTGCCCTTTCCTTTCACAAGTGTTACTCATCAACAAACTTTTGAACTCTTATTTCCATATCAGCATTTACTTCCCAGAGATCTCACACTAATCATGATTCCAAAAGTCTGGTACGTAGGGTTAACTACTTTACCACTTTGGCTAATGACATGACCTTACACAGACTGTAGAAAGATTCCATATGGCAGATTTAGAAAGAATGAAATATAGCAGTATCTAAAAATATCTTTAGTGGTTGAAAAGATACTTTGAAAGTTGTAGACAATTAGGTTAGTCATTGTCAAAATCAATTGTCATCATTCTGAAGTTGTTTACAATGATTTTTTTTTTTGATACTGTGGCTCTATTTTATAAATATGGAATTTAGAGTGAGTTTTGTACATATATTCAATGTGCTATATAAACAATCATGTTTTACCTAGAATATACTAAATTTTAATTATAATCTCCCTTTAACATAACTATTATTTTGAAGCCATCGACATTATTGTTCATATAAACCAGTATTTTTTAAGCAATTTTATTTATTTATTTATTTATATTTATTTATTTGGGAGGCAAAGAGGTAAGAAGAGAGCGAGAACTCCCATCCACTAATTCACTCCCTGAATGCCTGCAATGGTGATGACTAAGCTACGCTGAAACCAGGAGCCAGGAATGCAATCCATGTCTCCCATGTGGGTTGCATGGACCCGACTATTGAGCTATCATCAGGGTTTGCATCAGCAGGAAGCTGAAGTCATGTGTGGAGCCTGGCATCAAACCAGGCATTCTTTTATGCAATGTGGGAATCAATCAGTGCCTTAACTGCAAGGCTAAATGTTTGCCCCTAAAATGGCATTTTTGAAAATGTGCTCCATGAGTATGTGAGACATTTTCAGAGGATCCTGAAATTTAAGCTACTTTTGGTAATAATTATAAGATTTTATTTGTATTTTTTCACTGTTTTGATACTTACACGGATGATGCAAAAGAAGTGGTGGCAGCTAAAACTGCTGATAACTTAACATGAATCAAGCTGGTAGCACAAAACTACGCAAGGAGACCTTGTATTTTTCATCAGCATGCATTCAATGAAGAAAAAAATTAAGATTGATCTCACTATATAAGCATATCTTTCATCAGCCAGAGACAAGGATTCATTTCACTAAATCTTGATCATTGACACACATCTATTTATTACTTTGTGTAATGAAATTAAAAATATGTGAAAGAATTTATATTTTATACTGAAATATGCAACTCTTCACATTCATTTGGGTTTAGGAAATATACATATATTTTAATAAAAATATTTTAAAAAGTTATTTGGAATCTTTCATTTAGAAATGCCTGTGTATATCAGTTCTGCTGCAAATATAGTGTTGTGTCAAACTTTGTTTTAAGTCTTTGTCAACCAAACTGTTGAGAATTAAGTGTTGGTGTTGTGGCATAAAGGGTACAGCTGCTGTCTGCAATGCTGGTATCCCATATGGGCATTAGTTTGAATCCCAGCTGCTCTACTTCCTATCCAGCTCCCTGCTAGTGCCCTGAGAAATAAGTGGAAAATGGCCCAAGTGTTTGGGCCCCTGCCACCAACATAGGAGACCCAGATGAAGCTCTTGGCTCTTGGCTTTGGCCTGGCCCAGCTCTGGCTTTTTTACAGCCATCTGGGGAATGAACCAAGAGATGGAAGATTGATTTCTCTCTTTTTTTCTCTCTTCATTGCCCATAACTCTGCTTTTCAAATAAACGAAATATTTAAAAAAAATTGTTCAGCAAGAATATAAGAGAGAGCTACAAACAATAATCAAATGAAAAGATGTTCAACTTCACTATTTTAAAAGAGTCACAGATCATTAAAACTATAGTAGTATACAATTTATTTTTTAAGATTTATTTTATTTATTTGAAACTCAGAGTTACAGAGAGAGAGAGAGAGACAGAGAGAGAAAGAGAATTCCCATCTGCTGTTTCACTCCCCAAATGGCCTCAATGGCCAGAGCTGGGCCACAACAATGTCAGGAGCCCAGAAACCCATCTGATCTCCCACTTGGGTGACAAGGGGCCCAGGCACTTTGGCCATTTTCCACTGCCTTCCTAGGTGAATTAGCAGGGAGCTAGATGAGGAGCGGAACAGCCAGGACTGGAACCAATGCTCACATACAAAGCTGGTACTGCAGGTGGCGGCTTAACCTGCTGTGCCACAACAATGGCTCCTGAAACATGTGGGTGTTTTTTTTTTTTTTTACCTTTTTTTATTGAACTTTATATTTAGTGGAGTACTAAACCTCTGATTATAATGTACATTAAAGCATGTTATCTCAAAAATAAAATAGAGAAAAAATAAAACAAATATATACAAAATAGTTTCTTTATTTGAAAGGCACAATGCCGGGGATGGGAGAGATCTTCCATCCACTGAGTCACACCCCAAATGCTTGCAACACCTGGGTCTGAGCCAGGCTGAAGCCAAGAGGCTGGCATTCCATTCAGGTCTCCCTTGTTGCTGGCAGGGACCCAAGCACTTGAGCCATCATTTGCTTCACCTTAGCATATTAGCAGGAAGCTGAGACGCAAACTGACACTCCAACAGGGGTCATAAGCATCCAGTGTAGTGGCTCAACCGCTGTACTACAAAGCATACCCTCAGAGTTTTCTACTTTTTTAAAAAAGATTTATCTATGTATTTGAAAGAGAGAGTTACAGAGAGGAGAGGCAGAGAGAGAGAGAGGTCTTCCATCTACTGGTTCATTCCCCAAATGGTCACAACGGCCAGAGCTGAGCCGATCCAAAGACAGGAGCCTGGAGTTTCCTCCAGCAGGGAGCTGGACAGGAAGTGGAGGAGCCAGGACTCGAACTGGCACACATGTGGGACGCTGGCACTGCAGGTTATGGCCTTACCTGCTATGCCACAGCACCGACCCCCAAAGTCTTATATTTTAAAAGAGGTCATGAGACAAAAATTCCAGAGGGTTGCTCAGTAAATGACATTATGCTCTTCTAATTATATTTTCTTGGTCACATAAAAATGACTATTGCCAGGAAAACTTGTAACATTAAAATTAGAACATTTGCTAAAAAAGCAGTTCCTAGAAAATACAATAATTATAATTTTGAAGTCTAGTTGGTGATAGGACAAGAAAACTTAGTTGATATGCATAAATGGTTTAACTGTACATGGCTGTCTGTTTTGAAATTCTGAGTTAAGGAGCCAGTGTTGTGGTGTAGCAGGTTAAGCCACTGCCTGCGATACCAGCATCCCATATGGGCACCAGCTTGAATCTCGGCTGCTCCACTTCTGATCCAGCTCCCTGCTAATGCACATGGGAAAGCATCAGAGGATGGTCCAAGTCCTTGGGCCCCTGCACCCATGTGGGAGACCTGGAAGAAGCTCCTGGCTCCTGGCTTGGGTCTGGCCCAGCCCTGGCCATTGTGACCATTTGAGGAGTGAACCAGTGGGTGGAACATTTCTCTCTGTGTGTCAATCTTTCAAATAAATAAAAAAAAAAAAAACAATAAAAATAAAAAAGAAAGAAAATCCGAGTTAATTAACACCACCTTTAATTAACATTGTTCCCTTCTTGCAGCAACATGAGTAGGAGATCACAGATTTCCTTTTCCCTACAAAAAGCAACAATTTGGGAGCTATCCATGAATGAAAATAACTTTTGGAAGATCCCAGAAATCCACTGAAACTGTAGCAACACAGTGAACACATAAAAAAAGAGAAAGAAGAATAGGTTCATTGTTTCCCTGTATCACCCTCTCCCCCATGGCTGGCTGGCATGGCTCAGCATGGAGAGAGAACTCCCTGGCTCATAGACCCCCTTGCAGCGAAGAGGCGAGCAGGGTGAATGACAGCTTTCCTAGCCCTCCAGGGCACTGTCCAAATAATCCACTTGAGTTTCACTGCACCCAGATCGCTAGGGAGAACAGCATAACTGAGATGCCTAGAGACAATGGAGAAGGAAGAAGGGGGAGAGCTTTTCAGCATCAGCCACAGGCTGGAGCCATCAGGATCACCAGTAACTTTTTTTTTTTTGACAGGCAGAGTGGACAGTGAGAGAGAGAGACAGAGAGAAAGGTCTTCCTTTACTGTTGGTTCACCCTCCAATGGCCGCTGCAGCCGGCGCAGCGCGCTGATCCGATGGCAGGAGCCAGGAGCCAGGTGCTTCTCCTGGTCTCCCATGGGGTGCAGGGCCCAAGGACTTGGGCCATCCTCCACTCCACTCCCTGGCCACAGCAGAGAGCTGGCCTGGAAGAGGGGCAACCGGGACAGTAGTAACTTTTCTCTGCACAGAACTCTAAGAAATTTCTTGGCTGAGAGTTTTGGAGGCCAAAACTGAAGTTTTCACCACGAAGGACTCCAAACCATGCAGTGCTTGCCTTCGCAGGCCCCAGTGCCTTGTTCCTCTGAAGACTCTTGAAGACTCTGACAGCTTTAGTCCCTGAGGGAAGCAACAGCCAGCACAGCTGCACCAGACCCCTCACAGCTTTGGCCTGAGAGCCCAACAGGTTTTTGTGTTTTGTTCTTTTTTTTTTTTTTTTTTTTTTTTTTTTTTTTTTACTGTGGAATTTCCACATCTCTAAGCCACTGGTCCCTCCCACTCCACACTCCAGATACCGCAACCGCTGCCTCCACAGCTGCTGCAGCAATAGAGACCCAAGAAAGTTATCAGGTATGTGCCCCCACCGCGGGCCTGGGTTTTTTATTTTGTTTGGTTTGGTTTTAACCAATATGCACACACAAGTGCCCAAGGCAGACCCCTGCTCTCAGGCCAGTGCATGCACCAGCCTCAGCCCCCATAACTGTGCCTGTATAAACAACCGGCACTGCTCTCAGTGCCTGCCCCACCACCAACCCTGCACACACAGCTGCAGCCCTCACCCCCTGCCAGAAGCTGTGTGGGTGTGCCCACCTCCAGCTCAGGATGGCAGCTGCTCATTCCCGTGCAGTCAGCCAGACCCTTGTTTCCTGCTCACAGCTGGCCTTTACAATTGAGCCTCTGCATGCTAGGAGCCTCCACCACCATGAGTGCACTCACAGTCAGCCCCTCCGTGCCTCCTCTCCAGCCCTCATCAGCATGTGTGAGCCTGAAGCCAGCCCCAAGAGCTCAGTGGATGCACACAACGGGCTTTGGTTCCCACCAGACCCTTGTCACTAGGCCTAAAGGTGCCACTGTCAACTCCACCAGTCCTCACACCTACTGCAGCTCACAACCACAAGGACCACAGAGCTGCTAACATCACAGGCACAAGCTACCTGAGATGAGAAACCACAACCACCTTAACCTGGAACTACCGCATGCTCCTGTTCTTGCTGCCTCACTAGACCCAATGCCATCCCCAGGAAGCCAAAACATTACCCACTCACCCCACTCTGCAGGCGAAAGTCTTTGCTTACCAAAGCAAGTGCATCATAGCATCTGGAAGAACTAATTACTTCGTCAAATGCACAGTTTCACAAGGCTACAAAGTTTACAAGGATCAGGGAAATGTAGCCACTAAAGAAGTGCAATAAGCTTTAGTAGCTGGCTGCAAAGAATAAGAGATCCATGGACAGCCTGACAACGAATACAAAATAATTATTTCAAAGAAACTCAATGAACTATGAGAGAACACAGGAACTTTATAAAAATCAGAAAACAGTATGATGAACAAAATGAAAAGTTCTATAAAGATAGAGAAAGCAGAAGCAGATTTGAAGAGGAATCTTTCTAAGATAATCACTCTCGAAGCAAGTTTGAAAACTGAAATACAGATGGCACTATTAGCATTCGTGTTAAAGGAGGCGTAATAATTAATTTTGTTATTAGCTTAAGGTCTATGTGGGATCATTTAGTTCTGAATGAACTAATTTTGGAACAACCACCTGCCCTTGCCCTTTGGGGCACTCAAATACATTTATCCTTATCTGATGAGGAAACACGGAATCAATGAAATGTTCAGATAAAAGATTTTCTATCCTCTCACACATAGAACTGAAATACGTCCTCTCATCTGATCCAGTCTGAATTTCTGAAAAAGATTTGGAGCACTGTTTGCCTTCGAAAGACTCAAAAAGGTCATTATCATGTTGGAAGCCATTGATCTTTGGACTGAGATTGTAAACTCCCATTACTGATAATCTCACCTCCAGAATATTGGGAAAAATGCAAACAAAAAAATACAAATAAATCTTTATGATATATATTTATTCAGACATTGTCTTAAGCTATGAAAATATTCTAAGCAGGTTTTATCATGTGTTCAAGATTTCAGTAAGAAACAAATACAACTCAACAAAACAAAAATCACAGATCAATGGCTAAATCAATTATCCTTGTTGCTGTGAAACTTAGAATTAACATTCAGCTATAGTATGAACTCAGGAAAAAAAAAACTTATTTTGAAACTTTCCTGAACCAAGTATTTTTCTGCTACAAAGATCATTCAGTAGGAGTTAATGGTTGTCCATTAGAATTCCAAAAGCTGTGTTATGGTGTGAGCTGCAAACCAGGGAAGCACACAGGGGAAGCCATCTCTTCAGCATATGAAACAATCAAAAGCTTTCTGGTGGGAAACATGGACAAGAAACTAAGAAATCAGAAAGGACATTAATGATGATAGCCACTATTTCTACTATGTGAAATAATATAATGAGCTGGAGCAGTTGATCTTCTTTAAGAATATACAAACATCAATGGGCACATTGTATTGAATAGAGCTAGGAAATAAGGCAAAAACCATATTAAGGGCAGAGAAGAACAGAGAGGCAAGAATATAGGGATGTGACAGATGTTTCCAAAATTTATAGATCTAGAATTGTAAGGATTTCTTCAAATATAAAGCTGCTACTCAATAATTACTGATCCAAAGATAAAGATTCTTGCAGTTTTTGGTGCTGCTTCTGTATACTCTTACTTCATACATTCATTATCTACAGAAAAAGACAGAGATCCTCTGAGCATTGCACTTAAAAAAGCACCTCTCTTAGTCTATTTTGTGTTGTTATATCAAAATATCTGAGACAGCGTAACTCAGAAAGTAAAGGTGTTTATTTGGTTCATGATTCCAATCGCCAAAACATCCAAACAGCATGGCGTTAGCATCCTGGCAACAGCTGCTTGGCTCCATCACTACATCACAAATAGCTAGCAGAATTCTAGCAGCATTCTGGTCGTCACCACTTACCCAATATCTAAGAAGTTCTAGCTCACTCTTTTCTAGTCTTTTTCTCTTGCAAGCCCTCACCATAATTGCCCATATCACTCCCTTTATAGCAATACAGGTATTTTCCTCCAAACTCGTCCAACCACTGCCTGTTATCCAATTCCAAAGCTTCTTTGACATTTGAAAGTAGCTCTATGGCAACAACCCCATTCTCAGTACCAATTCACTGTCTTAGGCTGTTTTGTGCTGCTGTAACAAAATAGTTGAGGATGGGTAACACAAAGTTAAGAGAATTGTTTGGCTGAAAACTCTGGTGGCCAGAGAGTCCAAGTAGCATGATGCCATTGTCCTGCAAAGGGCCTCCAGACAGTATCACAACACGGTGGAGAAGCAGCAAGGGAATTGGCTGCATGCACGACAGGCACACGTCTGAGCAAGGAAACAAGGCTCACTCCTTTGATAATGACCTCCTTTGGATAGCTCTGATCTACTCTACCAGACCTGATCCACCCCCGAAAGACAGCAGGAATCCATTCATGAGGGTGAAGCCCCTAAGATCTATTACCCTGCCCTGGCCTCCACCTATTCTGGTTCCTACCATCCCAACAGTGCCGCACTGGGAAATAAGCTTCCAGCACATGAACCCTTGGGGGAAACACCACATTAAAACCATGGTATCATCACCTGACAATTTTAAATAGAATATGTGGAGGGGATAATTCCAGATCCCTCAACAGCCTTAATAATTACAATAAACACTTTGTGTCCACGAGTTCTGCATCTGTGGTTGCCATCAACCACTGACTGAAATTATTCACACACAAAACAAATTTAATCCGTACTGAGCATGTACAGACTTTTTTTGTTCTTTGTCATCATTCCCCAAACAATACGTTGTAACAGGTATTTACACAGAACTTATGCTGTATTGGATATTATATGTAATAAACAGATGATTTAAAGTATATGGGAGGAGGTGTCTAGGTTATATGCAAATATTGAGCCATTTAATGAAGGACCTGAGCAGCCACAGATTTTGGTTTACATGAAAGTTCCTGGAACGCATCCCTCATAGGCACTGAGAAACAACTGTATTTGTGAAATTCTCTCAAAGTAGGATTTAAAAAACATTGGTTTGAGATTATGAATGTCTGACTATTGTGCTTTGGATATTCAAACTAGTTTTTCTCATCATTTCTTCTTTAATGGATATATGGAAAAAATAAGGACTTGGTGTTGGTTTTTCAAAACCAGTTTGTCAATAATTTGATTAGTTGTATAGCTATTTAATCATACTTTTACTATGTGGCAAGTGGTTTCGGGTTTTCAGAGCTCAGATTTGTGTAGTCTAAATGTGCATTCCTATTTTAATAAGCTATTAGAAAAACATTTTTTTATAATGTCGAGGTGTGTGTGATTTTTTTTTTTTTCACTTGAGACATGATGAGTCTCATGTGGTCACATTTTCTTTAAAGAGTTGTTTAAAGAACTGTGGTGCAGCGGGTCAAAGCCCTGGCCTGCAGCGCCAGCATCCCATATGGGTGTCGGTTCTATTCCCGGCTGCTCCTCTTCCAATCCAGCTCCCTGCTGTGGCCTGGGAAAGGAGTAGAAGATGGCCCAAGTCCTTGGACTCCTGCACCTGTGTGGGAGACCTGGAAGAAGCTCCTGGCTCCTGGCTTTGGATTGGCCCATCTCTGGCCATAGCAGCCATTTAGGAAGTGAACCAGCAGATGGAAGATCTCTCTCTCTCTCTCTCTCTCTCTCTCTCTCTCTCTGTCTCCACCTCTCTGTGTAGCTCTTTCAAATAAATAAAATATATCTTTAAAAATAAATAAATAAAGTTTTTTTTATTTATTTGAAAGGCAGAGTTACAGACACGCCACAATTGCTGGAACTGGGCCAATCCAAAGCCAGGAGCTTTTTTGGGCCTCCCAAGTGGGTTCAGGGGCCCAAGCTCTTGGGCCATCTTCTACTGCTCTCCCAGGCCATAGCAGAGAGCTGGATCAGAAGTAGAGCAGCTGGGACTTGAAGCAATGCCCATATGGGATGTTAGCATTACAGGTAGGGGCTTTACCTGCTACCCCACAGCGCCAGCCCCTAGAAAAATATTTTAAAGTTCTAAGAGCACTAACCCAATTATATTAAAGTTTTGGTAAGTGCAAGAACAAAATAGTTCTTCAAATGACTACACTTCTCATGATTAGATTATATGAATGTTATTTCCATTTGCTTTCTATTTTTTGTTTAACTGAGATGTATAAAGAAAAGTATATTAAATATAACTTAGCTAATCCTGCCCTTAAAGAAGAAATAGTAAGTTGAGGCTATTCACTTTTGAAAAACTGGATAATGCATCTT
The DNA here is from genome assembly GCF_051225735.1 of Oryctolagus cuniculus. Classification (NCBI taxonomy): domain Eukaryota; kingdom Metazoa; phylum Chordata; class Mammalia; order Lagomorpha; family Leporidae; genus Oryctolagus; species Oryctolagus cuniculus. The sequence goes on from NC_142888.1 coordinate 62,217,514, forward strand.
TACATAGCTATCATTTTTATCACTTTTTGTTTTTTTCTGTATATGTTCACCTAGAGCTAACACAGGGAAAATGATGTTACCAATAAGGGTAGTCTTTGTGGCCCTCTCTAACAGATAATATGAGTGAAGTGTTCCACAATTTTCTAGCACTGAACAATTTGTGTCATATTTTGATCGAATAGAACCTTTCCCCCACTACTTTTGAAGATTATCCAATACCTTTTCATTCCCAGCGTGGGAGACTTCAGAAACCTATACATGGAAGTTTCTCCTAAGTTCTAGTGCAAGTGAAATTCAAGATAAAAAACTCTGATGGCTGAAAGTCATCAGGCATCCACACTGAAGGGACAGACAACACAAATAGCCAGGAAATGTAGCAACTTTTTATCTCCAAAAATGTATTTATTTATTTTTATTTGAAAGGCAGAGTTATAGAGAGAGAGAGAATGCATGTGAGAGAACTTCCATTCATTGATTAACTCCCCAGATGGCCACAATGGCCAGGACTGGGCCAGGCTGAAGCCAGGAGCCCAGAGCTTTTTCTAGGTCTCCTATATTGGTACAGGGGCCCAAGCACTTGGGCCACCTTCTGCTGCTTTCTCAAGTGCATTAGCAGGGAGGTGGATCAGAAGCGGAGCTCCTGGGTCTCTAACCAGCCCTCATATGGGATGCCAGCATTGCAGGTGTAGGCCTATTCTGCTACAACACAATGCTAGTCCCAATGTAATACATTTGTAACCAGAAATCCTCAACCATTTTTCCATCACACATTTCACAGCATTAATTAGTGGTTTCCTTTTTATTTTTACTCTCATAATCTTAATATTTTTCTTTTAGGACATCATGTTATTATTTTTCCATTTTTACCCTTGATCATGTCACATACTGCTCCTTCAATAGGCTTTGTTTTCCTTTAATTATATATGACAAACATCATGAATATAACACTGGACTAAGAAGTCTAATAATTCCTAGGCCCTAATCTAGTCTGTGACAATTCTAGTTGTCCTTAAATCATTCTGAACCCTGACATCTTTATGTATTAAAGAAGGCATAAAATGTTTCTTTGAGACTCAAGGGGAATAGTATGTGAAAATTACTATCAACTGTAAAATGTTATTTACATGTAAAGTAGTATTATAACAAAAAAGTATGAAGAATTTTCATGAGGTAAAACTAACATACTTATGGATCCTTAATTTTTCATACCATGGAGAAGCATGGTCTTAGTAGGAAAATCTCATTCACATTCATTTATTTATTCAACATTCATATTAATTCATTCATCAAGGTATAGTGAAAGAGACAAAAATAATGTAGATAAGGGGCCAGCGCTGTGGTGTAGTGGGTAAAGTTGCTGCCTGCAGTGCTGGCATTCCATATGGGCGCAGTTTGAGTTCCAGCTGCTCCACTTCCGGTCCAGCTCTCTGCTATGGCCTGGGAAAGCAGTAGAAGATGGCCCAAGTCCTTGGGCCTGTGTACCCACGTGGGAGACCTGTAAGAAGCTCCTGGCTCCTGACTTCAGATCAGCTTCAGATTGGCTGTTGTGGCCAATTGGGACAATCCAGCGGATGGAAGCTCGTTCTCTCTCTCTCTGTCTCTCTCTCTCTCTGCCTCTCCTTCTCTCTCTGTGTAACTCTGACTTTCAAGTAAATAAATAAATCTTAAAAAAAATAACATAGATAAAACTTCTTCATGCCAGCACATGGCAAATAGTAAAGTTCAAAAATATTTGTTGAATAAATTATATAACAACCAGTAGAAATAATTGATTTAGTCAACAAATAGGAATTGAACTTCTATTTTGTTTCAGTATTGTGCCAGGTACTAGTGATACAAAGGTGACAAACATACACCTGATCATTTACACAGTGGACTTTGTAGTCCTGTAAGAGAGGTGTAAGTCCATGAAATAGTCTCATAAATAATCATTCTATTGTGACTGTGACAAATGTCATTAAAGTGACGCACCTAGTGCAATGTCAACTTGTAGTAGGAGGACATAATCCAGTCTAGGATGCCAACAAAGACTAGCTTAAAGAAAATAATTTTTGAACTGAGATATAATGGCTAAGTATGATTTTAAAAAGCTAAGGGAGTAAGAGACACATTCCAGCCTAAAGGAGCGATATGTGAAATGGTCAAAGGTAAAAATGGAAAATAATAACATGATGTCCTAAAAGAAAAACATTAAGATTATGAGAGTAAAAATAAAAAGGAAACCACTGATTAATGTTGTGAAATTAATTATTTTGAAATTATAAAATAGATGAATTCTGCAGAGTGGATTACAGAGTACTGAGTAGAAGAGGAGTGTTAGAAGGCTATAGGTGTAGTTCCAAAAGATAATGTTAATTCGGACCATTTGATTGCAGTGGGAGATAATAAGAAATGGATAAACTGGAAACACCCTAGTAAGAAAATGCTACAAGAGTTGGTAACAAATTGGGTGTGGGGTGTTAAGGGAGAGCTTGGGTGTAGAGATGAGCTGGCACGTACAACTGAGTGATATCACATTATTTGGTGTGATAAGTAATATCAGAAGAGAAGTATATTTTAAGGTGAAACAAAGTTATCAAGCTTGTTTTGGTTATATTGAGTTTGAGTCTTTATATTATTCAAAATGAGATGCAAAATTATCAGTTGAATATAAAGGTCTAGAAATCAATGAATGATCTCTTCTAGAAATATAAGTCTTCAGATCCTATGCATAGCATCAAAGAAATAGGAAATATTGGCTAGGGAGAGAGTATAACAGATGAGAGTACTTGAGACAGAATTTAGAAACAAAGTTTAGCATTTAACGGCTAGCTAGATAAGATGTCTCAGCCAAGAAGATAAGCAGGATCCTTCAGAAGAGATAAACAAGGAGAATATGTCACCTTGGAATCTAATAAAGGAATGTATTTTAATTAATTTACCTATTTGAAAGACACAATTAGAGAGAGAGGGAGAGACAGAGTGAGGAAGATCTTCATCCACTGGTTCACTCTCTGAATAGCCACAACGCCCAGGGATGGGACCAAATCCAGGAACCTGGAACTCCATCTGAGTCTTCCATATGAGTGCAGGGGGCCAAGGGCTTGGATGATTTTTCTGCTGTTTTCACAGGCACATTAGCAGGCAGCTGGATAGGAAGTGGGGCTGCTGGGACTCATATGAAATGCCAGTGTTGCAAACTTCAGCTTAACCAGCTTTGCCACAAGGATGGCCCCAAAGAGTGTATTTTAAGAAGTAGGTTTGATCAATAATATTAAATACTGTAAAGGTCCAAAAATATGGGGACTGTGTGAATGATAGCTTTTGTCACTGGAAAAGAATGTTAGAAGAAGCACCAATTGAGCAAGTACAGAAATAACTATGGTATCAGGCTCAGTGCTGCAAGAGTTCATGGCAGGGAAAATTATTTCTATCTGAAAGAGAATATTGAAGACATTGTAGAGGAGTTAGCATTTGATTTGTGCCTTAGGGTATGGGTAGTTGAATATGCAGAAATGTGAAAATGAATGTACAGAAAAGTAGTAAGTGTGACAAAAGCAAGGAGTTCATCTAAAGAACAAATGTTTATATGAAGTTGGGGCATAGAGAATTTACAGAGTTAGTCATGCAGGTTAAGATTGGAAGACTGAGGGCATATTCTGGTGGTCTGGAATAAAACAGGGGAAGGTTAATTTTCACCTGGGAGGTACCGAAGAACCATTTAAAGTTTTGGAACAGAGAGACCATGGCATTTTAAGAAAAAAAAAATCTGAAAGTAGGAAGATCAATTGGAGACTACTGTTGTGGTATAAGGGACATCTAATAAGGGTATAAACAAAGACAATGGCAATAGAAATGGAGAAGAGGAAGCTAATACTAAGTTACTAAGAAGGGAGAATGAGTAAGATTTAATTATTACTACTTATAACTACTTATATATCAGTGAGATTGAAAAAAATAACAGGTACTCAAAAATATTTTATTGGTGAGAAAGGGTAATGATTTTATAGCTACTTGAGAATGTGTGTGGTTATCCCTATGCATGTGTTAAAAGCTTTTTTATACTTTATTTCACTCCTGGTTCAAATTGCCAACCTGCTTTTCAAGCAATTTTCCACTTGGGTTGACTCAGGCCTGAGGTGGTCATTTTGCCCTGACCCCATTACATTGCTTTCTCATTCTCAAATCTTCCTCTGACCCTTACCTTTAATGAGAAAATCCTTCTGCCATATTGCCTGCATCAGCTACAATTAGTCACTGTCACATCTGTCATGACTCTGCTTTATTGCAATCCTGATGTTCATGACTCTGCTCGGAAGAAGAGAAAAATGTGGGCTGAGACTCCTACATGTAAACCCTGGAAAAGGTTAGATTAAAAAAATGGAAATTATGAGGTACTTTTGCATTCTCAGTCAAAGCAATTTGTTTTATTTTAAGGAGCATAAGGACGATTTATGGGCATAAGAAATTTTAATAAAAGGGATCTCTGCATAATTAGATGTATAATTTGAAGTGAGCAAACTGTTATCCTTTATGAAAATTAGAAAATTGTTGTTAATGTCATATCACTTCTAAAGCCTGACTGGACACGAACACTGTCTGCAAAATTTATTAAAAAGCTAAAAACCAAAACCAATCTCTATCCTACCTGGATTATTTTTTGCATATGACTAAAAAGTATTAGCTTGACTTATGAAATCATAAACCATTCGTTAGAAGGCAGTAGGAATAATGTTTTATGGCTTCTGAGCTATAAAAGGGTGATCTAGTTTCTGTATTACAGGAAGATGCAGACTTGGAGTTCTGAGCTATTATGTAGGAAGTCTGCCTGCCTTGTAGCCTCCATACTGTAGGAAAGCATAGATCACTGGAAAAGTCCATGTGCAGATGCTCCAGGCAACAGTTCCAGCTGAGGATCCAGCTGATAGCCAGCATCACCTGCTAGCAGCATGAATAATATCTCTTAGACATCCAGATTAGCCAAACCTTGGGATGACTGCAATTTCAGGTTGACATCCACCTCAGCTACAAGATAAGCTCCATGTGGGAATAGCCTAGCCAAGTCTTTACCAAATTCCCGACTCATAAAATCACTAACAAAATAGAATTGTTGGTGTAAGTTGCTTAAGCTTTTCCACAATGGGTTATTTAGTAATAATAATCAGAAAATGACCTAAGAAACCCACAGATAGGAGCTGTGTTTTCCTGTCTTCCAATGCCATTCCCTTTGGGCCATGTGAGGAGAACAAGTAAAATAGAAAGATGCCTTGAAAGAGATTTTCAATCCCCACTCTCCTATCAATGGATGAAGTACGCCTGTAGAAGGAAGGCCCACACCTCAGCCAAAAGTGTGCATCAGATCATGTAGCTCACGCTTATGTCTTTACTGATCCAAACATGTGTTGCTACTGAGTGTTTATTATATAGTTAGTGCTCTGATAGGCACTTTGGGAAATACGAAAAAATGATAGAAGAGGTGTCTCTTTCTTCAAAGAGCTTACAATTTTCTCAGCACCACTTTTCTTACTGTTCGAGTTAAACAGTGCTTTTGAAAGACAGTACACAACTTTTATGGAAAAATTTCACAGATACAACTTAACTTACTGCCCCAGTTTCTGCCTGTACCAATGAGTTCATGACCTCTCACTCACCATGCTCCAGCTAAACTGGCCTCCTTGCAGTTCCTCAAATAAGCCAAGTACTCTCCTGTGTTTTTTTTGTTTTGTTTTGTTTTGTTTTATCTAACTTCTCTAGTAAATTACAGAAACTCCTTTCTCTAGGCAGTCTCACACCTAGTATGAGTTAATTACGTGTGTCTCTTCACTAGGATGGTGCCACTTATGATAATTTTATTCACATGTGTATCTTATGGCCAAGTAGAATGCCCAGGAAATCTACAATAATTGTTTCTAAAACAGAAAGATTCTTTCATCCATTCCGTTAACCATTATGAATTAGGGATTATGTGTCAGTATTATATTTGGCATTGGGAATATAATGGTGAGTAAAATGCATGTGATTTTTGTGCTCACAGAGTTTATATTTTATATAAAGAAATACATGATCAATAGTGATAAGCACTATGGAGAGAGTTTAATGTCACAGAGAGGAATGGGAGTTAATTTTGAGATAGGGTAGTCAGAAAAGCATCTCTGAGACAATATCTGAGCAATGAGAGAAAGAACAGTCATCCATGCAAGGATTTGAGAGAACATCCTACAAAGAAGGAATATGTGTGAAGTCTGTAAAACAGAAAAAAACTCAGCATTTTGAGGCATGGCAAAAGCAACAACAACGACAAAAAATGTGACTAGAGCAATGTATGCAAAGCAGAAAAGAAAGCAAGGGGTCTAATTCAGTAGGCAATTGTGCTAGAAATTTCAGATTTTCTCGTAACGATATGGGTGGGCATTGGCAAAGGGGTATTTTGCAGGAGACATATGTAATTTACATGTCCATTTTAAAATTATTTATTTGAGAAGTGGAGAAAAAAAAAAAAACAGGGCGAGAGAGAGAGAGTGCGAGAGCGAGCACACACTATCTGTTGGTTCATTTCCTGAATGCTCACAGAGGCTAAGGTGAGCCAGGGCTGGAGCTAGGACCCAGGAACACAATTCAGGGTCCAATCACTGCTGCCCTTCAGGATCTGCATAAGCAGGCAGCTGGAGTCAGGAGCCAGAGCCAGAGCTGGAATTTGAACCCAGTCATTCTGATGTGGTAGGTGGGTATCTGAAGTGCTGGGCTGAATGCCCGTGCCCACTGCAATTTATGTTTTATAATAGTCCGTGCAAACTATGTGGGGAACAGCTTGTATTGGTGTGAAAGTGGAACTGGCAAGTAGACTGTTACTTGCTATTGCAGTGTTCCAGGCTAAAGAAGTTATTACTTTACATGGGCGAATACATGAACAAGTAAGTTAGCAAATGAATACATAGTTCAACAAGTAACAGCTAGATGAATAAATGAAAATGAATGTATGAATGAATGAACAAATGAGAAAGGAAAAGGCCAAGAAGGAAGGATACACATGACTGATGAATCCATTCACTGATAGCAAGGGATGCTTTCTATGATAGCCAGTCCCTTTAGACTTGTTTGTCACTCTTAGTGATTCAAAACAGGCTAAAATCCCAGTCTCTTTCAGCTGTGGGTTTAGTTGCTGTTTTAGTGAAACACTGAATATAATAAGTCTGCTGGAATAAAAATTGTTTCATGCACTGTATTTTGTTAGCCACTGGCATTTTCCCTAAACAATTCTGTCTCTAAAAGATGTGTCTATCATTTCCCCATAGTATGAAGCAATCCTAGCAACACCATGATGTTTAAAAGAGAAAAGCATTGTGCCATTTTAATGCTTACTTCTTCAAAATTACCTGAATAAATGTTTTGAAATTCAGAAACAAGAAAAAGATCTAATAACCCATCTTGTTGAATAGCTGTTTTTAACCCCTTTACCATTGTCTGGCTACAAACAATCAAACTAGGAATTCGACAACCTTAAAGTACATAATAAAAAAAAAAATCTGCCTAGAAAATAAGAATTTACTTTTAGGCAGAAGGGAATGTATAGTGAAATGTACTATTTACCTTACAGTTTTCAATAGAGTCAGCATAGATTTCACCGTCAGAAGCATTTGTTTTTGGTTCATCAACCACGGCTGTGTGAAAGGAACGTGCTACCATTTGTGCTGCTGCCATGACCAATGTCTCTAAGGTACAGTCCATTTGGCAGGACACCTTCTGAAAACAGCCCGCTGCTCACTGTGGCTGCCAACCTGAGCGACCTTACCCTGGAACTAAGTGCAAAGGGACTACTACTTCTTCCTCCTGTTTCAATGCAAATGAATTAGTGACTATTTGTCTTCTAAAAAGTCAAGAACACATATGAGCTTTCAGAGAGAACAATCATTATGACTTGCCCTAAATCATTGAATAAAATTCCATAGTTCTGTAATGATATTCAGAGACAGAGAGAAAATATCTTATGATAATTTTATTCACATGTGTATCTTATGGCCAAGTAGAATGCCCAGGAAATCTACAATAATTGTTTCTAAAACAGAAAGATTCTTTCATCCATTCCGTTAACCATTATGAATTAGGGATTATGTGGGTGGGAGGGACGGTATGGGGGGGAAGCCATTGTAATCCATAAGTAAAAAAAAAAAAAAAAAAAAAAAAAAAAAAAAAGTCAAGAACAAAAGATACAGGACATCAAACTACAATCAGCTCCACTTGATTTTTGTTAGGCTTATTTTAAAAAAAAGAAATACAGGATAATTAAACCAAAAATGAATAAAAATAGTTCTCAATAGAAATAAGAGAGAAAAAAATATTAAATAAAGCAAAGGGGATAGAACTTGAAAAGGAAGAAATCTCCAAACACAACTTTTAAATTTTTGTTGATGGAACTATGTATGTGTTTTCTCTGATCAAAAAGCAGATATGCATAAAAATAAAAAATATCCTTAAAACTGAAAAAAAATCCAATGTCCTGGAATTAACTATATATCAAATCACTAACATATTCAATTCTCTGTACATTCTTTTTTTTAAAGAAATATTTACTTATTTGAAAGGCAGAGTTACAGAGAGGCAGAGGCAGAGAGAGAAAAAGGTCTTCCTCCTGCCAGTTCACTCCTCAAGTGGCCACAGCAGCTGGAACCGGGCCTAGAGCTTCTTCTGGGTCTCCCACACAGATACAGGGGCCCAAGCACTTGGGCCATCCTCTGCTGCTTTCCCAGGCCATAAACAGAGAGCTAGATTGGAGCAGCCAGGACTCAAACTGGTGCCCATATGGGATGCCAGCACTGCAGGCAGCAGTTTTAACCATTATGCCACAGGGTCAACCCCTCTCACTACATTCTTACTAATATATATAATTTTAAAAAATACTGCAAAAATTTTATACTTCCTTCACTATTTTTATTTTTAGAAATATAGATATGGTAATCTTAAAGCTATGACTTAGGATAAAGAAATAAGTAAATGTGATTTTTAAAAATCTGTCCATAAATATTTTGATACTCCTCTATTCAAAAAATGGATCTTAATTATTTTTTCTGTGATCGTGGGCTGAATTTAGTGACTTGCTTCTAATGATTAGAATGTAGTGGATCAGCAGTAGCAACTGTTGTCACTTCTTCATTGTCCTTTCTTCTGGATCACTCTGTATGGGGAAGTTAGCTAACATATCATGAAGACATTTAGGATTAATTGTGGAGTGGCCAATTTGTTAAGTAATTGAATTATCTTAACAATTATCAAGCAATATATCAGTGAATTTATATAGCACCTAGCATATTTACTAGTTGCTAAATATCATTTCTCACTACAATGAACAGCACTTAGAACAATGGATGACTCTAGAACCTAAACCATCTCATAGCAGCAGTAAGCAAGAAAGTGTTCAAAGAAAGTGTTATTTCCCATCAAAAAGACAAAGGAGCTACCTTGAAAAGCAGGCCACATTTGGAAAGATATGAGCTTTCAGAGAGAACAATCATTATGACTTGCCCTAAATCATTGAATAAAATTCCATAGTTCTGTAATGATATTCAGAGACAGAGAGAAAATATCTTGCCACCATTCAAAGTAACTAGTTTATAAATTCATTAATATAAAATAAGAAGGAGAAAATGTGTTCACTTTGCCTTTTAAAGAGTACCTGAAGTTCATCATTAGCCAATGATGATATGCTCTTCTTCCAAGAACAGTTAATTATTAAAAATAAAAAAAAAATAGAAATAGAAAACTTCCATTTTGGGGGTGTGGGCATTTGGTCTAGTAGTTAAGATGTCTGCATCTCAAATCAGAGCACCCGGGTTTGATTCTTGCCTCTACTCTTGATTCCAGTTTCCTCCTAAAGTATATCCTGGAAGGCATCAGGTGAAAAATCAAGTACTTGGGTCCTTGCCATCCATGTGAGACATCTAGATTGAGTTCCAAGCTTCAAGCCCAGCCTGGTCCAGCCCTGACCATTGCATTTGGGAGTGAACCAGCCCCCCCTTTCTCTCTTTCTCTCTCTCTCTCTTTCTCTCTCACTTACTGTCTCTCATCACCATTTTATATTTTTTTAATAATATAATTGACTGGTAATGATCATCAATGAATAGTAAAGTTATTAGTAAAATATTTTGAGAGAATAGGATATACACATTATACCTAAGTACAAACTCAAATTATTTGCTAATCATGAAGGGATAATGTACTTCAACCATGGAAAGATCTGGTAGTGATTATCTTAACCTAGTGGTAAAAATTAGCATCAGTAATAGACATACAACATAATGTTGTGTGGCTTTTTGTTATATGATGAAATATTAACTATATCACACTACTTATAAATAATTCTTGCCAAAAATGTTGAATTGGAACCTAATAAAATCCTTAAGCTTAACTTTTAGGAAATCCTGGAGACTAGGAAACAAGTAAACAATATCACACCATCAAAAGTAACTGAACAGATTGTATTCGCCTAGATGCATTCAAACTACACTAACCATGCAGTAAACTTAAAAATGGGGGAAGCAATGTAAATAATTATTTAGCCCCTATAAGAAAAGAATTTTAAGGCTAGGAAGGGAGAGTACCCAAGGAAGAAAACACTTAGAAGAAGGGGTGCCCTTCCAGAGCCCGACACTCAGACCTTGGTGGAGAAGCTGTGGATGCAGCCCACTGATAATGGAGAAGTTTTCTGTGTTGCCTGTGGAGAAGCTGGTCCACAGCCCCTGGGCAAGAAAGAGACAACTCCCAAGGCACATGCAAATGAAGATGAGTGGACCGGTTCTGCGAGGGAGTTGCACTACTGCAGAGGGAGTAAATCTTAGAGTGTGCAATGGCAGTGGCAAAATGGACATCAGGTCTGAGGCAGAGGTATGAAACCCCTGAGGGACTGTGTGCTCTGGTCATGTAGCTGGGGCAGGGCACCACTAGATGTCTTCAACTCTCTGACCCATCATTTAGCAGAAACAATAGCAACAGCAAAAATCAAAACGCAGCACACCTGAAAAGAAAAGGTACTTTCCTCCAGCAATCTATTGACAATATCCAATATCAAGTTCACTGTAAAAGGGAAATGCTAACTGTCCAGTCCATTGTCTCAGGGCATATAGAGTCTTTCCTCCATCTCCCCATATGAAATGGCATAGTATGTGCAAATGACCTTCCTACAACCTTCTATATATTTTAAACCATCTCTAGATTACTTAAAATGTCTAATACAATGTACATGTTTTATAAATAGCTGCTACACTATATTGTTTAGAGAATGAGAAGGAAAAAAGTCTGTATGTGTTCAATATAGGCACCAATTTGTTTTTAAAAATATTTTCAATCCACAGTTGGCTAAAAATCAGCAGATGCAGAAGCCATGGATATGGAGGATCAACTGTACTAAAGGTGAATTTGGATCTGAGCATCAATAAATTGGAAACTGGCACACAGACAAATCCACAATGAGGAACATCCTACAATACGATTGCCTTGAACTTCCCAACAGTCATTGTCATGAATTATAATGAGCAAGATGACAAGACTATTCTAAATTAAAAGTAGAATAAAATAACACAGCAAACAAATTTATCTCCAAATCTACACTGGATCTTGGTTTAACAAACAGATTTATAGAAGACATTCTAAGGATGGCTGGAGAAATAAGAACAATGCCTGGGCATTAAATAACACCATGTAATTTATAATTTTTTAATGTTTGATAATGGTGTTGCAAGTAGTTAGAAAAATGTTCTTATTTCAGCAAGTTAATGCTCAATTATTTAGGATTGATGTGTCATTATTGTAACTGTTTTAGTTATTCATTTAAAGGCAGAGAGAGAGAGAGAGAAGAAAAGGGAGAGAGTGGAGAGATATCTTCCATCCACTGGTTTATTCCCCAAATGCCAGCAACAGTTGGGACTTGGCCAGGCCTAAGCCAGGGGCTAGGAATTCCATTTAGCTCTCTTGTGTGAGTGACAGGGACTCAAGTACTTGAGCTATCTTCTACTGCTGCCCACTTGCATTAGCAGAGACCTGGATTGGAAATGGAGTAGCTGGGACTTGAACCAGCACTCTAATATGGCGTGCCAGTATGGCAAGCCCCTGCTTATCCTTTGGGTCACAGCTCCTGCTTTGTAATTTATTTTTAAATGATTCAGCAAAATATGAGTATGGTGGGTACAGGTGTAATATATACTTAGATACATCAAACAAATTATTGAAGAATCTTTACAATTATATAACTGAATTAATGTACAATTATTTGGTATTGCTTGAAAATGTTCAAATACAATATTGGAAAAATATAAACAAATATGATATTTTTAAATGAATTACTATTTGTACTGGGATATTTGCAGAGATGTGTACCCTTGCAATAACCATTTTCTCTAAGAACAATTGTCAAATAGACATGGCCAAGACCCCACCAGATGTGGGAATTTGGAATTTTGCATTAAGAGATGCAGAGAATGGGGATCAATATACTTAGTCATATGATTAGAAGAGCCTTCTGTCTCCCAGACAAGTCCTAGAATTCCAACTGGTGGATCTCCAGAGCTGCCCTGATTCCTATCCTTGAAAAGATTTGATTCCTTTCTGTTTGCCTTGAGTTCCTAAAACATCCCTACAAATCATTGTATTAAATTCCCTTTTGCTTGCTAAACTAGATAAAGTCAATTTCTATTAGTTACACTACAAAAAAGTAAAAAGAAAAATATGAAACAATTTAATAGAGTAAAGCAAGACTTTCAACCTACTAAAAATAGATACATATCATGGCTAGAGAATATATTTGTGACTTTCATAGCAGAAAATAATGATTTTCAAATTTATAAAGTTGTATCAGTTTCTTTTTTCTCTAGGCTCTAAGAACTTGTTTGAGTTCCATTGCAACACTCAGTCATTAGTGCAGGTCAGTGTTATTACAACACTTGTAAACAAAGCACAGATCTTGTTTAAGCTTCAAGAAAAAAAAAAAAAAACCAAAAACAAGAATCTTCATACAAAACAAAAATCTTACCCTTCATAAGATATAAAGAAGCTCCTGATTTGTGCGCTTGCTAATTATTTGTCTGCTACAGACATCAGCTTCAGTTTAATCTTTAGCGATAACATATGTCTCTATTTACATTTTGATGTCCTCCCATCTGTGTGTATAGGTGTGACTGAAAAGACTAATGGCAGAGCAATAGTCCTTTGCACACAGTATACAGAGAAAGACAATCCTCTGGAATCGAGTCTGTAGTTATTTAGAGAGCCTGCCTTGCTTTTGCGCCTATGTCTGAAATTCATGCTTGGTCCAAAATCCTTACTAATAAAAGGATATTCAGTTCTTTAAAGTCACACTCCAGGCATGGTTCAGTGGCTCATTTATTTCCCAGCTGCATACTGTTGTACTTTGTTGTTCAGAAATATTTTTAAAGCTGCCTGGTGAGGCTGAAAAAAATAAATATCACACACACACACACACACACACACACACACTTTGGCGATAAAGACACCGGGGTTCAAATTTCAGTTTGGCTATTTATTGTATGTGTGACCTTGAAAAATTCACATTCACATTGTCTTGGCTCTTTCCTTCTATGTACAATAGGAAGAATCATACATTCTTCTTGGGGTTGTTGGCTTGCCATGAGGTTTAAATGCATGAATTTAAAGCACCTGACCCACATGTTATAGGCATATCGTTACACATATCTGTCCCTCTGTAACTGCATCTTTTGACTTATTTTCCAACCTCAGCACACCCAAACGTCATAACATAGTGACAATGATTCGAAACAGCAGTGATTGTCATGTAGATGGGAATACTATGCTCCCTAGACAGAAGCTTGTCCTGATCCTAAAGACTGCACAGTTTGAAAAAGATTCTCAGTATTTCTGATTTGCAATCTTCCCTTCCCACACCTGACAACTTTGGAAGATACAAAAGATAATAAGAGCGAACATACACATGTATGTAACAGGATATAATAAATATTTTACATATCTCAATTCATTAAACTATCTCAAGCTGCCAAATGTTTATACTGACTTGACAAAGTCTGTCTTAAATCCTCCTCCTCTATGAGCGGGGTGTATTATTTCCATTTTACATATTATTACATAGTATTTCCATTTTACCTATGAGAAACGTAATGCCTAGAGAAGTAACTAGTAGTACACAGACATGTCATTTGTAGAAAGATGGAGGCCAGAATCCAGAATCTATACTCTAAGTTACTTTATTAAACAAACAATATTTGTATAGATTCAATAATGTTTATAATGTGACACTATAGGTCAAGGTGTTCTTTTTTCCCTGTATGTACTTACCAAGAACTAAGTTATAAGCCCCTGAAAATACAGGTTTATAATGGAAATCTGACCTCAATTATAATACCACCTTGGGCTTAGAGCAGCATAATGGAATAATACTGAAATCTATTATTTTTTCCCATTTCTTTTATTTCCCATTTATGTTTAGGAAGACATAAACAGGAAATAATAATCACATTCCTACATCCTTTGAATTATGACCAGATTGTTTCACTGCCTTATAAGTTCAGCATTCACAAGCTTCTTTTGGACTTTTGTGTTATGTAAACACATTCAGAGAGAAGAAATTAGGATACAATGATGAAAAAACAGAAACAAGCAACATTCTTCTGGCAAGAGGCATTGTTGGACAGGCTTCAACACCTGCAGCAGAGTACAAGTAAAAAGGGCTCTGCTCCTGCGCTTATCAAGAGGGAGGAACACTGAGCTCTCCCTAGACCTTCACACCAGAATTTGTCTTCAGTGCTTTATGGTAAAGAAACCAACAAACATAAAATGGATTTGTTCCCTCAGGGAATGCAGAGAAGTTTTTTGGGCCAGATTACGTGGGGAGCTGTGGGACACAGATTGTTCATCATTTTTCAAAAAGACATTTCACTTACAGCCTAAGAAGTGTTAATGAAGCATTCACACTTTCACCAAGTGAAAAAGCAATAGAAAAACAGCTCTTTCAATCTCTCTTCAGAAATGCTCAGCAGTAACACACAGACTGCTCCTATGAGATCTTCACACAAGAGTAGTATTAAAAGATGAAAGACAAAGTGGACCCTCAAAATAGGAAAGATATATAAAAAGGAAAAAATGGAAACACATACTACACACATTATTTATTTTTGAAACCTTGCATTTGGTATCTTAATGAACATATGAGGAAAGCAGGACTTCCGGAAGATGTCTCCTTTGAGAAAGGCATTTTCCAGCATCCTTGCATAAAATGAATCCCCACCACAAAGGAAACAACTAGACATAAGACACTAATTTCTCTATAAATTGTTGAGGTTAGAAGTGTATGAATGAGCACCAAAACCTGATTTAACTTTGGCTGGCAAATTCCAATAGTTCATATCACCGGGACCAAAGATTTCATATCACAGCATATGTCCCTTCTCTGCATTTATTACAGGTGTTTATGCTGTCTGAAAATTATCATATAGACTGTTGCCAGTCACTGACAGGGTAGTTGGGGCATTGTATTGAATTGACAGAGGCCATTTTAAATCATCATCCTCAGGCATGTAAAAAAGGTAATAGATTTAGGACTTACTAGAGACAAGTGGGACAAATCCAAAAAATTGTTAAACTTACTCTTAGTTGTCTACTTCTCTGCTTAACCTGTCCCTTATCCTTTAGTGGAAGGTTTTGCAGGGTCTTCACTTTTGGCATTACATTCAGGTTAAGAAAGTAGGACAAGAAAAAGAAGGGAGCCAGCATTGTGGCACAGCCAATTAGGCTACCACTGCTTGGGATGCCCACATCCCATATCAGAGTGTTGATTTGAGTCCTAGCAGCTCCAATTCTGGTCTAGCTCCCTGCTAATGCACCTGGGAAGTAGCAGGTGATGTTTCAAGAGCTTGAGTTCCTTCCACCTGTGTGGGAGACCCAGATGGAGTTCCTGGCTCCTGACTGCAGCTTGGATCAGCCCTGGTTATTATAGTCATTTGCAGAAGGAGCCAGCAGATGGAAGATCTCTCTCTCTCTCTCTGCCTCTCTTTCTCTTTCTCTCTGTCACTCTGCCTTTCAAATAAATAGATACATGAATTTTTTTTTAAAAAAAATGAAGGGTTCCCTCTATTTTGGAAGGGGGAACATTCAGGCTCATATGCTTGAATTTTCTCAGACTGTCTCCTTCACATTTGTGGATCCCAAAGAATGACCCCAGTAGTAGACATTTTAGACAGAACCATTGGATGAGGTAAAAGGGCTGGACAAATATTACACAGTTTAAGGAGGATGGCGCTATATACCTATCTGTGAGGGCTTACCTTATTACTGATAAAAGTGTTCTTACTAGTACACTGCCTGGTGATCTAATTGACCAGCTCTTTCTTATTACTCTCCTGTCATCAAGGTCTATGATTATTTCTTTTCCTGGAAAAATACACAAAGCTCATTTTCCAGGGAAAAAGAGTTTGGAAATACAGACACAGTAGTTGAAAACTACATTACCATATAGTCTTAATTCCATTTTTTCAAGTATTCTGCATTGACACTAATTACGAAGCACTCAATAAATAAGTATATTAAAACGTTGCATTGGTTTCAAATTACACTTCGATGATGGCAACCCCATGGATAAGACAGTCTCCATTACTTAGAAAGGATTTGTCTCTTGGGTGGAGGAGGGGGTTGCTACACACATATATAATGAAAGCCATGTGATATGGATCAGGTCAGCTCCAAGTCATGTAGTGGAAGCCTTCCTGCTCATAGGACAAATATATTTCATACCAGCACTTAATGTATTTTTAAAAACATTCATTTTAGTCATATGTATAATCAGGTGGAGAGGAAAATGTACAGATCTTCATTTTCTAGTTTATAATGTGCCTGCATTTGTTCCACAACCCTCTAACACAAGAGATGCTCCATCTTTCTACTTTCTATTTCATAAATCAAATTATATCCACCCCTATGCTCAACTTGCCAGAGCAAAAAGATGACCCTTATCAGTGTGGATTTTGCCCCTTCCCTTAGGCAGTGACAAGAAAATTCACAGAAGAACCCTCTGATGATCATTATACTTCGATAGCTACTAAGACACTAAGTCCCCAACATCCATTTTGAAAGATCTTTTCCCTTCCTCTGTGTCTCAATGACAAAGGGGAAATGTCGTAAAGCCTTTGAGGCAATATCATCTGTGAAGAACTTGTTGCAGATACTTCAAAACACTGTACTTTCCCTGGGCTCAGTTAAGCTATCCCTCAATATCCACTACCTCCGGGCAGACAAATTCCGATTTCTTTACTTTTAACACTTAGCCTCTTTTTCTTCACCACGGATAACTCTCAACCTATAGTCAATCCTTGGATGTTCTTGATACCCTAAACTGTTTTAGGCCCCAAAGTACAAAAATAAAATTTATATCTGAATTGAGAAGTGAATGCAGAGATAGAAATACACGAAATTGGAGAGGTCACCTATCAACATGGTGTAACTACACAGTTATGGTTATCTTCCTGATCTCAACACCGCAAGAATCACTTTACAAGAGGTTGAAGCTTTTATTTCAAAATCAGAATCAATTACTTAATTTCTAAAACCCTGGAGGAAAAGGATGAGGTAATAATTTCACACTATTTGTCTTGATCTGCTTGGACTGCCATAACGAAACACAGATCTGTGGCCTAAACAATAGTATTTATTTTCTCAGAGTTCTGGAGACTACAAATATGAGATCTAGGTCCAGCATGGTTGATTTCCACTGACAGCTCTCCTGCGACTTATAAAAGTCTGCCTTTTTATCGTATTCTCACAAGGCAGAGGAGAGAGGGAGTGAAGGAGCAAGCTTACTGGTGTACCTTCTTATAACACCAATCCCTTCCTGAGGGCATCACCACTCAAGGCCCCATCTCTAGATATCATCATATTAGTGGTTAGGATTTTATCATCTGAATTGGGGATGAGGAGGTGTACAAATATTCAGTGCATAATAACATTTTCTGAGAGCAGCCTTTTATGTTAGGCTATGGAGAGTGCCTACCAAGCACTTTACACTGGGAAAAGAGGTACCTATCATGGCAAAGATAAAGGGAGCAGAATAAAGAGATTAGAAAAAAATGAAAACAAATCCATCTCTACTTCAAAAGTGTGTGGCTAACTCAGATTAAATTTAAGCCATAATTTTTGTACCTAAATGTTATATGAGTAATATGCCTTAGGATCTCCGTCTTTCCCAATAACCTAACAATATTTCACTAGAAAAGTCTAAAATAACATTTTTCAAAATATAACAAAATACTGATATGATTTCCAAAACTTCCAAACTGTCTTTTTGTTTAAAAAAAAGATTTTATTTATTTATTTGAGAGGTAGAGTTACAGACAGTGAGAGGGAGAGACAGAAAGGTCTTCCTTCCGTTGTTTCACTCCCCAAATGGCCACAACAGCTGGAGCTGCACCAATCCGAAGCCAGGAGCCAGGTGCTTCTTCCTGGTCTCCCACATGGGTTCAGGGGCCCAAGAATCTGGGCCACCTTCTACTGCTCTCCCAGGCCATAGCAGAGAGCTGGACTGGAAGAGGAGCAGCTGGGACTAAAACCGGCGCCCACATGGGATGCCAGTGCCACAGGCGGAGGATTAACCTACTGTACCACCATGCCTGCCCCCAAAACTGTCTTTCAAAAGCTATTTTGATTGTGAGATTGTTCTGTGTTGGATGTTTTACTTGGTTGTCTCCTTGCCCCTCACCCATAGAATTTTGTCCTGTTCATGTTTGTTTCCTGTATAGTTAATATAGTATCTGTGATGTTCAAAAAGTTCATGGAAAATATGAATAATGAAAAATAAACAATTCGTGGATTTCAAAAGAAGTTTTTTATTTGCATGAATAAATCATATGTTAATTTCATTTTCTATGGACTTTGTGAAATACCCTTGTTTTGGCAAACAGGTTAATCCAACCCCTGTTTCCATACATTTTCAAATTGACCATTGAAATCAATTTTAGAAGACTAAAAATCTGTTGCAACTATTAAAATATTGATTTCTTGGGTGGAGGTGAACAGGATTATGATTTTGGTGTTTTGTTTTTAAATAGAAAAATACCACTGGTTACATAATCTTTGATTCTATTTTGGTATCACTTATTATTTCAAGATTAACTATCCAAATCATTTCAAAATAAAGGGACAGTAAAGTATTATTTTAATGATAAAGTAGGTTAATCTAATCCCTGTTTCCAAATTGCTTCTAATAAATGAATGAATGGCACAGTAACATTTAAGTGAGCAGTCTGTTATCAAAATTCAAATTGAGAGAAGTGATTTTTATCACTCATCACAAGTACACATTATTCAGACACAGATACTCATTCAGAAAAATATTGCCCTAGGAGAAAGTATTGTTCATTCTGTCCTGGAATCAATACAGTGAAATTTTTAACTGCCACAATTTTCATCAAGTTCAACCATGTCATAGGTTTTCAAATCTTTCCGTTGTATTTTCTTCGCAGAGCCCTGTATTTAAGCTTGTTCTTTCAATCTGCTTTTAAAATTGAAAGAAACTTTCCATAAACAAGAGTGTCAATTTGTTAAGTCAACAACAGGAGTCACTGTGCACTTACTCCTCATGTAGGATCTCTGTCCTTAATGTGCTGTACATTGTGATTTAATGCTATAACTAGTACTCAAATAGTATTTTTCACTTTATGTTTCTGTGTGGGAGCAAACTGTTGAAATCTTTACTTAATGTATGCTAAACTGATATTCTGTATATAAAGAGAATCGAAAATGAATCTTGATGTGAATGGAAGGGGAGAGGGAGTGGGAAAGGGGAGGGTTGCGGGTTGGAGGGACGTTATGGGGGTAAACCATTGTAATCAATATTCTGTACTTTGGAAATTTATATTCATTAAATAAAAGTTAAAAAAATCAAAAAAAAGAATATTAACCCCCCCAAAAAAAGAAACTTTCATAATTTTCTCCAGTTTCCAATTTTGAATCAAATCCTTGTTAAATATTTCAATAGATATTTCTGTTGAAACCTGAATTACCAGTCTTACACCAAAAATCACCCTAAACAAAGATGCAGAAAAAAAGAAATCATGTATTTGGATATATGTTCTTATTCTGAGGAAAATCTCCAGATACAACATCTTTCTTGCAATATACTCCCAAAGAAAATCTATTGAAATTTCTTGTCAGTACATGAAAATAAAATTCATTTGCACTTCATCAATATCCCTAGGGTACTGTCAATGCCATTGCAATTTCCTTTTGTCCTGTTTTGTAAACTAATTATTGAAACAAACCTAGAGCTATATGAATTAATGATGGACCTGGAAGCTATAAGCTGTGAAGAGACGCTACTGTCTAGCTTTTCCATGGAAGTATATGGCTACTCTCAAACTTCCTCTGGTGTGAATGAAAATAGAATATTCCCTTTTATTTATTAAAATGCAGCTGCTTCACCTCCAAAAATATGGACTGCATGAAAACTGCCAATGTTCTCTGCATTCTCCATGAAGCCCCTCTTTCTTTTTTAATGGCAAGTTGTATTCTGTAGACAACTCACTATGGACTCTAAGCATGAGAAGTGGAGCCAGTTCTAATTCAGATTACTTTGATGCAACCACACACATATTTTAGACATTTGCACAATGTACCTGTTCTCGAAATTATCAGAAGAAATTTGGAAATGATTTTAAGAAAGGACAACTTACATACTGAAAGAAAGGCTCTGGAAATCTCATACACACTTTAAATGCATTTGGCTATTTTCATAATGGAGCTACAATTTCTGAAGTATTAGAAAATATTATTGGAAAGAAAAGAAAGCTTTCAAAGAATGTCATCTTATTACCCGATTAATGCATTGTCCTCAAATGTACTTCAACTTCACATAAAATACCATCAGTGTTTTGATCCTCTAGGTCTTAATTTGCTCATTGCTACATTCTACTTGTTTGTCTTTCTCAACTCTGGCATTGAAACACATCCAACAGTTACCTTCCCTTTCTTTCTATACTTTTATTCCTTCATGTGCAAAAAATATACCAATATGACTAACTGTTGTGATTTAGGAAAACAGCATACCTGTCAAACCTGTGAAACTTTCCAAAGCCTGCTTTATTCATGATCCACGTAACACAATGGCATATTGGTTAATAATATGATGAGCATTTATTTGATACGGGGAAATTACTAGTATAATAAATAACCAGATTTCTGTAAAACATACTTGAATTCTTATGTGAAAATCATTTAACTTTAAAATAAATGTGAAAATTAAAACTAAGGAAATTAGACAATATTTATAAATATGTACAGCTCTTAATTTTATCATCATTTGACATCTTTTCAAAACAAGAATATTTTCGACATGCCTCAGAATCATATAAATTCATTGATGGTAAAAACAATTTCCCCAGATAATATCACTTTGCTGATGTTGCTGTTGCTCCATCAGAAACAGGAGAAACTAAAAGCACAAACCTGTCTAAAACTATGCCCTATCCTATCCTATTTCTATAGGATCCATTAAGAAATACCTCCATGGTTTCAATTGAAATTTCAAGCATATTTAGCAATAACATGAAAATGAAAAACATTAATCTTATAAAAGAATGACAATAACACACATAGCCATGAGCGTATATTTTACTTCCTAGATGAGGTGAGTCTAGGATTAATAAAGACTTAATGATCCAATGTCAAAAATATTGGACCTTGGGTTAGAAAGGCCAAGAATGACTGTGCTCCTAGAACAATGATCACCTTGAGTGAGACCTTACATAATTTTTTCCTCCTTAATCTTTGACGAATCTTTGAATTAGAAAATGTAAAAAGTGAGAATTTCAACCATGTCAGAGTTTTCTGAGTTGCTTTTCTCAAAAGCAAGTAAAGCATGGAAGGGAAAGAAAGAGAAGCACAGAGCTGGCTGGGCTCCTCTCACCCCATCCTATTGTAGCTGTAGGAGTTCTCCATTGGTTTTCCACATTAGGCAGCTGGTTAACAATTCTTTTGAAGAAAAAAAATAAATAAACCAAAATAATAAATAAATATAATATATAATAAATAAATATAAAAATAAATAAATAAACCAAAATAAATAAAAAACCTCTTGATGATCATTAAAGTCCCCTATAATTACAAATCATGTTGTTGATTTCATCAGATTTGTGATAAATTCATTACAAATCTGATAGAAAATAAACATTTTTAATAAGAACATTTAGACTACATGTTTTCTCTTTCCTTCTACAAATATATCTAGTCTTTTTCTAGACTCAACCAGCATAACATTTTTTATTTAGCAAGTAATGTTCAAGGTTTTGAGTGTCTGTCAGAGTACACAGAAGGGATGTAAAAGGAAACCATAAATTACATAAAGTTCTTTTTGAAATAAGAAGAATGAGAAAAACTCTGACAGTAGAGTCAAAAAAGCTAATCAAATAGGTCCAGATATGCAAAAAATGTGCTTCATATTGGCCTAAGAGGAGAAAGTAGGTTTCTTTGTATTATTTCTCTTGCAATAATTGCTTTATCATTAATTTATTTTTAATCATGAAATGTGTGTACATGATTAGTCACTATCCTACCCTATCCTATTTTTATTAGAGGAATAATACTGCCATCTACTGGGAAGTTTGATGTTTATTACATTAAAATAAGGTTATTTAAACCTTCTTAAACTGACTCTGTGAAAAATGGAAGAAAATTCCAAAATCAAATACATTTCAAAGCAGTTGTGTCATAGAAATTGCACAATCTTTGTCACCTTACTTTGAGAGCATCAGTTATATTTTTCCATGCCTTTCGTTTTTAGTTACCTGGAACATTTAAAACAAATGTGCACAGTGGTTATCCTTGGTCAGCTGGGAACTGTCATTTTGATAACCTTGATGACAAATGTAACTATCATTGGCTCATCCTCACAGTGATGAGAGGAACTGTTAGGGACAACCAGTGAGCCTATCTCAAAAGAGCATATCTGATGTCATTGAGAAATGTTCCTGTTGACATTTGTTGCCATATGAAATTTAAATCGGGAATGACGTGAGACTAGATCACTACTCCTATAAATGCCTTACATTCTGCTCATTCCTAGGACCCCAGTGGACTTCTATCTTACTGTTACCATTGGCATATTAATACTTTTTGTTATTGTTGTTTTACAGGGCAGACTTACATTTGAATACACAGCAACACACATCAGTCATTTAATCCACTCATAACGTTAACATGGTTTATGTCTGTGAAACCTTTCCCTTCTCCCTCTATATTCTTTCTCTGATATCTTATTTCTTTCCACGCATTTGGCTGTATCATTAAGGAAGAACACTCTTGAATGGTTTGCCTCTCCTTGTCCTATAATTTTGAAACACATTTCTATACATCTTTTGTATGTTTGCACTTAGAATCATGTACTCAGCATGTCCCAAATTGCACTTGCCAGAGCTTAAAAACACTGGTTTCATAGTCAGTCAAGATTATTTAAAACCCACAGCCTCCTACTTGGTATCTGTGTAAACTATGGCAAGTTATCTGATCTCTCTCCTGACATATGAAGTGGGGTTTAAATTGTATTACCTATATATAGCTGTTTCTGGAAATAAAAATAATCTACGGATGGGCTTATTTCAGTGCATATCATGTAAATGCTTGGTAAACTGCTATTATTTTTCTTAAGGTTATCATTATTCATTATCCCCATTGCCATAAACGAGAGGATGTAACTAAATTTTTCTAGTATCCTTAGTGATCCACTTTTCCCAGAATACCAACTGCAGATCTTTCTTTGGCACTCTCCTCCCCCTACCAACCATAGGCTAATTTTGTCCTTTTCCTTTGCAAGTTTTCTTTGCATCTCCTGTAGCCCCAGACTCTACCTTTGTTTTGGCCTTCAAGGACCATTTTCCTGAACTAATTCCATATTACCTTCCTTCTATTACTCCCTACTCAGCCCATCTAACATGCATCTGCACGAACTGCACTTAAACAATCACACCACTTCCATTTGAAAAATAATTCAATATATCTGCATTGTAGTTATTATGGGGATGAATCAAATTGAGTAAAAATTCTTACCTTACCGTTCAAATCATTCTTGAACTAGTCTCATTCTCAATGTCATCTTCCCTTGACCCTCTGTGTCTATTCTACACTTAGGGAAAATTACAACATCCTTTGTGCCACACTCTCCTTCCTTTACCTCCCCACACCCCACTAAAATCCACAAAGCCCACTTGCATGCTTCTGAGCATCATTTTCCTGTACCTACAAAGATTTTTAAAATATACCTCTCCTTGTCAAGATTTTAATTCTTTTTAAGACACCGGCATTCATTCAATAAATATTTAACTATTCACTCCTCATGAAGTACAATGCTAAGAATAGTTGAGGGAACTGGAAAGAGCTTGAGTTTGTGTCCAAGAAACAGATTTCAAACATTAACTCTGCTTCTGTAGAACTGTGAACCATTAAACTAGTCATCTCATCTGCCTAGTTTCAGTCTCTTTATGTCAAAAATGATGAAGTAATGATAGCTGCTCATGAGACTCTTGCAAATTATACAGTATATTTTAAAAAGCATACCATCTGGCGACTGAACCAGCAGATGGAAGATCTCTCTCTCACCCTCTCCCTGCCTCACTGTAACTCTAACTTTCAAATAAATAAATCTTAAAAGAAAAGTATACAAAAAACACCTAGCATAGTGTTTCTGCAATGTAAACATCCAAATGAGTATGTTACCTTTGCTTTGAAGCTTTCACCTCGTGCTCAAACAGATGTGTTTCCCATTTCCCCACAGTGCTTTGGAGCAAAAGTACAGCGTAATAGTTAAGCATGATGTTATGGGAGCCAGATTGGTCTAGGTTTAAATGTCAGTTCAATACTTAGCATTGAAGCCTGAAAGTCACTTTCTAATCTACAGCTTCCTCCCCATCAATCTAGATATTATATCAGCGAAGGCACACGGGGACTTTCTAAGGATTAAATGGTATTCTGCATATAGAATGGTTTGATGATAACCTTATGCTGTTTGTCCCATAGCCATTTTTGGATATTTTTCTAATCTCCACTGCCTAGTGGGATTTTGAAAATTGGAGCTGTATTCTAACTTTTTTATCATACAGAATGCCATGCCTGAAGAACTGTCTCAATCAATGTTTGCTGTACGACACTGCAAATGAAGCAGTGATTTCTCTGGTATCACTATGCACGTGGAGGGCTAGAAAACACCATGTACAAGTAGGATTACTTCACAAATCTCAGATAATCAATTCACATAAAACTGAGATCAATTTTTAAACATCTTATAGCTCTTGAGTTTTGCTAAAAACAGTCAAAAATGTTTTGCATCACTTTTCCTATTTGAGACTTGGAAGACTTACAAATCACAGGGAAAAAAAAAAAAAAAAAAAAAAAAACCAACACAAAAGCTACCCAAAGTGGAACACAAAGTGTCAAATGCACTAGGAGGACAATGGGCAAATTACTGATAGCTCTGAACTTAATGTTTCGGCCTCATATAAGCAGAGATAAAGTAGGAAACATTTAATTACCCTAAAATGACTTGGCTAAATGAATTACCCAATGCAACAGTAAATCTGTAACAGAGCTAGGAGTGCAATACATGCTTATTCCACAGCCTGGAGGCTGCATCGGAGCTCTGGTTATGTTTATTAACATTCAATTAAAATGTGATACGGGTCTCTCAAAGAGCTGGAGTTTTTATTAAAGTACAACAATGTATTTTAAATGTCACAGTCACTTTCCATTTCTTAAAATTCTTAATGCCTCTTGTGTGAAGGAAATGTTACTCTGGCAATTGTCTTATCTTCAATCAGATATGGCTCCTGAATAGAAGGGAAGAGGTTCATTGGGCCTCTTACTTAATATTCACATCTATGGCAATCAGTTGTCTTAAGTAAAACTAATTGCTTAATTCAGCGACCACTATTTCTTTCACAGAAATGGTCTCAAATTTTTTTCTGAGGAATATGTGAAAAACGGCAGACAGCAAGCTAATAAAATTTACAGCGGATCACTTGGAACAACTCAGGTTTAAATTCTACAATTTCTACTGATCTGTTAAGAGGTAGAATGAACATGAACAGGGTGACTCAAATTTTTATTTTTACTTGCCCACACAAAGTTAATATGGAATTTGTAATAATGGACACTCAAGAATGGGGACATGACTGTGAATGTGGAACAGAAATTGAGCCATATAAGAAAGCTAGATAAGGAATGTACTATCAGGTCTGAACACTCAAACATGGCAATAGTTTGAATGAATTATAAGAGAGATTGTGACCATTTCTCCCTTGAGACATTTTAAATGCAATATCTTTAAAAATCATGTTCAATCTTATGTCTACTGTCTGGAATAATTTAAGAGAATGATACCCAGAGTTAGGAAATAGACTAAATTAAGCCTAGAGGGTCCTTCCAGTCTTATCTTTTATAATTGACTATACAGTAAAATTTCAATTAACCAGAATACTTGGAGGAAGGAAAATCTTGAGAAATTTTGATGTTATTTTGTTTGAAAACTCTGAAGGAAAAAATCTCTTAAACTAGGGTCCAATTTTGTAAAAGTTTTATTAGTTAACTGATTCCACTTTCCTGACACATAAATATTATACTTTATTATAGTTTCATGTTGCCCAGGGTCATCAGTATGCCCATCAATTTTTACTACACAGGATTATTGAAATGACCAAGTTCAGGGAATATATTATTAGGGCAGAACAAATTGTTTTATTTTTTTAATGAATTTTATGTGTGCCCAAAGGAAAGGTAAAGGATAACGCCATAGTTTGGGGATTGAACAACTGCCAGGAAAGAACTGTCATTAACTGAAACAGGGAAAACTGGGAGAACCTTTGGAGAGTGGGAACATCTGGCATTCAGATTAGGCTGTGTTCATTTTGAGATTCCTATGTGCAATGAAGAGGAGATGATGGGTAGGCAGATAGAGGTAAGTGTCTGTAATTGAGGCAAGTCAGATGTGTGCTGCAGATTACTTATGTACCTTATAATCCCTGTCTCCAATCTAAGTATCCCTATCCTATAGCATCAGGTACAAAATTGCTCCATTAAGAATCTTGTCACCACTTGAATAATTTTTCCTTATGGCTTACTATTTATATGCATAAATATATATATGTAAATGTATTAAACAATCATTATAATGATACTCAATGATACTCAGTATCTGCTTTATCTCAAGGAATCCCCCAAACAAACCCTAGATCAAATACTCTTTTTAAAAAAGATTTATTTATTTATTTCAAAGTCAGAGTTAGAGAGAGAGAGGGAGAGACAGAGATAGTGAGAGAGAATCTTCCATCTGCTGGTGCACTCCCAAATGGACACAAGGGCTAGGGCTGGGCCAGGCCAAAGCCAGGAGCCAGGAGCCAGGGGCTAGGAGCTTCTTCCAGGTCTCCCACACTAGTGCAGGGGTCCAATCACTTGAGCCATCCTCCACCGCTTTTCCCAGACTATTAGCAGGGAGCTGGATCAGAAAATTGAGCAGCTGGAACACAAACTAGCACCCATCTGGGATGCTGGT
Organism: Oryctolagus cuniculus; assembly: GCF_051225735.1. Taxonomy (NCBI): domain Eukaryota; kingdom Metazoa; phylum Chordata; class Mammalia; order Lagomorpha; family Leporidae; genus Oryctolagus; species Oryctolagus cuniculus. The sequence goes on from NC_142888.1 coordinate 62,245,046, forward strand.
GTTGCAGCCAGTATCTTTACCTGCTACGTCACAACACCTGCCCCTAATTTACATTTGAGGACACTGACACATAAGTATTACATAGCTTTGTGACATCATACAGGTGATAAATTGAGTATTGGTCTATTTGCCTTTAGATCCCCAAATTTTAACTACAGCATAATTCAGCCTCTCTTTGATGATTTTATTTGATCTCCTTTCATATTATTATTTTCATTAGCAGCCACATATATGTACATACACTCACACACACACATACAGAGAGAGAGAGAGACAGAGAGAGTAATTGCAATGTTTACTAATGATCTAGAATAATCCCAACACCATTTTGTAGGGATTCTAGTTTAGCTAAATTTTAACAGACATTGCCAAGGTGGTGCATGTGTGTTGCGTTTGTTTATGTGTCTGTGGCTGCTAAGGAAAAAATAATGCAAAAAAGAGATCAAACAATGCAAGATTACCAGCACTGCCACAGCCTCAGGTGCTACTTCAGGGACCAACTGTGACTTCTTCAATCTGATATTCCTTTTTACCTTCTCAGTGTAGTGGCAGCAACTGATAAATATTTGTTGCACACATTTGACTGCTGTAACATCAAACTCAGTTATAGTAGCGGTAGGATCTTAGTGCTCACCATAATTTACAGAAAGTTTGGTAAAAAAGAAACTCCAATTAACATTTTGGCATAAGATTTGCTACAATTCTTTTGTTGTTCAGATTGTTTTCTGATGCAGGTGCTTTTGAAAGTGTTGTCAAGAAGTAATTTGACATGTTATTTAGCTATGCTTCCACTTAGAAGAATAAAGGAAGCAAGGTGGAAAATATGTGATTTCTTGTGAGTTCTCCACAAAAAATATTTTTACATTAAGTTGAACAATAGACTTTCCCTTTATTTTCTCTATCTTTACTGAATGTGAAGAACAATTTAAAAGTCTTTTATATGTTAAGTTTATATTAAATAATTTTCTATGTCACCATTTTACAGTCTAAAGTACATGCAGTTTCAAAATCATATTCACAACCTGTCTGAATTAGATATTATGAATTATTGTCCGGTCTTCCAGCTGAAGAGCATTATAGTCAGAAAAAATAGGTAGTTGACCCCAAATTGCATATTCTTGCAAGCAGCATAGCTAAATTTGCAACATAATGTTCTAGCTCAATACATTTCAAACTTTAATGTATATAAGAATCACTCAAGTATCTTGCTAGAATGTGGATTCTGATTCATTAGGTCTGAAATGGGGTTTGAGACTGTGTATTTCTTACATGCTCCCTGTTGCCAATTATACTGCTGATCTAAGGACCACATTTTAAGCAGTGAGGAACTAAGGGATAAATCAAATTGCTGTCCACAGTGAAATTCAGCAACATCTAGTCTATTTGCATGGATCTGTCATTCATTAAGTTACTTTCAATGGGCAGCTGCTATGTTTGGAATTTTTTAGATTTATAGAATTTTATATATTTTAACGATGACTAAGACATTGCCCCTTTCCCCCAAAGAATTCACAGTCAAATTAAGATGGTAAACTCCTCTATATGCAAATATAGCATACTGCATACACATATATGTGTGGGGTAATTTTGAAGGGCAAGCAGAATTTCTTTTTTTATTTTGTAATTAGAAAAAAACAACACTTAAACTCAGAAAAGGAAAAGATAAATAATATAAAACAGGAGATTCCCCCTGCCTCCATTATTCTCACTCTGCAGGAGTGGCTCAACGTGTCTCTTTGCAGACATAGAGAGTGAACATACATATACATTAATTTACATCAAGCAGAATGATACTCTACTTATTGTTCAGTGTATTTCTTTCACATTCACCAGTGAAGATCCTATTTCAATACCTATCTTTTCTTTTTTATTCATTTTAATAGCTACATAGTTTTGCCAATAAGGTAATACCATAATTTGCTTTTGACTATGCTGGTGTTGATATGCATTTAGCTTGCTTTTTTTTCATATCACAAATAGTGTCTTAAGGAACATTTTTATTAATATGCTGTTGTATACTTTTTGTATGCTAGAAATCTAGAACTGTAATTGCTTTATTTCTGATAGGGAATGATAAATTAACCTCCAAGGAGACTGCATCTATTTAGCTTCCCATCATTTGAATGAAAGTTTCAAAAAATCCATGGAAAATGCACATAATTGGGGCTGGCACTGTGGCATAGTGGGCTAAGCTTCCACCTGCGGTGCCGGCATCCCATACAACTGCCAGTTCCTGTCACTGCTGTTCCTCTTCCAATCCAGCTCTCTGCTATGGCCTAGAAAAGTAGTAGAAGACGGACCAAGTACTTGGGCCCCTGCATTCGCATGTGAGACCTGGAAGAAGCTCCTGGCTTCTAGCTTCAGATTGGCCCAGTTCCAGCTACTGTGGCTATTTGGAGAGTGAACCAAGCGGATGTCTCTTCCTCTGCCTATAATTCTACTCTCAAATAAATAAAATCTTTAAAAAAAATGCAAAATGCACATGATTGTATGTACCGTTTATTCAGCAACTTTTACAATAATGCCCTTTGTCCCATCTACTGGCTAACACTGCATACTTTATTATTTTTCATTTTGCCAACTTATGGCATACTAATAAATGTGTAAATATGAAAATACAGATACATATTTCTAATTAATTTTAATTGTTTATTTAAGAATCAGAAAGACATGCAGAGAAAGACAAAAAGGGAAAGAGAAAGAGAGAGCTCTGCTCTCATCTGTGGGTTCATTCCCCAAATGCCAAGAGCTGGGAACTCAGTCCAGGTCTCCCGCAGGGGTGACAGGAACCCAATCACTTTTGCCATCACCACTGCCTCTAAGGGTCTGTGCTAGCAGGAAGCTAGAATAATAAGCCAGAGTCACATATGCAACCTAGGCAGTCAGAAGTGAGATAAAAGCATCTTAATGAGCATCCTAACTGTTAATCTAAATGTCCACCTCAAGTAACTATTTAATAAGTATAATAAATATTTAAACTATTCATATTTGTATAACATTGCGTAGTATATACGTGTGTGTGTGTGTATGTGTGTGTATAAATATTTCTATAAATATATCTGGTTTGGCATGTGTAAAAATGAACTTCTATTACCAAGATTATAAACATAATTCTCAGCTTTACTTCTGTTAAGAAATATGATTTCTGACATAAGTGGTTTTGTGCCAGTCAAATGTAAATTCCATCTGAGATGTGTATTCTGTCAAATGGCAAGAACATTCACCATCAAATGATCATACGTGGAAATCCTCTAGAGTCAAATTACCAGGCAACAACCAAGATAGGCACAAGTTTTGGGAAATTTCCATTTCCTTTACTTTCTGTCCTCTGATTACAGTAAGAGCCCCATTGCTAGTGGGCAATGGTTAGCAAGGATAACTAAATACAGGTCTGTAAAGGATACAGGAAAAAGAGGAACCCATGGAAGAATCTTGGGGTTGAGATGGGCAATCAGATTCATTTTCTAGTTCACAAAGTCTAAGGATCATGTAAGATATAAAGCAGAAGTCAGCTGCCTTCCCATACTGTGTTTTGCCCGAATGATATTTTCAGGGCATAATTATGAATAACTATAGGCATTACAGACCTTGCCTGCAGGTGTGCTGGTATATCCATTGGCTTCATTACTCTAACACGAATATCAAAAGGTTTCTTTCTGACACTGCTTATCACTCACCCAACATTCATTTTCCACCACTTTGAGCTGATTAAAACCTATTGCTTCATGTTTTTTTCAGGAACAGCTCATTTAAAAGATTACTTTAAGGTGGTCATACCTTTACTACAAGAAAATCTGGCAGCAATGAAAGGCATCATTTCCCTCATAAAGAAATTGGTTGATTTTAAGAAAGTCATAATTTTATTTGGAAATAATTGATACGAGTGTACAGCTAATTATGCTTTTTCCACTGCATATTATTTGACATCCATTTAGCCAATTGGTTTGTTTTACTGACCTGTTTCCTGTTATACAGGTAAAGAATTCTTGCTTTCTACTCTTATTTTAGTGCTTACATGGAAATAAGGGTTATAGATTGCCATTTTAACTTGCCTAGGCCCTAAAACCTGTGACATCTCCTTAGATGGGGGTATGGATTTTCCTTATTATTCAAAAGGCTTTACTTTCTGAATTGCAATTGTGTCTTTATAAGTCTCTATTATAACAGGGTTAGAATTGAAACATATACTGCCTCTTTTTCATATTTCCTACTGGCTGAGGCCATGAAAAATCAGACTAATGACAGACCTCATGAGGAGCTTATTGTTTTATTTACTCTCCCAGAAGTATTTGCATTTTCTCCCATATACTCCCAAATTCTTCCTTGCCTATTCTTAGATGGGAACTCCACTAGATGCCTGTTACTCAACTGGTGCTCCAGAATACAAGGCCAGATTGATAGAATTCTAGATTTGATGTCTTGAAACTCTACATTCTACAACCTAATTTCTCTAGGAAGGTAGTGATATGATGTGAGGAAGTTTTGAGTACAGTTAGGCATCATTTAACAGGATATATTTTGAAAAATTTGTCACAACCATCTGTTATTATGTGAATATCATAGAGTGTAGTTACACAAACCTAGGTGGTATAACCTACTACAAACCTAGGTTATAAGGTATCTTATTGCTACTGGGATGTATACAAATCTGTATGGCATGTTAATGTACCTAATAGTATAGGCAATTGTAACAAAATGGTAGGTATTTTCATATTTAAATATATCTAACATAGAAAAAGAACAGTAAAATTACAGTATAAAAGTTAAAAATGGTATACCTATATCAGAGTCCTTACCATAAACAGAGTTTGAGGTGCTGGAATTTCTTCCAGGTGAGTTGATGAGTTAGTGAGTGAGTAGTGAGTGAATGTGAAGCTTGAGGACACTAAACTACTGTAGAATTTATAAACACTGCACAATTTGGCTACACTAAATTTATAAAAACTTCAATAATAAATTAATCAGCTTACTGTAAATTTCTGCTTTGTAAACTTTAAATTTTTAAACTATTTCACTATTTGGTAATAACATTCAGCATAAACACAATGCAATGTGGAGCTTAACAAAATATTTTATAAACTTCCTTCTATTTTTAATTTTACTTTTAAAAAATTTTGTTGGAGACTAAGACACAAACACACATATTAGCTTATGCTTACAAAGGGTTAGGATCACCAATATACTGTCTTCAATCTCCATATCTTGGCCCACTAGAAAGTCTTCAGGGGCAATAACACACATAGAACTGTTATCTCCTGTGAGAGCAATGCCTTCTCCTGAAATAAAAAATATCTCCTAAAGGAGCTGCTTGAGGCTCTTTCACAGGTAACTCCTTTTAATAAGTAGAAGGAGTCTGTGAGGCCAGCATCACCTTAATTCCTAAGCCAGAAAAGGATAAAACAGAGAAAGAAAAATATAGACCAATATCCCTGATGAACATAGATGCAAAAATATTAAACAAAATACTAGCTAATTGAATCCAACAACATATCTGAAAGATCATTCACCCAGACAAAGTGGGATTTATCCCTGGTGTGTATGGATGGTTCAACACTCACAAATCAATAAATGTGATATATCATATTAATAATTGGAAGAACAAAAACAATATGGTTATTTCAACAGATGCAGAGAAAGCCTTTGATAAAACAACATCCTTTCATGATGAAAGCTTTAAGCAAATTGGGTATAGGAGGAACATTCCTCAACACAATCAAGGGAATTTATGAAAACCCACAGCCAGTATCTTATCGAATGGGGAGAAGTTGGAAGCATGCCCGTTAAGATCTGGAACCAGACAAAGATGCCCACTATCACCATTGCTATTCAATACAGTCCTGGAAGTTTGAACCAGAGCCATTAGGCAAGAAAAATAAATCAAAGGGATACAAATTGTGAAGGAGGAAGTTAAACTATCCCTATTTGCAGATGACATGATTCTATATAAAGGGGATCCAAAAGACTCCACTGAGAGATTTTTGAATTCATAAAAGAGTTTGGTAAAGTGGCAGGATATAAAATTAACACACAAAAATCAACAGCCTTTGTATACATAGAGAATGCTATGGCTGGGAAAGGACTTTTAAGATCAATGCCATTCATAATAGCTACAAAAAAATTAAATAACTTGGAATAAATTTAACCAAGGATGTCAAAGATCTCTATGATGAAAATTACAAGACATTAAAGAAAGAAAAAGAAGAAGACACAAAAAAAGGAAAAATCTTCCATGTTCATGGATCAGAAGAATTAATATAATCAAAATGTCCATACTACCAAAAGCAACTGACAGATTCAGTGTGATCGCAATCAAAATATCAATGACATTCTTCTCAGATCCCAAAAAAAAAAAAACATGCTAAAATTCATATAGAAACAGAAGAGACAATTGCTAACAAAACAAAGCTCGAAGCATCACAATACCAAATTTCAAGGCATACTACAAGGCAGTTATATTCAATACAGCTTGGTACTGGCAAAAATGTAGACATGTAGACCAGTGGAACAGTATAGAAATTCCAGAAAACAATCCACCTATCTACAGTAAACTTATCTTTGACAAAGTAGCTAAAATCAACTCCTGGAGAAAGAACAGTCTCTTCAACAAATGGTGCTGGGAAAATTGGATCTATGAATGCAGAAGTATGAAACAAGACCCCTACCTTACACCTTGTACAAAAATCAACTCAAAATGGATCAAGGATCTAAATCTATGACTTTATACCATCAAATTCCTAGAGGAGAACATTGGGGAAACTCTGCAGGACAGTGGCATATGCAAACATTTCTTGGAAAAGATCCCAGAACATGAGAATTGATGAGAACTGTGTTGTAGCAATTATGATTTGCTCTGACCCTGAGAATCTAATGTATCAATAAATTCCTTAATTTTTTTAAATAAAAAATTTTAAAAAGGAAAAAAAATTAAAAGGAGTACACGTAAAGTGATCGTAAAAAGTATCATATAAAATGTAGACATATAAATAATAAGTTATTTATTACCATTACTATCATTGTATATTCTATACTTTAATATGACTGATAGCACAGTAGGTTGTTTACACCAGTATCACCACAAACATGTGAGTAATGAGCTATGATGTTATGAAAGCTACAGGTTCACTAGGTGATAGGAATCTCTCAGCTCCATCAATATCTCATGGAACTACTGTCATATGTGTGGTCAAAATATTGTTATGCAGCATAGGGCTGTAATAACACTGGTATGTTAGCAGTATTCAAAATGCATTTGTGAATGTACATAGCAAGTAAAAGAGAAAAAATACTATTGTCCAGATAGTGAAGGCACAGTTTTAGTTTAATAATAGTAATTGTAAATATATTTAAAGCTAAAGATTTATGATAAAACACCTTTTAATCACTAATTAATTACCAATACAACCCTACGAAGTTAATACAACCTGCTTCTATTTTACAGATGAAGAAATAGAAGTTCAGGGCAGTGAAGTAATTTTGACAACTGGATAAGTAGTGGAGCCCATATTCAAAGCCCAGACCCCAGAGCCTAGACTCCTGACATCTGTACAACATTATAGTGCCAACTAAAAACAGAAGAGCAAAAGTAGAAATACAAGCATACATGGAAGCACTCACGTGCACCTCTTGCTTTATTGTCCCATAAAGTGTTTCTTGATTCTTTAGTTATCTAATTGAAACTCAGAAAATCAAGTGTGGGTATAATGTTAATTACAAATTTAATGGGTCACCACCACATACCAGCTGTGTAACCTTGGGCATAACTACTCATTCTGCCTTTTGTTTTCTTTGTCTATAAATCAGGAATAGCGGTACATTATCTTATACTGTTAAAAAGGAAAAAAATTTAAAAGGAGTACACATAAAGTGATTGTAAAAAGTATCATATAAAAAGTAGACATATAAATAATAAGTTATTTATTACCATTATCATTGTATATTCTATACTAAAAGACTAAAAGTATATATATTATATATAGTATATATATACATGTAGTATATATATACTATATATATATACTATATATACTATACTGTATATATACTATATATATATACATGTATATATATATACATGTAGTATATATATACTATATATATACTATATATACTATACTGTATATATACTATATATACTATATATATATAGTATATTCTATACTAAAAACTAAAAGAAATCAAATAATGCATACAAATTCTGTAAAATAGTGTCTGATGTATGGTGACTGCTCCAAAACTGTTAGAAATTATTATTAACATTTGTGATTTGGTAATAATATGAAGGAGTTCCCATAATTACTTGCGCAAAAAATCTGGGAAGTTATAGGAGATGTGGAAAACAAACTAATTGAAATACTGAATAATAAATTGAGCATATATTCTAATCAATTTATTCAAGAAGCCCCCCCAAAAAATCACAATTTGCAAGGAACCACTCAGAATCTAGTGCAATGTTCTCTTACATAAGCACATTTTCTAAATTCCCTGTGAAATCAACAATATGTCTTCACAACACTCAGAGCTTCTAAATAAGAGGTGTCTATGTAACAAGTCTAGGCAAATCACTTTCTTAAACTACTAGCAGAAACCTGGTGAGCAAAGTCTTAAGATCACCTGTTCTGCAATCCACCATGGAAAAATCTTTGAGCTCCCTAGAAATTCCTCAAATTGCTGTAACCAAGTGTAGAAATAAATTTACTTATATGTTTATTAATTTTGCATTTTAAGAAATGTATTATCTATTTGTGATTAATCACTTTTGAAAGATTTTAAAAGATTTTTATAAGGACTTCTCCTCCTAGTTGTCATTGCTGTCCCTTTGATAAATAAATGTATGTTCATTAGCTAACAGTTGACATTGGTTTTCAATTGAAAATCCAGCAGCACATCCCTTCCTAGTTAATGAAGCAACGTATCACATCAGGTCAGTGTTCAAAGACTGTACTAACAAGAATTGGAACTGGAACAGTCTTTGATCATTTTTAACATCCCCCTATCTAGAGCAACTACTCTTATGAAATATTGTCTGTCTTCATCTACTTGTAAACATAAACTAGAATTTGCCATGTTTTACTATTATAGTTTCCCCAAATAGTTATGATAACATATATACAATGGCAAGGATTGTATATAAAAGATATTAGAACTTGAAAATCTGGAGACAAAGGCAAAGGGAAATATGAATAAAATTTATCAAGCCATGCAGGATAATAATGTCAGTTCAAACATACTAAGTCATAGTATGTTAATAAATTGGGAGTTTATATAGAAATAAAGGCAGATTTCCTTTTTGTTTAAGATATAAAATGAAAATAATATATATTTGTACACAAGATATTAGACATGCACACACATACACATTGTGTCCTCCATATTGGTGGGTTCCACAGCTACGGATCTAACCAATAGTGGACTGAAACTTTTCCAAGAAACAACTATATCTTTACTGAACATGTACAGACGTTTTTCTTTTCATAATTCCCTAAACAATAAATAATGATTATTTAAATAACAATTATACTTTGTTAGGCATTATTAGCAATCCGGAGTTGACATAAAATAAACAGGAGGACATGTGGAGGTTATATGCAAATACCACACTATTTTATAAAAGGGATTTCAGCATCCTTGGATTTTGGTGTCCTAGAGCAAATCCCTTGTGGATACTGAGGAAAAAACTGCTTTTATGTGTCCCAACTTAGATTGTCAACAAATTTTAGCTTATACCATTGATCTAATCTGGTCTTCATTCTGTGTAGCATACAGAGCTTGGCAAGAAAAAAATATTTCTTCCAAATAAAGGCCTCTAAGTGCATCACAATTTAATAACAGATAACGCTTATTTAGTTCTTACTATATGCCAGGCATTATTCTTTGTGTGATACTCATGTAATTCCTTTGATCCTCATGGTACACTTACGCAGTGGGTACAATTATCACCCTCTTTTATTTTTTTTTTTTTTATTTTTTATTTTTTTTTTTTACAGGCAGAGTGGACAGTGAGAGAGAGAGACAGAGAGAAAGGTCTTCCTTTGCCGTTGGATCACCCTCCAATGGCCGCCGCTGCAGCCGGCGCACCGTGCTGATCCGATGGCAGGAGCCAGGATCCAGGTGCTTTTCCTGGTCTCCCATGGGGTGCAGGGCCCAAGCACCTGGGCCATCCTCCACTGCATCCCTGGCCATAGCAGAGAGCTGGCCTGGAAGAGGGGCAACCGGGACAGAATCCGGCGCCCCAACCGGGACTAGAACCCGGTGTGCCGGCGCCGCAAGGTGGAGGATTAGCCTATTGAGCCACGGCGCCGGCTCCAATTATCACCCTCTTTTATACATGAAAAAACTGAGATACAGTGCACTTAAGTGATTTTGTACATATTCAAACATGAACGTGAAAAATTTGCTTTTTTAGGTTACTTTGGAATAAATGTTAACATTTTCAGTATTACATCTTTCTCGCAGTACCAGCCTGTATGTGCTGACAACTGCATGTGTTCTCTTGGTGACAAAGAAGGGGGCAATTTTAGGTGTCAGACCATGAATACTTTTACTCTCTACCTTCTTGAATTTCTCTTCTTTCTTCCCAAGGAACCATTAGCCTTTTTCTTTCCATTGGTAACAATGATGGAAAAAAAACAATGAATTATTAAATAGAAAAGCACACTAGGAATTATTTTAAAAAATACTAATCTCCTAAGTTTGTATATACATTTCACTATTAATATTACATATAATATTCAATGTTTAACATTGGTTACCTCATCAAAGTATAGGATTTTGAGGTAGAAATGGATTGAGAGAAGAAAGAAAAGACTATTAACTTGTCTTTATAAGTTTATACATAGTTTTACTTGTTAAATAAGGTTTTGCTACTTTTGTAGATTTTTTTAAAAGGTAAATGCTGTTTGAAAAGAAAAAAGATATCAAAAGTAAATAACTCATCAGGTCAAACAAACAACTTATATTATAAGTAGCAAACTTTCAAAATACCCATAAACGGAAATATGAAAGTAAAATACAGGGTCACAAAAAGAAAACTGCTGTTCCTGTACTCCTGGATAAACAAATCTATAATGGGGTAGGCATTATAACATATGTAGGTATTATAATATGTGACAGCACTATGGAATAGATCTAGCTTTGAGACTGGCATACTTCTGTTGATACCATTGTCAAAGATAACCTCTTGGAATGAGAGGACTTTGAGATGAGCTTGGGTGGCATTTTTTTTTAGTTTCATAAATAGATTTTCAATTCTCAATCAGAAAATTTCAGTTGCCAGTAGTGAAATTCCCCTCATGAAATTGATTAACAATATTATAATATGAAAACAAATGTCTAAAAAATACCTGATAGCACAATCATTGTACTAGAAAAAAAAATCAAAATGTGTGAAATTTTGGAAGCAATGTGAAGAAAGTACTTCAAGTAGGAGAGAGTGATAAAATATGTCAAATGCTCCTGATACTTCAATGGTTCTCTCAGATCAGAAATCTGATGTTGAGAACTTCATCATAAAAATCAAGCAGAGTGTCTTCAAGCCAAAACCTAAGGCGGGTAGTAGGAAATCAAACAGAGTAGCTTTGACAAAAACCTCAAAGGAAAACAATCATGGACCTCTATTTGCTTGGTCTAGACACTGATAACAAGTGGATAAAACAAAGTAGTCAGAGCCACACCAGCTCTGGTAGCTCACAGAGTCATTGGTATGGTCCCAACAGCAAAGTAAACCACTTTGGGAAGATTCCATCATTGGTATGAGCTTTAAATAAACTGAGTTGAGCCCTGCAATTTTTCTTTTTATTATTTTTTATTTACTTGACAGGTAGAGTTATAGACAGTGAGAGAGAGACAGAGAGAAAGGTCTTCCTTCCGTTGGTTCACTCCCCAAATGGTCGCCATGGCTGGCACTGCGCCAGTCCGAAGCCAGGAGCCAGGTGCTTCTTCCTGGTCTTCCATGCGCGTGCAGGAGCCCAAGCACTTGGGCCATCCTCCACTGCCCTCCTGGACCACAGCAGAGAGCTGGACTGGAAGAGGAACAACTGAGACTAGAACCCAGCACCCATACGGGATGCTGGCGCCGCAGGTGGAGGATTAACCAAGTGAGCCACTGCGCTGGCCCTAAGCCCTGCAATTTTTCTAATAGAATGCACACTTCATGGATTATATATAATATCCCTGAGCCACATGGATACATAAAAAGGCTCCCTAAATAACAGTAATGCTTTGGAGGCATTATATTAAGTATGTTTTCATATTAACAAGCTGTACTTCATCTTAGCCTCCCACAACACAGAGACAGCCAACATGGATTTCAGAAAAGATTCAGAACACTTAAGATTGAATTATGACAGTGGAGAAGAAAGGAAGATACAACAACAAAGAAAATGAAGAAATTGGAAGAGAAGAAGAAGGGGAATGGGGAGAAGCACTGAGAGCAGGGAGATGGCAAGAGAGAAGAAGATGAGGAGGAGGTGAGGGGAAGGGAAGGATAAAAATGAAAGAAAAAAAAACCGTGAGTACTGGAAAAATAGGTTAGTCAGTGACTCTTTCCTGAGCACTGTTTCAGCCAACTTCATTTTAGATAATGTCATAGATTATGAGGTAACCTATTATCTTACTTGACCTCAGCTTAAAGAACAAACTAACCAACCACTGGTTTTGTAGAAGGGAAAAGAAATATAATAAATACTCAAATAGAGGATAAAAACACATCATTAGAATGAGAGGAGACACCACAGAATCTCATTTGCAATCTTAGAAGAAATTAAAATAATCACATCAATCATGGCACTTAAAGTAATAACCAGAAGTGCATGGAGCTAATTTCTATACATTATCACATTTGGTCACCATTATCACCCTGTAGAGGATTTTTCAAATTTTGCATATTAGAAAATTGAAAAAGTGGGGAATATGACTTTATATACATTTAACTATGCCTAAATGACATAATCATATTCTACAATGTACCAATTTATATTTCACATATAGTATTTGTAATATCTTAACCAATGTTTACCTATTAAAACTCCAGTGTGATAATAAGTGGAAAAACAAACTTTTCATGTTTGTTCAGCCTTTCCATCTCGATGTGTAACACCACACACAGATGGCCTATAGCCATCTTTTTCTTTACTCATCTTGCCCAATTTTTCCCAGGCTTGAATATCCTAGCATCCATTAGGTGTGCCTTATACAATGTACAAACCATAAGCAGCACCAAATGTAATGAAGTGAAAACTCTCAAGTATTCACACTCACACACACACACATACACATGCAAAGCCTCCTCCCTGTTTCCCTTCTCTGTCAAAAGTCATCTACAGGGCTGCTATTATGGTATAGCGGGTTAAGCCACCACCTGCTGATGCTGGCATCCCATACAGGCACCAGTTTGAGTCCTGGTTGCTCCACTTCTGATTTAGCTCCCTGCTAATGGCCTGGGAAAGCAGTGGAGATGGCCCACATGCTTGGGCCCCAGCCACCCATGTGGGAGACCTGGATGAAGCTCCTGGGTCCTGACTTCTACGTGATGATATATAGAATAAATAAATAATAAACTAAAGATTTAAAGTTAGTTTCTTCCAAATTATTTTTTAACTGCAGCATTAATGGTTGTTCAGTGAGTCATTCAAATATACCTTGTAATCTCTGCCCTGCTGATATTTTTTCCCTTTATAAGACTTACTGATGGGAATCACAGGCTACAACTGATACAGCTTTTCTAGCCATTATCATAATTTCTCACTCGCATTATTATCTAATGTACAACATTAAATAATAAGTTAATTTTTAAAATCTTGTCATAACACAGAAAACAGTAGCAATGGTAGTCTACATTGCTTGGCTAAACATATTTGTGGGCCTAGGAGAACCACATTCTTCATGTAAACGATCACATCTTCCATTTCTCCTGCTATTCTGCATCTGGAATCTAGAGTCCAACTCTGAATCTAATATGGGACTGCTACCTTAGTGGAACTGCTTATATGTGAGAATATCAATCTCACTTATGAGAAATTCCACTTCTCATCTCTTTAGGAATACTGAGGTTGAATCTTTCCTTGTGCTAAAGCTGTCAGGCCCTTACTCCATCTTGTTCCCTGGATATTGTTGGTGGGAAAGGATACGTGGGTTTCCTGCATCTGAAGTTGGAGTGGCAGGCAGTGTACACACAGCATTAATAGCTGTGAATGATCCTATTGGCAAACTCAAAGGGCCCACTGTGCATCGCTAACAGACTATTCAGGGTTCAAAATGGTGACATCATGTGGATCCATCAACAGAGAAGGCTGGAAGGTAGCTAGGAACTGGAGAAAATTTTGGTGAAAGACAACTCTGCCTAATCCTAGAATGTGCCAGATTTTATGGGATCATTTGGGTTTGCCACAAGGCCTGAAGCACATCAGCCATGCACGATAACTGTCTTGCCTTTTACCAACAATCAAATATAAAAGGCATTCCCTACACCTTACTATCTATCATCACCCTAACACAATCTAGCATTTTTAAGGAAAACCATCTTGGGGCTTCTTGGACATGCTGGCTCAGGCCAGGTTATTTTTCACACTGATCAATAAATGAATTTTTAACCACTATCTTTGATGCTTTTCTATATGGTCTTATCCTCAGAGGACTTGTTAAGAAGCCATTGCATATACTGCTGCACAGCACAGTGGTGACTATAGATCACAATAATATATTATACATTGTACGGACGAGAAAAGTTGGTAGGCACCAAACATGGAAGAAGGGAGGGAAGGTGGAGATGCTAAGAGCCTGATTTGATCAAATTACATGGTCTGCATCTGTTGAAATACTGAACTGTACTCCATAAAAAAGTATAAGCATTACTAGTATATCAAAAAACTTTTAAAAAGAAGTAAAAAGTGATTTATATCACTAGGAGGTATATTCCAGATATGATTTTATGTGTTATTATAATCCATATTTTTTAATTTTCAAAATATTAATCATATAATTGACATAATTATTTTTAAATATCAATATTATTAATTTAAAACTTTATAAAAGTATTAGAAAGATATGTATCTTAGATAAAGTGATTTCAATAATATCACTTAACAGATATTATTCATGATGGAAACAATTTTCCTGAGCTACCCAAGATGTTCAGTTACTGTAGGCCATACTCTAATTATATGTAGCATTATTCCTCTCAAAAGAAAAACTTTGTATATCTTTTTTACATAACTTTATGTTTCAAGGATATTATAGTGTCCTAAATTTCCAGAATTATAAAAGTAGAATTTGGCAGTGATTAGGAAGTAATAATCCTAACAGTTCAAAGAAGAAGAGGAAGAGGAGAAAGCAATAGCAGCAACAGCAGTAGTCGCTTTCACCCCCTCAGTATTTTAGGAGTTGTCAGACCCTCAGTAGAGCCTGACACTGTGAACTTCTCATCCCAGGATGCAGCTGGTGTTCTGCTGGTACACTGGAACTGCAGAAAGTCAGCATAGGCAGAGAAACCTCCCTCTATTCCAACCATTATTATAGATCTCAATCATGGTGTCCTCCCCTGAAGGTACTGTTTTAGGATCTATAACCATAGTGGTTATGTTTTCTTGGTAGGAAGAAATGAAGTTACTTACAGATCTTCCTCTATGTACAAGTGTCTCTTTCCCTCCCCTTTACTTGGGACAAGAGACATTGCCATAGGGTATAGGGTAGAGATGTTGCTCATATGAGGCCCATAGAGGCCACCAGCATCCCAAATCACCAGGCTTCAGGGAGGAAGCTCTCATTGTAGTCTTCCCCATTCTCCAGGATGTCAAAGATAAGCAAGTTCAGAAATGGCTTTCCCAGACCCAGACTCAGCAGGAAACACAAGAGCCCTGGTCTCTAATTGGTCTCCAACCTCTTTTATAGTCAGGGAGTTTAACAATGGTTTTGAGGCATCAGAAAGTTTTGAAGCAGACTGCTTACTCAAGAAATCAAACTCTGAAGTAGTTTGGGTCCTTTCAGGGACACATTGCCCAGCCTCCTCGCATGGCTCATCTCACTGTAAAAATTCTGCCTGTCTGCCAAGTAATGGTAAGTTTGCAGTTGTAATTGACCCACTTATTATGAAAAGGTAATAACTTAGGGTCTGTTTGGTTGTCTGGGACATAGTAAGGGAATTGGACCCTAGATTTACTTAATTCACAGAACCCTGAACCTGCAGAACAATCCTGTTCTCCATCCTTGCAGCCATCACCATTCTAGAACTCTGGTTTCATGTTAGGTACTTCAACACATTAATTCAACAAATGTTTATTTAATATATAAATGAGTCAGACTTTTTTTTTTGACAGGCAGAGTGGACAGTGAGAGAGAGAGACAGAGAGAAAGGTCTTCCTTTGCCGTTGGTTCACCCTCCAATGGCCACCAAGGCCAGCATGCTGCAGCAGGCGTACCGCGCTGATCCGAAGGCAGGAGCCAAGTGCTTATCCTTGTCTCCCATGGGATGCAGGGCCCAAGCACTTGGGCCATCCTCCACTGCACTCCCTAGCCACAGCAGAGAGCTGGCCTGGAAGAGGGCAACCGGGACAGAATCCGGTGCCCCGACTGGGACTAGAACCCGGTGTGCCGGCGCCGCAAGGCGGAAGATTAGCCTAGTGAGTCGCGGCGCCAGCGAGTCAGACATTATTTTTACATGGGCTGACAAAAATAAAATTGAATTCTTAATACCATAGAGGTTTTTTTTAAGGACTTTTAACTTTTTATTTGAAAGGCAGAGTGACACAGACAGATGGGGAGAGAGAGAGAGAGAGAGAGATCTTCTATCCATTGGTCTTCTCTCCAAATGCCTGCAATAGCTTAGAATGGGCTACAGCAAAGCAAGATCCAGGAACTCCATCCAGATCTCCTATAGGGTAGCAGGAACCCAAGTACTTGGGCTATTGTCTTCTCCCTCTCAGGCACATTAGCAGGAAGCTGGATCAGAAAAGTACACAGTATCCAGAATTTGAATTAAGCTCTGCAATAGCAATGCAGGCATCCCCAGTGGCTTGTTAACCTGCTGCACCACACACCCACCACAATACCACAGTTCACTGTTAGTTGGGGAAACCTATAATTGTATTCATTCAGTCACTGCAACACAAAATGATGAATGCTAAGGTGAGTTAATCACAGGGTCTCTGGAAGTATATGGTGAAGTCCAAGTCCACAAGCTAGGTCAGGAATCATGTGTAAAATTTTCTAGGGTAGGTGCATCTTAATCAAGATTGGAGAGATAAACAAGAGTGACAAGGAAAATGAGATTTTTACATGTTAATCACATTGTATGTATGGATGTCTACATTAATTTCAGTATGATGTGTCAGGTATAGTTTTATACTTATCAGCTATGCTTTGTTTTTTATTTAATCACAAAATAGTACATGTTTACACAGGAAAAACTCATAAAATACAAAGCATTAAGAATAAAATACAAGGCCGGTGCAGCGGTTCAATAGGCTAATCCTCCGCCTTGCGGCGCCGGCACACCAGGTTCTAGTCCCAGTCGGGGCACCGGATTCTGTCCTGGTTGCCCCTCTTCCAGGCCAGCTCTCTGCTGTGGCCCAGGAGTGCAGTAGAGGATGGCCCAAGTGCTTGGGCCCTGCACCCCATGGGAGACGAGGAGAAGCACCTGGCTCCTGCCATCGGATCAGCGTAACGCTCCTGCCGCGGCGGCCATTGGAGGGTGAACCAACGGCATAGGAAGACCTTTCTCTCTGTCTCTCTGTCTCTCTCTCACTGTCCACTCTGCCTGTCAAAAAAAAAAAAAGAATAAAATACAGATATCTCATTATTCCATAATCCCAGACAACCTATTATAACCTTGGCAGAATAAATACTCTTATGTCCTGTTTTCTCTGCTTATACATTAGTCTGAATCTTTAACAACAAAAACAAAAAAGGTCTTGCTGAGTATGTTGTCCTATTACTTGATTTTTAATTTTTACTTAATAGGTCATGAACATCTCCATGTGTCATTATATATTCTTTGATGAGCTTATCTTTTAAAACATACAAGTAGTAGCAGTAAGAGAAATTGAATACAAAGAGGTTTGAATTTTATTTGCTTCAGAGAATATTCTAAAAGGATACAGTGGGGCAGATAAGCATGTATTAGGAAATTCATTGTCTGTCTTGCTGTTGTCTTCATCTTTTTCTCCATTTCTTTTTAAGTCTGGGTAAGAAAAAAAATGGCGGTGCGGGTGGGGAGAAAATAAACCTGCTGGTACAAAGAAATGGATTTTGATTTTGGTCTTGTTTTCTTTTTAAAGAGCAAAGCATACATGGAATCATACCTAGGAATTAGGACTCTTAAAAAAACAGATGCTGCAGATTAGTGAAATCAGAATAGTTTAATATAGCAACACAGGTATCTTTGTGGTTGAAGGCAAAAATGATAGATTAAAGGTAGTCACCTTATATATTTTTTTAATTTAAGTTGGGGAAAGATAGAAATAATGTTTCCATTTCTTTTCAAAATCTCTCCTATCTTGCACTATTGTGAGTCTCGATTAAAATTATGTAGCAGATATGCTTTGTAATGTGAAAAATCCTATACAAAATTTAGAAAGCGCTATTTTCCCTCTTGCCTGCCTGTCTCACCTCTTCTTTTTCTTCCTCCTTCATGAAGCGCAGTGGACGCTGTGCATGTATAAGCAGCATAGCTAATTAGACGGCTATCAAGGAAAAACAGAGGAATATATCTCTCTGTGTATATTAAGAACCCACTTCTGAATTTGCAAAACCGAAGTGTGCTCTGTTAAGAAGTCTTTCTCTTCATCCTTATTTTAACACACAGATCAGAGGGACAGAATGATATTGATAACAATGATATTGATAAAATATGATAAATATGCATTTGAGGGAGAAAAGTAGACAATCTAGGAAAGGCTACTAAAGAAGACTTCTGAGATCATGTAGGACTAGGGCATGGGGAGGAGAGAAGGGAGCAACAGGGCTGCTGCCTTGCCTCAGTTCATCTCCATCTCCATGGGAATAGCAGGCTTTATTTAGCACTGAGTGTACCTCTGCACTGAACAAAGCTGTAATGTGAGTTACCTCCTAACAACAGCCCTCCCAGGCAATTATGAATGCTATTCCCATTTTACAGAAGAGGAAGCTGTAATTAAAGAGAATAAGAACCATTTCCCAAGCCAAGTGACAAGATCAAAAGTGGGGCACAAACTGTGCTGCTATTAAGCTTAGTCCAGGACCTATCACCTCAGTTCTGAAAGTGACTTTTTGAAGCCAACTCTTCCTTCCCCACATCTGTCAGATAGCATTTCCTAAATATCTTATCATCAAGCCATTCATTCTGTTTTACTGGTATCAGGGGTAACCTCTGCCAGTGTATAAGTAGATTTGTTACATGGATCTACCTGACATCTTTCCCTGTTTCCTGCTTCTAGAACATATATCCTGTCTCAGTTGAGCAGGGTCTTTGAAGAAGAAATTGTTCATGATAGCCAAGAAGTTAAGAGTAATTTTGGTCTCCTTAGTTATAAAATTTAATTCCCAGTGTATTGTGTGTGTGTGTATTGTCTTGTTTTTGTTTGTCTAATCAGAACAAACCACCAGTAAATGGATAGAAGTTCTGAAATTTCCTTTGTTGTTTTTGTCACCTTCAATCCAATCTGGCAGACATGTATTGAGTATCTATTATATTTGGTTTGTTGGGAATCTAAAGATGAATATATAAATATCAAGGCTAAAGTTTATTTTATAAGCAAGGAAACAAATACAGATTGTGATGACAAGGAAAAAGATGATTCAAATTAAAAGGTGTTTTAATATTCAAAATTTTTAGATTTGGAGCATTTTCTTCTTCAAGGCTAGAAAGTGGTGGATACTTAGGAGGTATGGTAATTTGTGGATCTCTTTCATTATTAATTTGATTGATTTATTTGCCATCATTAAAACTGTAACATAGTGGAATCAGTTGTAATTAAGAAGCATGCATTTCTAATGAAACTACTTAACAAAATCTGGTTTTAAAATCAATATAGCCTCCTAAATGAATATTACCTGTCATCTGTCATTATGTATAGAAGTAAATAAACAACGTCATTGTAGGAGATGCACTTTTTAAAAAACGGTCAATTTACACCACCAATGTAGTTTTTACTATAAATACCAATGGTATGAAATCTTTCTCACCTAAATGAGGACTTTAGATATTTCATTTACATGTGATTATGCCCTTTTCTTTCAATAAACCGATTTCAAAAATAATAATTCTTTGTATTATTACACTGGGATCCTGTGTGAAAAGCAAACTGGTGCTTTCTCCAGGCTGATAAGCTTATCTGTATTTGTCACAATCCCTGGTCTCTAAAAGTAACTGCATCACTGTGCCTATGCAAATTTCTAGTGCATGCCCTCTGAGACTCTGAGATGAAAGTATCCATAACTTTCCTCTGTCTATATTATTACCACTGTATTTGTGAGAGTTTTGTTGAAAAGATTTATGGTGATTTTAAAGGAAAATGTGTGTGCAAATTAACCTCATTTCATCTTTTTAAAAATTTTATCAGCTCGTTCTCAATTTTATTTTGAAAATGAACATTCTACAAATGATATTCTCCTGAGAAGCATCACAATTGACTAGCTTAATAATAACACATGTATTGCTACTATTTTTCATTTTATTAATAAAAATGAAAAATCAGACAACTGCTAATGAAATCGTTACTATTTCTAACGTGAGGATTAAAAACAGACTTTGCTGGGGAAAGTACATATTGAGCATTCTTCTGACCACTGCTAGAATTTGTTTTTAATATGACACATTTTCAAATTTTAATTAGAATGGAGAACATGAAATGCTTTAAATGTGTAATTAAAATAAATCTGATGCTTTGTTATTTTTTCGTAAACTCAGCGTCATTACTAGATCCTATCCCAATGATGAAAAAGAAGATAATATTATTTTCACTTTGAACATAATGATCACTTAAGACAGGAACATAGCTGTTACATAAAATTACTCATCAGTATAATTGGGGTGAAATGGTCACAGTGGAGAGCAATGCTAATTACAGGAGAACAGGGCAAACACAGTGTATATAAACATAAATAGGTGGAATTAGCATGGCTCAAATATGTATAAGGAACAAGAGAATATAAAATCTAAACGTATATGTGTACATTAAGAACACCCTTAAAGGTATTGGAATGAAGTGTTTTATAGACAAGGGCAATGTCACAAATAGAATATTGTTGGCAACAATGTGAGAAAAAAGGGATAAGAAAAATCAATGTGAAAATTGATTTCAGAAGTACCATTTTCACTCTGTATTTCTGTTTTTGTTTGTTTCTCTCCTTCTGACAATATCTTTTAATACCACTGCCCCTTCTTTATAATCAACCAATTTCATACATATGCGACAATAAAGAAATGGACTTTTATATGAGTTCATTCTTAAGGTGTAGAATACATTGTCACTTACTGAGCAATCCAAACTGGCAAATGGTCAGTTACTACATAGGATCTCTAAAAGGTGGGAGCACTTTATACTTAGAGCTTATTTGTAGATTTTCAACCTTGAAATAGAGTGAAGCACTTTGAATTCTCTGTGCAACTTTTGTTCTTGGGTAAAATCATTGATTTTTAATGTTAGAGATGGAAACTTATTTGTAAATATCTCAATAAGTGATATTCTAGCATAGAGAAGCAGAGTTTGATGAACTAGAGTTGGTGACACAAATTATACTCATTATTTATTTTTATAAATTAATTTTTGGGGGAAACAACCATGTCTACTAGTTGCTGTCTTTTCGATGGCTTCTTTCATACTCCAGTGACACAGTTAAGTAGTTGCAGCAAAGATCGTACAGTTACTAATGCCAAAATAGTTATGATTTGACTGTTTACCGAAAAGAAAAGCCAACTTCTGTTTTACACATACAGCAGAACGGTATTTCTAACTGGTTATTAATAAATTAGAACTGAATTCTGGTAAGCCTTAGGCTCCAACAAATAGTATACTTGTGATAAATTTGGCCTATAGAAGAAGTTTAATCTGTTATTCATAAAACAAAAATGTTTTCCACACTATGAGTATACTAACCAGCCTCAAAAGTGTGTTGGGATTCAAAGATTTACTTATATATTAGAAGAATTCACAATTTCTGGTAAACTTTCCAAACTCTTACTATGTCCTTTTAAGAGTTACTCATTGTCAAAGGTTAACAATTTTCAGTGTTGGGGAAGGCATTTGACTTAGAAGTTAACATGCTAGTTAAGATTCCTGCATGCAGTATCAGAGGGTCGACCGGGTATCAATACCTGGCTCTGACTCCTGACTCTAGCTTCCTGTTAATGTGGACCCTGGGAAGCTGTGTTGATGGCTCAAACAGTTGAGTTCCTACCATCCATGTGGGAGACCTGGATTGCGCTCCCAGATGCTAGTGTTGGCTCAGCCCTGCCCTGGACATCATGAGTGTTTAGGAAATAGACCAATAGATGAGAGATCTCTGTCTCTGCCTCTTTACCTCATAATTAAACAAAAACTAAAAAATTAAAAATCTGTGTATATTTTCATAGGAAAAAAATTTTTATATGGTGAGTTCACTTGAGAAACAGGACACATTTTTTTCCTATTACCTCAGCCAGATTTCCCTCAACCTGACATTCATTCCTAAGCACTCACTCATTAATCTTGTGGTCCACTGAAGGAGATATTGATGAGTTCAAATTCATGTGAAGATCTCCAGGTAATTCTATTCAATAGATATTCAGTCTTCACCTTACTAACCTCCTGGCAGCAAAAAATGCAACTCACTACCCCTCTTCTTTAAATATTCTCTTGGAGTCAGTAACTTGATTTTCCTCCTAATCTATGCTCACTCCTATTTATCCTCCTTTGCAAGATTTATCTATAATTAATTTTAACGTTCTTAAATGATCAATCCAAGGCCATTTTTTCTACTCACTCTTACTTTTTTAACCTAGAGGTTTCCTCCATGCTCATGCTTTAGTTCCCATGTACTGGAAAAATCTAAAATTTATTTCCTCAGTCTGGACTATTTGACATGGAGACCCATAAATTCAAATGCCTATCTGATATGTTTCACTGAATGTTCTAGAGGGATCTCAAGCTTGTGTTGAAAATAGAGCATGTTATCACCTTTTTAATCATTCTCTTTTTATATCTCAATGTAGAACACCATAGTCTATTCATGTACAAAAACCAGAAACCTTGGAATCATCTCAAACACTGCCCTCTCTCTCACTACTTAGACCCAACTTAATTCCAAGTTTGGTTGATCTTTAACCCCTACCCACATTTGTGATAGCATAAGTGTGTAACCAAAAAAAAAAAAAATGCCAAAGAAATAGTTCATTCCTCAATACAATCAAAGCAATTCACAAAAACCCACGGCCAGCATCCTATTGAATGGGGAAAAGCTGGGAGCTTTTCCACTGAGATCTGGTACCAGACAGGGATGCCCACTCCCACCACTACTATTCAATAAAGTTCTGGAAGTTTTAGGCAGAGCCATTAGGCAAGAAAAAGAAATTAAAGGGATACAAATTGGAAAAGAAAGAAGTCAAATTATCCCTCTTTTCATATGATATGATTCTTTATTTAGGGGATCCAATGAACTCTACTAAGAGACTATTGGAACTCATAGAAGAGTTTGGAAAAGTAGCAGGATATAAAATCAATGCACAAAAATCAACAGCCCTTGTATACACAGTTAATACCACAGCTGAGAAAGAACTTCTAATATCAATCCCATTCACAACAGCTACAAAAAACATCAAATACCTTGGAATAAACTTAACCAAGGATTTCAAAGATCTGTATGATGAGAATTACAAAATCTTAAAGAAAGAAATAGAAGAGGATACCAAAAAATGGAAAAATATTCCATGCTCATGGATTGGAAGAATCAATATTATCAAAATGTCTATTCTCCAAAAGCAATTTACAGATTCAGTGTGATACCAATCAAAATACCAAAGACATTCTTCTCAGATCTGGAAAAAATGATGCTGATATTCATATAGAGACACAGGAGACCTCGAATAGCTAAAGCAATCTTGGACAACAAAAACAAAGCTGGAGGCATCACAATACCAGATTTCAGGACATACTACAGGGTAGTTATAATCAAAACAGCATGGTACTGGTACAGAAACAGATGGATAGACCAATGGAACAGAATTGAAACACCAGAAATGAATCCAAACATATACAGCCAACTTATATTTGATCAAGGATCTAAAACCAATTCCTGGAGCAAGGACAGTTTATTCATCAAATGGTGCTGGGAAAACTGGATTTCCACATGCAGAAGCATGAAGCAAGACCCCTACCTTACACCTTATACAAAAATCCACTCAACATGGATTAAAGATCTAAATCTATGACCAGACACCTTCAAATTATTAGAGAACATTGGAGAAACCCTATAAGATAAAGGCACAGGCAAAGACTTCTTGGAAAAGACCCCAGAGGCAAAGGCAGTCAAACTCAAAATTAACAATTGGGATTACTTCAAATTGAGAAGCTTCTGTATTGCAAAAGAAACAGTCAGGAAAGTGAAGAGGCAACTGACAGGATGGGAAAAAATATTTGCAAATTATGCAACCAATAAAGGTTTAAAAACCAGAATCTACAAAGAGATCAAGAAACTCCACAACAACAAAACAAACAACCCACTTAAGAGACGGGCCAAGGACCTAAATAAACACTTTTCAAATGAAGAAATCCAAACAGACACATGAAAAAATATTCAGAATCACTAGCCATCAGGGAAATGCAAATCAAAACCACAATGAGGTTTCACCTCACCCCGGTGAGAATGGCTTACATACCTAGATCAACTAACAACAGATGCTGGCAAGGATGTTGGGAAAAGGCTCACAAATCCACTGTTGATGGGAATGCAAACTGGTCAAGCCACTATGGAAGTCAGTCTGGAGATTCCTCAGAAACCTGAATATAACCCTACCACATGACCCAGCCATCCTACTCCTTGGAATTTGCCCAGAGAAAATTAAATTGGCAAATAAAAGAGCCATCTGCACCTCAATGTTTACTGCAGCTCATTTCACAATAGCGAAGACATGGAATCAATCTAAATGCCCATCAACAGTATACTGGATAAAGAAATTATGGGATATGTACTCTATAGAATACTATACAGCAGTAAGAAAAAAAATGAAATCCATTCATTTGCAACAAAATGGAGGAATCTGGAACACATCATGCTGATTGAAATAAGCCAGTCCCAAATGGACAAATGTCATATGTTCTCCCTTATCTGTGATAACTGAGCACCTAAAAGGAAACCCGTGGGATTGAAATGGACACAATGAGAAACAATGGCTTAATCAGCCCTTGTCCTGACTGTTGAGGAACAACTTACTACTTTACTCCTTTTAGTACATTTTTGTTCTACTTAATACCATTGGTTGAACTTTTTAATTAACACACAATTATTCTTATGTGTTTAAGTTTAACTGAAAAGTGATCCCTATTAAATATAAGAGTGGGAATAAGATAGCAGGGAGATGTACAGTTCAGCACATGCTCACTCGGACTTACCCCTAATGGTAGAGCTAGAAACGTGCCAGGGGATTCCAATTCAATCCCATCAAGGAAGCATGTACCAATGCCATTTTAATAGTCAAAGTGATCCGTTTCAGTTCATAATTGATCAGAATAATAGGATTAAGTGCCAAAGGGATCACATAAACAATACTAGTGTCTGCTAATACTAACTGATAGAATTAAAAAGGAGAGAACAATCCAACGTGGGAAGCGGAATTCTCAGCAGACTCATAGAATGGCAGATGTCCTAAACAGCACTCTGGCCTCAGAATCAGCCCATAAGGCATTCGGATCTAGCTAAAAAGCCCATGAGGGTTTTGCAGGCATGGAAAGTCAAGATACTGTGGGAAAAAAAAAAACCTAAATGAAAGATCTCTGTGAGTGAGATCCCAGTGGAAAGGACATGTCATCAAAGAAGGAGGTACCTTTCTCTGAAAGGTGAAGAGAACCTCCACTTTGACTATGACCTTGAGTTTGTGAACTCAAGAGCTTCCATAGCATTGGCAGCTCATGACAAGAGCCTTGGGTGATTACTGACGTCATAAATAAGAGTGTCAATTGTTAAATCAACAATGAGTGTCACTGTGCACCTACTCCCTATTTAGAATCTCTGTCCTTAATGTGTTGTACTATGCAAATTGACAGTAAAACTACTACTCAAACAGTACTCTTTATTTTGTGTGTCTGTGTGGGTGCAGTAGTTGAAATCTACTTAGTACATACCAAGTTGATCTTCTGTATATAAAAATAATTGAAAATGAATCTTTTTTTGATCTTTTTTATTTATTTTTTATTTATTTATTTATTTATTTTAACTTTTATTTAATGAATATAAATTTCCAAAGTACGACTTATGGATTACAATGGCTTCCCCCCCATACCGTCCCTCCCACCCACAACCCCCCCCCCTTTCCCACTCCCTCTCCCCTTCCAGAATGGGATGGGGCTGGCGCCGCGGCTCACTAGGCTAATCCTCCGCCTAGCGGCGCTGGCACACCGGGTTCTAGTCCCGGTCGGGGCACCGGATTCTGTCCCGGTTGCCCCTCTTCCAGGCCAGCCCTCTGCTGTGGCCAGGGAGTGCAGTGGAGGATGGCCCAAGTGCTTGGGCCCTGCACCCCATGGGAGACCAGGAAAAGCACCTGGCTCCTGGCTCCTGCCATCGGATCAGCGCGGTGCGCTGGCCGCAGCGCGCTAGCCGCGGCGGCCATTGGAGGGTGAACCAACGGCAAAGGAAGACCTTTCTCTCTGTCTCTCTCTCTCACTGTCCACTCTGTCAAAAAAAAAAAAAAAAAAAAAAAGAATGGGACGGGAGAGGGAGTGAGGAGATGGGATGGTTGTGGGTGGGAGGGAGGTTATGGGGGGAAAAAGCCACTATAATCCAAAAATTGTACTTTGGAAATTTATATTTATTAAATAAAGTTGAAAAAAAAGAGTTTCAATTTTGCATGGCCACTGCCTTTAGATATGGTGAATATTAAATTAATGCTACTATACAATTTTGCTAAAATTTCATTTATTCCCAGGCAAATTCAAAGATGACATGGAGAGGGCTCAAGCATTTTTTTCACAAAATTTATTTATATATTCATTCATTTATTTATGCTAAATATACAATTACATAGAGAGAGAGGGACATAGAGAGGGAGAGAAATCTTCTATCCACTGCTTCATTCCCCAAATGGCCTCAAAGCTGGGGTTGGGCCAGGCCAAAGCCAGGATCTAGAACTCCATCCTGATCTCCCAGATGTTTGGCAGGGGCCCAATGATTTCGACCATTTTTTTTGCAGGAACATTAACAGGAAACTGGATGGGAAGTAGAGCAGATCGAACTCAAACTGGAACTCATTTGTACCATAATGTTGACCCCTCAAGTATTTACCATCAACCTTGGGAGCCACTAATCCTTCCTGTAGCATTGCTTAAATCCATCCACATCTCACCACCTCCACCCTCATCTCTTAACTGAACAAATAAAATATCCCCAGGCCCTCTCTAAATGATTTTCCAGTTCACTATCAAACTACTCAGATCTAATTGCATCACTTTCCTTCCCCAACAGGCGAAATGATGTTTAGTGGCTTGACATTACTGGGTGTAGAAATAAAATTCTTCATTATGTACTACAAGATCTTTCATGCTATTATTATCTTCTTCTTAGCTTTATTTGCCAATATACACCACTTGCTTTCTCCACTAGGACATGGATCTTCTTAAATTCACCACATTACCTCCCAATTTGGGGTATTCACACAAGCTGTTTCTCTTGCTTTGAATGCTTTTCTTTCCCCTCTTCACCTATCTATCATTTATCCTTGAGATATTATTTCATACATCACTTTTTTTTTTTCTTTTTGACAGGCAGAGTGGACAGTGAGAGAGAGAGAGACAGAGAGAAAGGTCTTCCTTTTTGCCGTTGGTTCACCCTCCAATGGCCGCCTTGGCCGGCGCGCTGCGGCCGGCGCACTACGCTGATCCGATGGCAGGAGCCAGGAGCCAGGTGCTTTTCCTGGTCTCCCATGGGGTGCAGGGCCCAAGCACCTGGGCCATCCTCCACTGCACTCCCTGGCCACAGCAGAGAGCTGGCCTGGAAGAGGGGCAACCGGGACAGAATCCGGCACCCCAACCGGGACTAGAACCCGGTGTGCCGGCACCGCTAGGCGGAGGATTAGCCTAGTGAACCGCGGCACCGGCCCATACATCACTTCTTTAGGGAAGATTTTGTGGCCTGTCTTTTGCTAAATCGTATCGCTTTGTTGTAGATTCTCTTGGTATTTTTTGTTACTCCTCCCTAGTTCTTACCACAGTTAAAACTTCATGCTCACTTAGCAAATCACTTTCACTACAGTTTACTGTAAACTCAGTGATGATAGAGAATATTAACTTGGTCTCTTTGTTTAACCATAAGATTCAATCACAATGTATTGAACTTAGAAATGCTTGATAATTTTTTTAAGATTTATTTATTTATTTGAAAGGCAGAGTTACAGAGAGGCAGAGGCAGAGAGAGGTCTTCCATCCGTTTGTTCACTCCCCAGATGGCCACAATGGCTGGAACTGGGCCAATCTGAAGCCAGGAGCCTAGAGCTTCTTCCAGGTCTCCCATGCGGGTGCAGGGACTTGGGCCATCTTCCACTGCTTTCCCAGGCCACAGCACAGATGCATAGGAAGTAGAGCAGCTGGGATTCGAACTGGACACCATAGGGGATGCCAGTACTGCAGGTGGGGGCTTTACCTGCTACACTACAGCGCCTGAACTCAATATTTTTTTAAAAAATAACTACATGTTTGCATAAATGAATTGTTTTGCTTGAATACACAATTCTAAATTCTAAATGAATAATATTTTACTGAAAACAGGGGGATATTTAATATGCCAGTTTCATGTTTTTAATCTCATTTAAAAATAATAAGGTGATGTAACAAGTACTATTTTCATTCCCGTTTTACAGTTAAGGGTGAAGTCAAGGACAGCAAGAATCACTGATCTTGGTAACATAAAGCAAATGGCTACTACTGGTGAATTGTATGCACTCAGGATATTCCCTGACCCCCTGGAATAGCACCAGATGAGACATGGCTGAAACAAATTTTGCATACTCTCCTTTCCAACCTAACTAGAAAATTTTCTTAGGGAGTGAAATCCATCCCACCGAACACAAAGCACTTCCAAATTTCAATGGAGCATAGGTTAATGCCCACCTGTTAATAATTAGAATCATCTTGAACAAGAAGCAAAGAGTCTATGATGCTCCCCAAAAGGCAGTGAAACTGTTCTCTTTAACTGCCTCATTTAGAAAAAAAAGCCACAACATTTCAAAATGGCCCTGTCTCCCTGTTCGGACAAAGTGAATCTTTGTACCAGAGAGTATGTAAGAAAATGGACTATGAAGCTGTCTTTTCATGGCCCAGTTAGAATAGATGTCAAGTGTCATTACTGTAAATTAATGACCAGCATGCTATTTACTGAAAGGGATCTCTTCTTTCCCTGGTCAGGCAGCTGGGGAAATATAAACTAAACAAGGAACAAAGCCAAATCCACAGTATTCTTATGCTGTTTTCTGTTCAGGATCTAAAAGGAAGACAATCCACCTCAGACTCACTTAGACTTCATTAAATATTTGTTTTAGTAATTGCAAAGGTAAATGGTCTTTAATGAAGAAATTGGAAATATGAGCAGAGCAGCATTTATCTCAATCCTAATTTGACTTTTTGATTACCCTGGAATAATTGGCTCAGCATATTTAATGGAATACAAATTATATTAATAGTGCAGGGACAATATCCACTTAAAGAGCAAAAATGATATTTTTACATGGGTTCAATATTTTATACTAGCACAAATAATTGTAGTTTTCTTATTATGATGTGATTCCTATTCAATAATGAATACTTTATTTAAGTGGATGCTAACTAGAGATTTCTGTAACTGACTCTGAAAGTTGCAATACAATTTCTAATGGATTCAATGAAGCATTTCTCAGATAAAACTCTGCCTCTACTTTTCCAGTTTTAGCAAGTTGCAAAGTGGCTTTTCTGTATATATAACAATAGAAAACTTTTTTCCCTGTTAGGCCAAGTTTTTCCATTTTTTTGTTGCCTAAGGATTGAGTTTTATAGGCCAGTGTTTCTCAAAGTTCAGTCCATCATTAGAATCACCTGAGGTGCTTTTAAAATGCAGACTTCTGAGACCAACAGAGACAAGTGATTCAGATGCATGGACCACATTTGTGAATAATTGCTAAAGGTCATGATTTTTCCCCTTGCAAGATGTTCACAGTATTTTACAACCATTTCTCTTATCTGCTTCATTTAAGAACCAAAAATGGTCTCTTAGTGGGGTAGTTATTTGGGTGACTCCTTGTCTTTAAGAAAGTTGGTATATGTGTGTCCCTGACTAGATCAAAATATCCTTGATTTATATCTATTTGAATAGCTTCACATAGAAATGTTTTCAAATTAAACATACACACACAGAAAGAGAGAAATGAGCAAATGAATAAACAAAAACCATTAGACCTTGTCTATACTAGTGAAATGGATATGAAGTTCCATTATTTAACACAGGGAAAGAAGAACATTGTAGAGAAGGGTGTATAGATCACATGAAAGCTAGTAGCAAGGAATGAAGGAAGGGGCTACATTTATTAATCCAAGTGTTGAATTAGAATCAGAATTTCTGCAGAGCATTTCCAGGTCAACAGTTGAATGGTTAATGCAACAGAGAACTTTGTGTTAGCAGTTACATTTCAGAAAATAACGCTTAGGGCTGGTATTGAACTTGATCTTATACTGCCATTTCTGAGACTCTTGGGTTTAGAAGTATTCTTAAAAATAGCATATACTCCACATTTTATTGTTATTATTTTGCTTAAAAGTATCTTTTAAAAAAAGATTTACTTGAAAGGGAGAGACAAAAAATATCTTGTATCCACTGTATCACTCCCCAGATGGCTACAATAGCCAGGGTTGGGCCAGGCTGAAGCTAGGAGACAGGAACTCTACCCTGGTCTTCAACATGAGCGTCAGGGGCCCAAGTACTACTTAATGTTCTACTTTGTTCTTAGGCACATTAACAAGATCTGGATCAGAATATGGACTGCCAGCACTCCAACTGGCGCTCAGATATGGTATGCTAGCAGTGGCTTAACCCTCTGGGCCACAATGCCAGTCCCAGGGTATAGAGGTTTTTGATCTGGGATATAACTAGCCCTAAGGAGCTCAGAAGTGCCCTTCAAGCAAACCAGAAACATCCTCAAACTATGCAAAATTTTTGTGCATGGACTTTTTCTCTGTCTGGAGTCAGGTTGGCCAGGGAGGATGGGCTATCCATAATTTAATCATTTCCTCAGAGATGTTTGTGATCCAAGAATGGGTGAAAAATCACAAGAAACTTCCTTTCCTTGTTTCAAAGACCCTAGGTTCTATATACTGATTGAAACAATGTTAGAGATTTAAGCAAAATAAATATCTACAAAGCTGAGAAGGAAGGGAAAAGAGCTTCTACCCAGGGCTGAATGACCTGGTATGGCTAAAGTGTTGCTTGGGCCCTACCACAATGTATCATTTTCCCTACCATTTTCTTCTTCACTTTCCTCTACAAAACCACATACAGCAGAAACTAAATCTACAGGTCACAATGCAGAGTTTATGCTTGGAAAGGCATTGTCCAGATAAAGCAAAGTAAGAAATAAAAACAGGAATAAAAGTCCTTAATTCTAATTTTCAGGCTCATTTATTTTCCAGTCCATCTTCCTTCTGCTTCTCTGACATTCCAAGCTTGTTTTCTTCTTCTGAACTCTTGCTTTTCACTCCAGTGGGAATAATCTGCTCCTACTTCCTAAAAGCTTAGTTCTAAAATAACAGGTAAATGCTGTTTTAATTTCTTTCTTTTAAATAAGGCAGTCTCTATCCCTGAATTCCACAGGTACTTGAGTCATCTATGAGTGGTGTGACTATAATAAAAGTGACTTCACTGAGTTCCTATACCAGGAGGACCTAAGTTCCTCCTGGGACATGATTTTGATTGTGGAGAGATAAAGGGTAGGACAGTAGAGATGGAATGGATTCTATGTGAGAAAGCTGCAGATGTGCTGAAACTGGGATGAGACAGCAATAAATTTGGGTGATTAGAAAGTATTCTATACAATAGTCATCTACTTATCAAGAAGCAGACTAAGTGCAGGTAATAAGAAGTCACTATAAGTAGTCTTCCCATGAAGCAGGAGTCCCAGGAAGAACTTTTTGTCTGCCACTTATGGGCCCAAATAGTCTCAAAATATGACTTGACTTATGCCTAACCATTGAAGATCATCATCTCAATCAGTGTGTACAAGATAATGATCAATAATGAACTGACATAAAATCCATAGTTGGTATGAAAACATGTATGTGTTTGTTCACTCCTTCATGTAATAATCACTTATTTTTATCTGATATAAATTGCAAATGATGTATCATTTCCATTCAGATAAGTTCAACACATATGAAAATACTATTTACAGATGGACATCACCTATGATGGAGTCAGAGGTGCTACCATTGCTCAACAAGGTCCCTTGGTCATCACCTATTATGAAGGATGAAAAGAAACATTTCTGTTCAATATCATCACTATGAATGGTTATACTGCCAGCCTTCTACACTCAAGAAGAGAAGTTAACCATTACAGCATAGATGCATTGAAATTTGACTTTTACTTCTGCAGTATATTTGAAATAAATCTCATTACCTATGGTTGCTAAGAATATGATAGCAAACTAGGTTGATGATCCTGAAATGGCAGTAACTAGTAAAGATGATCCACCAAGTGGATCAACTCCTAATGAGAAAGAAGAGATTTAAATAGATTAAGAGATTAAATAGGATAATGAGATTTGGGAATACGATTTTATATTTTGTCTTAGGTTTCCAAATTTGAACCCTTGATATATAATTTATTTTACATTCATTAAACCAGATTTCCAAAGACATATCTTTTGGCAGTCAAAACTAGAAAAGTCATACTGATAATTTAAATAAGCAATTAGAGATGTTAAATACATTAGATCTCAGGAAATCGAAACAAATCCTTAACACAGCAACATACTCAGCTTCTGCCTGGAAACTGTTGGTAGTTTTTTATTTTTTTTAAAAAGTCATTTGATAGTTTCTTGTAGTTAGCAAGAAAACCCAAGTACTAAACTCAGACTATAAAGAGTCTTCTTTTCTGCATATCCTTCTTTCCTACCAGCACAAACAAATGGCTTACTGGAAGTTTTCCAAGTGAAATATTCTAATCATATATTTTTAAATAGATTTATTTTATTCATTTGAGAGAGAGAGAGAGAGAGAGAGAGAGAGAGAGAGAGGATTGTCCATCTGCCAAGTCACTCCCCAAAATGGACCGGGCTGAAGCCAAGAACCAGAGAGCCAGAAACTCCATCCAGGTCTCCCACATGAGTACAGGGGCACAAGGACTTGTAAAATCATCTGTTGCCTTTTCAGTTGCATTAGCAGGAAGCTGGATCAGAAATGAAGCAGCCAAGACTCGAATTGGCACTCCAAGGGGCACTCTGATATGGGATGCTGGCATCACAAGCAAGGGTTTAACCCACTGGACCACAGTGCTGACCCTTAATTATTTATTCTTAATCTCAGTAATGTGCAGGGAGTATATAGATTACAATTTAATTTAAAGCCTTGGCTTGTAAATCATGTATATCTGAGATGTCTGAATTTTGGTTTCTGATTAAACTATCCCAAACTGAATGTTACTTTAATATTATTGATATATGTTTTATAATTATTTAAAATTTCAAAACAATTTCCTCAAATCATATAGGTTTCATTTGTTTAGTTTATGGGACACAGGAAAAGAGGTTCAGTTCATCAACTGCTTACCATTCTTCCAGATTCCTAGCTGCCCTCAACCTTTTTTCTGTTTCAGTGATGAATCAAATTTATTCTCATTTTCAGAACATTTATTTGCTACTCTTCCTTGAAAAGTTTGTTTCTGGATCCTGAAATGATTGTTATAAAACAACAGGGAAATGTTTTTTTCACTCCTTTATATAAAACCAGGCAGTCTCTACCAGTGAGCAATTCTAACACCCACTGCTGACAACCGAATGACCCAGTGTTCACTCTATGTCCTTGCATTCTATTGGAAAGTAAGATAGTGGAAGCTATTGCTTTCTTCCTTCCTCCTGGGAATCACCATTTTTAAAGGTACTTCTAATCAGTACCATGGAAAGGCAGTCTCCAAGCAGGCCACAGAACTGAGCCACTTGGAATAGATACAAAGAAGCAGGTTGGGGCTGGCACTATGGTGCAGTATGTTAATCCTCTGCCTGCAGTGCCGGCATCCCATATGGGCACCAGTTCTAGTCTCGGCTGCTCCTCTTCCAATCCAGCTCTCTGCTATGGCCTGGGAAAGCAGTGGAGGATGGCCCAAGTGCTTGGGCCCCTGTGCCCACGTTGGAGACCCGGAAGAAGCTCCTGGCTCCTGGCATCGGATTGGCGCAGCTCCAGCCATTTCAGCCTTTTGGGGAGTGAACCAGCAGATGGAAGACCTTTCTCTCTGTCTCTCCCTCTCACTGTCTGTAACTCTACCTCTCAAATACATAAATAAAAAAAAATCTTAGAAAAGAAAGCAGGTTATGCACTTGGAGACATCAGGAAAGTGTCTGGAGGGCATATGAGAATCTAATGGTACCCTCAATTCTCCAAATGCTTTTTGCTTCTGATTGGGTCTAACTTTTAATGTTTGTTAATTTATTTTCATTTTATTTGAAAAAGAGAGAAAGAGAATCTATCATCTGCTGGTTCTCTCCCGAGAAGCCTGCAACAGTGAAGGCTGTGCCAGGTTGAAGCCAGGAGCCAGGAACTAAACCCTGGTCTCTCACGTGGCTGACAGAGGCACCAGGAGTTGGGCCATCTTCTGCTGCCTCCCAAGGTGTGCATTAGCAGGAAGCAGAGTAGCCAGGACTCAAATTAGGAAATCTGGTTGGCGCCACAGCTCACTAGGCTAACCCTCCGTCTGCGGTGCCGGCACACCGGGTTCTAGTCCCGGTCGGGGCGCCTGACCGTACCTGGCTCCTGGCTTCAGATCAGCGCGGTGCGCCAGCCGCAGCGTGCCGCTGGAGCAACCATTGCGGGGAGAACCAATGGAAAAGGAAGACCTTTCTCTCTGTCTCTCTCTCTCACTGTCCACTCTGCCTGTCAAAAAAATAAAAATAAAAATTTTGCTCAAACTATGCAATCTGTTATGGGATGCAGACATTTCAAGCTGCAATCTATCCGCTGCACCAATAAGCCCTAGTGATATCCAAAATTGTAACCCAAAAAGGTTTCCTAAAGGATAAGATATTATAACTGAATGCTAAATGACAAAAAGAAGTTCACAGCATGAAGAGTGGTTTCACAGGGGTAGGATATGATTTGCCTCTTTTCTCCCAAACCATATCACTCAGGGAAGAACTGGGTGGACCATTTGGAAACACCAAAGATTTTAGACCAAACTCCAGCAAGACTCTCCCTTCTTTCACTTGTCTGCCAACAATGCCCCATTCTCAAGTAAAAGTTCCTGTACCCTGTGGCAAGCAGAATGTATGCACTAGTGAACAGGGACTTGACCTATTTTGCTCACCGTTATATCCTTGGTTAGTGTTCTAAGAAATACTGGACACCTAGCTCTTG
Source organism: Oryctolagus cuniculus (assembly GCF_051225735.1). Classification (NCBI taxonomy): domain Eukaryota; kingdom Metazoa; phylum Chordata; class Mammalia; order Lagomorpha; family Leporidae; genus Oryctolagus; species Oryctolagus cuniculus. Next base: position 62,280,781 of record NC_142888.1, read on the forward strand.
AGTGGATGAATATACTCAGACTTCCTAGAGCAGCCTCTAGCACATCCACAAACACATTTCTGAATTCTCCTCACTGGAAATTAATGACTTATTCTATTTCTAATATGACTAAAATCCAAGAGTATGTTTCCTGCCTGTGTTTCATGAAGAAAGAAGGGTGGCAGAGGAATGATCAACAGAATTATTGGCAGAATCAGTCCACGCTTTACAAAAAAACTAAATAGTGTCTTTGAAAGATTGGAATGAATGTCTAAAAGTTAGAATTCGATAACCAAATCTGTCAGGGGCACAGTGAAGGTCAAGGTCAGCATGTCTGTGGATGAGACCTAAAGTATCACGAATAATGTGCTGGATGATTCAGCAGCACTCTGTGGGCTGCCATTCATCACTGTTAGAACATCGGAGAGGCATAAAGCTGATTAATTTATTTCTACTATTTTAGCTATTTCAAGTCATAGATCATATTTTGTTGATAAGACAATGCATTTTTGAGTTGGGTGTATCCCAAAGGAAAAAAAAAATACAACCACACAACAAAAATCTCCCTGATATAGCTCAGGTCTTCATTTGATCTTTTTTAAAAAAAAAAAAAAAAAAAAACACAAGTCAATGGTTGGTGTTGGGTTGTTTCTTTTTTTATGCTCAATGCTTATGACTTTAAATATACATTTTAATGTTTTAACAATTCTGATTATTTAAATAGTAATTTTAGTCAGAAATACAATAAAGGAATATATTAGATATCCTTCTAATGTCAGATCAATTAAGCATTCATTTACTAACAACTAATGAACCACAGTTATTTAATTATCCACAATAAATCGATTGGAAATCAAATGTCCCAGGTATCATGTGATAGAGAAAAGGGACAATTTCTTCAGCACCCTATGACATCTCAAGTGTCTGAGATGTCTTACTCTGCTGAATGAGAGGTTTGGAGTGGATGATCTCTAAATTCCTTTCAGCACTGCTATTCTATGACTGAATCTTTATTCTGATTCTTTTTTCCTTTTTTATCTACTATATTTGCTATTAGTTCATGGTTTAACTTAAATCATTTTCTCCTTTGAAAGTCCAAATTATATGCTTTGAAGTGAGAAAGCGCACTGACTTTTATCAGAAACAGAGCATGAAAAACACTTACACAAGTTACATACCAGGTTGACAAAGAAAGGAGCTACTAGTAAAACATAAATGCTAAAAAAAAAAAAACAAAAAAAAAAAAAAACAAAAAAAAAAACAACCAGTTGTCTGTCTGTAAAGTCCAATACTGAATATCATGCATTTCAAAATTGAAAAGTACTAGTAAAGTAAATAGCACTTTATAAAGTGCCAAGCAAGGGCCAGAGCTGTGGCACAGTGGTTTAAAGTCATGACCTGAGGTGCCAGCATCCCATATGGGAGCTGGTTTGAGTCCTGGGTGCTCCACTTCTGATCCAGCTCCCTGCTAATGTGCCTGAGAAAGCAGAAGAGGGTGGCCCAAGTCCTTGGGCTCCTGCTACCCAGATGGGAGACCAAGAAGAAGCTCCTGGCTCCTGGCTTTGGCCTGGCTCAGCCCCGGCCATTTTGGCCATTTGGGGAGTTAGTTAACCAGCGGATGGAAGATCTCTCTCTCTCTCTCTCTTTCCCTCTGTCTCTCTGTAACTCAACCTTTCAAATTAATAAATAAATCTTTAAAAAAATAAAGTGCCAAGCAATCATATATTGAATTTTTTTTAAAAAAATGGTAATGGTGAAAGCGAATTCTTACCCTTTTCCATGGAAGGGTCAATAATAAAGGTAGACATAAGGTATTTAATATTAAACAACTACTCAGCTGCCTCAGTAACACTGAGCTTTTCTGTTGCACTTTCAAATCAGAAACTCCTGGATACTCCTATGTGAACTCAGGTTCATCATACAATCAAATATTATATTCTTTTTCACGAAGAGAATCAAAAGATGCCTTTTGATGTCATCAGAGAGCACAAAGGGAAAGAGAGACAACTTTGTAAGTGATTTTTCTCCATTTCAATTGAAAAGTAATACAAAAGATCATCTGGAAAACACAAAGTGGGGAGATGGAGGACTTGAAGAATTTGGGGAGAGTGGAATAGGATGAAAGTAATCACTTTGGTGACTGGATGAAACATTGACCAGGGCCTTCAAGTTCTAGTCTTTAGGCCCATTTGAAATACCTAAAATTAAACTTCAGAGGTGATAAATATGTAGGTTGATTGTGGTAATCATTGCACAAGGGGTATGTTATACATGTGGAATATATATATATATAATTTTGTTTGTCATTTAAAAGAAATACAAAAACAAAAACATTTTAAAGCAAGAACACAGCATAAAGTCCTTGAGCTAAGAAAGCCTAGAATTTAAATCAGGGAGTCAAGGCAAAATCATATGAAAGAGTTAAATATAGGCAGCATGGCATTCGGCATTACAAATCTTGATATGCTATGTAATTTCTCTAATAGTTCAAATGAATTATTGAATTCTACTTTGACAAACTTATATGTGGATTAGTTTAAGCCAACACTGTGTCCTTTCATTTGCCCACAGTCTTTATCATATATCTGTTTCCTCCTGTAGACTCCATGTCGAATAGCAGCTGGTAACAGAATCTCTTCCTTGACAGTTTATGTTATCACTTCAAAATAAACAACAAAAAAGGAATGCAGTCCTTAATAGCACAGCAAGGGTTGTTATGGTGTTTTTTGCTACGAGACTATGGCTCTGATTTTCATCTTGTTTTATACCCCATGGAGCTAAACCAAGCCTACAATTCCCATTAACTTCAAAAAGAGCCCATACTCAGATCAGCTCCTCAGGGGTGTAGAACAAAACTAAAAAGGAAAAAAATAATAAAAATAAAAAAGAAAGGAAAAGAAATCTTCTTACTCCAAGAGGGAATCTTTTTACTTTATGGATTATCTGTTCTTGTTGTTGGTCTCAGAGATTACTGGGGTTATTATTTAATGCTGCACATTTTCATCTATATGACAGAAACAGCAGAGTAGATAGGGTAGAAACACATTAGCATAGATGTCAGTACAGATGTCTGATAAAACTATCAAAACTTAATGGTCCCTGCCAGCAAATAAGTTTGTGACAGTGGTAATGGATCAATTGTAGTCTGTTTCTTCTGGGAAGCTAAGCACATTTAACCAACAGATTTCTCATCTTCTTTCATACCTGCAAAGGTTGAGCTATGCTCATACATAGCTTTATATGGGAGTGGAAGCTATATGCTGAAAACCAAAGACCACTTATATCATTGAGAATGTTTCTGTGTCAAAGCCAGCCTACATTAGTGCTAAGGACAGAATCAGATAACCTGTTTGCTGTCTTTCATCCTATCTTTTTTTATCTACCCTCCTTGGACAATCTGACATAAAAAAACGGGTGAATTTTGCTTATCTTATAAAGAATCCATTGCAGGAAATGAAGGCTATTCTTGTGGTTCAAGGGATAAATCATGAGGGCTTCAACTAGGGTGACACAGGGAGATTGAAGGAATTGCATAGCTAAAGAATAGATCTAGAACTTATAACTGACATGACTTGGAATTAAATGTAATGTGAGTTAAAAAGGGAAAAAAAGACAATTTGAGGATAACTTAAATGGAATCTTAAGGTTATTTAAGGATTAAATAAAATAATATATATAAGGTATCTAGTAGAAAGAATTACTCAATAAAATTAGCTATTATTGTTAAAATTCAAACAGTAGTTTCCCATAGAGGGTTACTATGATATTGGTTATGAAGAAAATGAACATTTTCCCTCATCTAATAGGAATAATACCATCTTTTTGGCAGTGTTTCTCCGAATGTGTGATGACATTCACAAAGTGACACAATTAGCTATAAATTTTCATTACCACTTCCTTGTAGTGATGCATTCAGAAACAAATAAACCAATGCAAACAGACACCAGAAACAAAGTATTTGGAATAAATTCTTGTCACATAAAGGTGACCTAGTATTACTAATTTATGTAAGTTCTCAAAAACATTTTTGCTAATGTCTCTCAAGGTGGGTAATTAAGGAAATATATAAATGGAAGTGGTTAACAAAGAAGTTAAATATGCAGTCCACAGTGAATAGGATTACTACCGTCTCTATTTTATTTTTTATTACTCTTACAACTTAATGATAAGTAGCACTATTCCAATTTTGCAGTAGACTCTCTTGGTTGTAACAAACTCTTGTGTGTTGCTGGATATTCATTCCCTGAAATTCAGAATGTCCTATCCTAAATAATTGACACCTTCATTTATTCCTGGAAATTTTCTTCATCTTAGCCCTACAAGGTGCACCTTTTCTGCTGGCCCACTTATTCGTGTACTCAGTTGATGAGTGGCGGCTTACAAACCAGGTTATTTTTAACCATGAGTGAACCTCAAGGTCTGTTTTTTTTATGACTTGGTTTTTATGTTTCCATATATTTGAAAGATAGAGTCCATGAGAGCTTTCAACCACCGGTTCACTCTCCAAAGGCTCGCAACAGCTGGGGTGAGGCCAGACCAATGCCAGGAGCCCAAAACTCAATCCAGATCTCCAACATGCTTAGCAGGGACTTAAGTACCTGAGCCATCACCTGCTGCCTCCAGAATGAGTATCAGCAAAAAGCTGGAATCTAGAGCCAGGATATGGGATGCAGGCATCCCAAATGGTATCTTTATCTTCATTGCCAAAAACCTGCCCCTCAAATTTTTATTGTTAAAAATTGAAGTCTAAGTTAAAACTCTCTGTAAGTCACATGGCTCTAATAGCTAGCACATCTTTAATCTTTCCTAGGAGCCTACCTGACCAAGCCACATTTCCTTTATACCACCTATTCAAATGTCTTTTTCTGTTTCAAATAACCAGTTTTATTCCTGAACTGAAAGCTAATGCTAGTTTACAGCCCATTTGCAAGGCCTAAATGGCTGACATAACTTGAGACAAATGAGTAAGCTAATCACTATGTGTTCATACTATTATTGCCAACACTGTTAGGGCCACATGAGTGACTCACTGAAGTATTCTATGTCTCAGGCAAATGGACTTTTGCAGTTATAGTTTTGCAACCAAAAATACCTTGAACATAAAGAAAATAAATACAAATGACCTCTGTCAATCCACAAAGATCAAAAGATTATTTCATCACATAATCATAAGAGTAAAAATGCATAAACATATTAAAGTAAACCAGATATTTCTAGCTATCTTATTTTTTGAAGTAAAAGATAAAATTCCCATAATATTAATGATAACAGAGTTTAGAATTGATTATGTATATTTAAATATGTTAGAGAACTGACAGTTATGATATAGTATGTCATCCATGTCCTGAGATTTTCTCATTTGCCAATAGACAACCAAAGATATTAAGTGAAAAATGTTTGTACAGAATGTTGTAGTTAGTGATGTTCTTCATGATTACCTAGTCATAAGCCTTGTTATACTAAGTGATCAAGAATTTTTAATCATAACCAATTGAATCAAAGTTGAATGATGATTTTAAGGTAATTAATGCAAGTTCCAAGTGAGTTACACAGTATGACTCAAGCCCAGGACTATTTATCATACTCCAGAATTGTTCTAATATCCCACACTTTCATACAACTTTATAAGGAAAATCATTACTTACAGATAAGACTACATGTCTTATGCCTAACTTGAGATGTTGTCAAGCCAAAAAAATAAAAATATGATTAAAAGAACTCTTTAAGAAGTTTTCATGGAAATGTGTATCTCAATAAATAGATTAAACTGAATTGTAAGGAATATTTAAAACTCTGAAAAGGGCAATGGACTAATGAAATTCAAATATACATGTTCTTTATCAAAAGCTTAAAGAAATAACATGCTTGAAAATTTTCTTGAAGTAATTAATTTGCTTTTTTCTGTATGTTTTAAATTTTATCCTTGGAGTAAATAATACATCGGAAGACTAGAGCAAGGTTATATACCATGACTCCCTCCCAATGAAAACATTACTTTCATTGAGTTGCATTGGTGTGTCTAGTCCCTAAAATTTCTCAAGGCTTTCTAAAAGTAATAGGCACATGAAATACTTTTTTTTTTTTTTTTTGACAGGCAGAGTGGACAGTGAGAGAGAGAGAGACAGGGAGAAAGGTCTTCCTTTGCCGTTGGTTCACCCTCCAATGGCCGCCATGGCTGGCGCGCCGCGCTGATCCGATGGCAGGAGCCAGGTACTTCTCCTGGTCTCCCATGGGGTGCAGGGCCCAAGCACTTGGGCCATCCTCCACTGCACTCCCTGGCCACAGCAGAGAGCTGGCCTGGAAGAGGGGCAACCGGGACAGAATCCGGCGCCCCGACCGGGACTAGAACCCGGTGTGCCGGCGCCACAAGGCGGAGGATTAGCCTAGTGAGCCACGACGCCGGCCATGAAATACTTTAATGAATTTTATATAGTAGACAGTTCTCCATCAACACTCTATGACAAATTCATTAGTGAGTTTAGATTTTCGTATTGGGGAAGACTTTGCTTCTTCAAAACATGTGGTTAAACTCTATAAAGAGACTTGTAATCTAAAGAGACCTGCAACCAATTTGTTTTCATCTTGCATCCTGTTCTGCCTTCCATGATATCTGATGTTTCCAAAGATTATGACTTTGAGGTGTTTTTTTTATATATATATAAATCAGTTGCTACAAGAACTATTTCAATCATATCTTCTATAAATTTGGTGAAATTTCTTAGCCAATGTCTTCTGTCTTCCATAATCTTTGGTCTTCTAGATTAGTGAATTTTATTCATTTTCTCTGTAATCTTAGGTATGATTTATAAGATAGAAAAAGATGTATGAGCAACCTATGTTCAACGAAAGTCTAGCCAAGAATTTTCACTACATTTATAAGATTTAATGGATGGGGCCAGTGCTGTGGCATAACAGGTAAAGCTGGCTCCTACAGTGCTGGCATCCCATATGGGCCCCGGGTTCAAGTCCTGGCTGCTCCACTTCCAATCCAGCCCCCTGCTAATGTGCCTGAGAAAGCAGTAGAGAATGGCCAGAGTCCTTGGGCCCCCGCACCCATGCGGGAGACCTGGAAAAAGCTCCTGGCTTCTGATCAGCACAGCTCCAGCTGGTGTGGTCATTTGGGGAGTGAACCATCAGAAGAAAGACCTCTCTCTCTCTCTGCCTCTCCTTCTCTCTGTGTGCAACTCTGACTTACAAGTAAATAAATAAATTTTAAATAAAATTTAATGATACCAATTCTTTACACTTATAAAATACCACATAAATGTTCTTCTTTTAAAGTGGCAATCACTTTGAAATGAGTTAAGTAATGAATACAGGCTTTTTTGCAGGCAGAACTGTAAATTTCCTGTTAGAGATGCCACCTGGCTTTACCTGGCCAGCTTTCCTCCCAGGCCAGCTAGGTAATGGGAGTCAACAGGGTGCCTTCCCCAAGGAGGCTGACACCTCCCTTAGGATGTACCCTATGTGAAGAGATAAATAAGTCTGAGCCTTATAATTTACAAAGCCTCAAAGCCCACCAGGTTATTATCAAGCCCCTTCTGTCAGGTTCTATTTGCCTCTCAATCAGAAAACTTAGTTGTAGCTTAGATAGCACCTTTCTTAGGTTCTCTAATAACAACTCTGTCCTTTGTATCTAGCCCACTTGGGCCTCACTCCTTTGTAACCATAGCCTCTACTCTACCACCAATGGCTCTACTCCCAACCTGTGTGTACTGATGGTCCTCTCCCCCACTTAATGTTGTATGATTGTTCAGAATTTCTCTACAGACAAACCTAGCTACCTGCAAAAGTTAAGTGTCCTTTCTCCCAGTCTTGGCTGGAATCAGCTTTAAGCCACATCCATCAAACTGTCCCCACAAGGATCCAGAGACACCCCCCCCCATTTCCTTTCCTCTATGAAATCCTCTCATTACCTGGTTAATGCTACTCTTAGGATCATTGGTTACTATTCTCACCCTGTCTTTTATACTACAGTGTCTAAGTGTTTACAGCAGGTTATAATGGGAAAAAATGAAGGCCTTCAGCAACCAGGCGGTCAACCAAATGCTGCTACGTGAATATACTTGGCTCCCCACCCAGGAGACAGCGGCCTGAGACATCACCCCATGCCAGAGAAGAGTACCTCGTCACCCCATGTCAGCAGGAAGTAGCTCTAAAGACAGATCATTGTCCTTCTACACCTCCTGGACTTCTGGACTAATGTAATCCCATACAACTCCTGCTTTATAAAAAAAAAAGGGGGTGGGGAATGTTAGGAAACTGGCGCAGTTTTAGCCAGGTGGCCACATGGCCCAATCTCTGTGGTCAAGCTCCACCCCCATCCTAATGGGATTCGCTGCTCCTGCTTCCCTGCCCGCCCTGGGGCAAAGTTTTAAAAGGGCCTGTTCCTGAACACATGGCTCTCTTGGTTCTTCTCTCTTGGCTTCTCTCCTGCTCTCTTGGCTCCTCTCTCTTGGCTCGTCTATCTGCTCTATCTTCTCTCCTCACTAGCTCCTCTCCTCTCTCTCTCTCTCATACTCTCTTTCTTTCTCTTTCCCTTCGCCACCCCACCCCTCTGGTCTGTTGGGTGTTCCCCAATAAACCGTCTCCCTTACTCCAGTGTTTGGTGTGTTTTGTGACGGCTAACACATGAAATACATGAAATTTGTATGCCTTAAATAAAATTTTAAAAAAGAAAAAAAAAAAGAAATACTAACACCTCCTTTTATTCTTAATTGAGCAGTAAGTAAATGGAAAAAAAAAAAAATCCTCACCGTTCAATGTGAAAACCCTGACCTTCTAGTCTTGGATATTGGGAAGTTACATCTCATTAGTCAGGAGTGTCATTACTAGTTGTGTGACCTTGGGCTACTTAGTTAATCTCCCTGATCCTCAGTTTCCTCATCTATAATATGAGGATCATAATTACAGTGCTGACCTCAAAGAGTTGCTGTAATGATTAAATGCATACATTTCTGTAAAGTGCTTAACACATGGCTCATCACATGAAACTGATTAATGTTAACTACTATTTAGAGAAAACTAAAGTTGCAGAACATGATGTAAAATGTGATCTTGTGGAGGTTATGAAAGTCTCCTGATCATGTCTCCCTCAAGAGAACATGCTATTTTGAGCACAGTTGGCCTCCAGCTACCAGTGCCAAACTTTAAGATTCATTGTGATTCTCGTATGCTAAGACTTCACTTTTCCTTAGATGCTGCCAAGTAATGACCGACAGGGTGGAGAACCAGATTTGCTCTAGATTTGCACCATCCCTAATCCAGGACTTCTCTAGTAGGCAACTCCCTTTTGAGGATTCCCCCATCAGTGTAGCCAAGACATTTTTACAACCTCATTGTACAGTTTGAGTCTATCTTCCAAATCCTTTCTCTTTCCACTCTTATTTCACAGATGTCAAACCTAAACTTCAAGCTAAAGGTTCTCCCTCCCTACTCTTTCCTCCACCTTTATCCTTCACAAATACTTTCCCCAGTAGATCTCTTTGGCATGTCATGCCACATTGACAACTGTTTTCTCTGAAGAGCCAAACTGATACAGAATATGATATGTATGAGGAAAATAAAAGATACACCTTTCAGAAAAATTCTGGAAACATAAATTTTAAAAATTATCAATGGCCTACAGGAAGTAGGAATGTGGGTTGGAGGATTTGGGTTTTTCTAATTTTTATTTTATATTTTATTTGAATTTTGTTTGAATTCTTAGTTAAAATCAGATTAATTTTACAAAGACAAACAATAAACAAAAAGAACTAAATTCAATCAGAAGAAGCATGATATAATGAAAATGGATTTGGATATCTGCTCTGACATTTTTCAATTGAGGAAACTAGTTAAACACTCAACCTTCCTCTCTTCATTTGGAAAAATTAGGACAGAGATTGCTACTTGACATATATCTAATATAAAAAAAAGCATTCCCACCAATGAAATCCAAGGTCAAAACATTTAGTTCTCATTATTTAACTCTAACACTAACCTTGTCAGAATATGCAATGTTTTGGCCGGTGCCTTGGCTCACTAGGCTAATCCTCCGCCTTGCGGCGCCAGCACACCGGGTTCTAGTCCCGGTCGGGGTGCCGGATTCTGTCCCAGTTGCTCCTCTTCCTGTCCAGCTCTCTGCTGTGGCCAGGGAGTGCAGTGGAGGATGGCCCAAGTCTTGGGCCCTGAACCCGCATGGAGACCAGGAGAAGCACCTGGCTCCGGATCAGCATGGTGTGCCAGCCACAGCGCGCCAGCCGCAGCAGCCATTGAGGGGTGAACCAATGGCAAAGGAAGACCTTTCTCTCTGTCTCTCTCTCTCTCACTGTCCACTTTGCCTGTCAAAAAAAAAAAAAAAAAAAGAATATGTAAGTGTTGTATAGCGTTAACCAAGGATGGTAAAGGATCTTATCTACTCATTGATAGCATCTCCATCTGTTTTATATAATTTGAAGTATGCCAGGGGGATCTCTATATTTGTAATATCACCGATGTCTGGAAAGCTCTTCTCTTAGATATATAGCTTACTCACTCATTCTTTGTCTCTTCTCACTGAGGCCTGACTCTGACCAACCTTACTGCTAGTCCTGTCAGTCTCAATCGTTTATTCTTTTCTTTTTCTGTTACTACAGCCTTTCTAATCTTCCAATATAAAAGAGTACTTCCAAAAGCTTGTCTAAACAGAATTAAAAATAAGGTTTATTTTCATGCAAAAAAAAATTGACATTCACGTATACAAAGGGTATTCAAAAAGTTCATGGAAATATGCTTTATGAAAAATATCCATACATTTCAAAATATTTGGCACCAAAATAAACTTATCTTTTAAGCCTGTTTTTCCATTTACTTCTGGAAATAATTTTGTGCTACAAAATCTCTGATACTGTAGCAGAATATTACTGCTTGCGAGAGCTAAACTGATTATAGCACCAAAGAGACACTAATTACTATGATATAAGGTTAACTACACACCACTTAGAGGCAGTTTCATGACATTTTGTTGTGCTCTCAGTAAGCATTTGAGAATGGTGCTCTCAGAAAAGAAACGTAGATATGAATAGGTAGACAGATGGTCATTTTAGAAGGAGATAAGAACCTGAAATTGAGGCGGTCTCAGGAATGGAACACAAGCTTCAGTTAAATAATGATTTTTGGAATTTATGCTACATTCCAAATCATGCTGGTACCCATATACAGACGCAAATTTAGGCAGCCAGAGGAGAAAGGATAAAAAGATGTTCATTAGGCTAGTAAGTAATGAGATTAAAAACAGAAATTTGGTCATTAGGTTTGGTAACAGGATCAAGAGAAAAACTGAAGTTCAAGGGTACTTTAAAAAATTTCATGGAAGGGGCCAGCACTGTGGCTTAGTGAGTTAAGCCAAGCCACTGTCTGAAATACTGGCATCCCATATGTGCACTGGTTAGAGTCCTGGCTGCTCCACTTCTGATCCAGCTTCCTGATAACCCATGTGGGAGACCTGGAAGAAGTCCCTGATAACCCATGTGGGAGACCTGGAAGAAGTCCCTGATAACCATGTGCGAGACCTGGCAGAAGTTCCTGGCTCCTGGTTTTGGTCTGGCAGAGCCCTAGCTGTTGCGACCATTTGGGGAGTAAAGCAGCAGATGGAAGATCTCTCTCTGTTTCTCCTTCTCACTCTTTCTGTAACTTTGCCTCTTGAATAAATCAATAAATTTAAAAAAAATACATAGAAAATGGAATTGTGGGATAGGCATTTGGTGTAGTGGTTAAGATGTCACTTTGGATGCTTGCATCATATATCAGGGCGCCTGGGTTTAAGCCTCAGCTCTACTACTGATTCCATCTTATTAATTCAAACCCTGGGAAGTGGCTCATGGAGGTTTATGGGAGACCTGGATTGAGTTCTGGGTTCCTGGTTTCAGCCTGACCCAGCCAGGGGTTGTTGCAGATATGTTAGGAGTAAATCAATGAATGGAAGATCTCTGTGTCCCTCTGCTTCCTGTCCTTCAAATTAAATACATAAAAATTTACAAAAAAGTATATGGATTTAAAAGACAAGTTTATTGGGTATATAACAATTGAAATAATGTATACTAGGAATATTCAAAAATTCATGAAAAATATATCATAAAAAAGGAAGGAAATTTACATTTTTTGCAAAAAATAAACATCTATTTATTTATTGAAAGAGTTACAGAAAGAGTGAGAGTGAGTGAAAGAGAGAGAAAGAGAGATCCATCTGCGATTCACTCCCCAAATGGCCACAATGGCTGGGGCTTGTCCAGCCCAAAGCCAGGAGCCTGGAATTCCATGTCACAGGAGAGGCACGAGCCCATACACTTCTGTTCCTTTCCCAGCCGCATTAGCATGGATCTGGATCAGAAGCACAAAAGCCAAGACTAAAACCAGGGCTCTGAAAGGAGGTGATGGTGTCTCAAGAGGCAGTTTAACCTGCTGTGCAATAATGCTGGTTCCCCAAATAAATGTTTTTTAATTTCTTTTCCCCATGAACTTTTGAAATACCTACATATACTTCAGAAGAACAACTTGCAATACTTGTTCTTTTATCTTACTGGGCATTATAATAACCTGCAGAGCATTTTTTTTTAAAGTAGAATCCTGGGATCATTGGAAATCAGAATTTTCAAGGCACTGTAAACTCAAAATTTACATTTTAAAAAGCTTCTTGAAATCATTCTACTGGAGTAAATCTGCTGACATTTTGCTCACTTCATTTTAGCTGATTCACTGCAAGACTGGTCTAAAATCTTGGAACGATTTTGACCCACAAAGTTAGGAATCAAATAGCATCTGAAATGGGGGAATATAAGATTTAAGGGGTAGTTAAATAGTGTGAAAAAAAAAGAAGAGTCTCAAAATTTCATTCCCCTTACACTGTATGAACCAAAAGGTAAAGTTTCAGGCCGGCACCGCAGCTCACTAGGCTAATCCTCTGCCTGCAGCGCCAGTACCCCGGGTTCTAGTCCTGGTTGGGGCGCTGGTTCTGTCCCGGTTGCCCCTCTTCCAGTCCAGCTCTCTGCTGTGGCTAGGGAGTGCAGTGGAGGATGGTCCAAGTGCTTGGGCCCTGCACCCACATGGGAGACCAGGAGAAGCACCTGGTTCCTGGCTTCAGATCAGCGCAGTGTGCCGGCCGCAGCGGCCATTTGGGGGGTGAACAAACAGAAGGAAGACCTCTCTCTCTCTCTCTCTCTCTCTCTCTCTCACTGTCTAAATCTACCTTTCAAAATAAATAAATAAAAAAAGATAAAGTTTCAGCTTTATCATTGCCATCCTCTACTCAATGTCAATCACAGTGCCTGCTACATGTTAGGTGCTCTATAAATATTTTCGAAATTCATTGCATGTGATTATTGTCAAGGGGCAGATGGTGATTAAAATGCCGGTTTAGATGCTCACAGCCCATTTTGTGGTACCTTGGTAAGAGTCGTGGCTCTGCTGCTGATTCCAGCTTCCTGCTAATACAGACCCTAAAAGTCAGCAGGTGACAAATTAAGTAATTGGATCCCTGTCACCCATATGGGAGACTTGGATTGAGTTCTAAGCTGCTGGTTTCAGCCTCAATCAACACCAGCCTTTGCAAACACTTGGGAGTTAACCAGCAGACTGAAGGTCTGCAACTCTATCTTTGTATATCTCTCTTTCTGTCCAATACAAAAATTAGCATATAGGGGATAATTTTTTTAAGTATTTGAAGCTCATCTGTGTGTGTGTGTGTGTGTGTGTGTGGCCAATAAAAATTAGCATATACGTGATTTTTTTTAAGTATTTGAAGCTCGTTTTTTCTCACTTGGTGCATAATGGAAGCAGTCTAAAACATGATCTATTCTTTCAACATAGCCATTAGTATCCACTTACCAAGTTTAATAACTTTATTGCACCTCTGAATCAGGCTAGTATTGGCAGAAGGAACTGGATGTTTTAACAATTTCCACTGAGACCAATTCATTATCTCTTTTTCTTGAACAAAATGTCACCATCTATTCAGATGTTGATGTTAGTACTAAGCGTTTCTGTTAGCATGGAAATTCACTCTTTTACAACCCTAGCTGTCACTATGGGTTCCTTCTGTTCTCCATTCTTTGTCCCTTTGGGGGGGGGGGGATGTTTAAAGCATCTAATTTTCAACTAGGTCTAAAAACCAGGTATGTAATGATGCATACAAATACATTACACATTAATGATAAAATGCATTTAGCTGATGACTAGGCCATTGATATTCCTATCTTGCAAGGAGCATCTGTGAGCTCTGTAATCGCTGCTTCTGTAATAGTTTCACTACAGCACCTTAAGGGCAATCTAGTTCACAATAGTGGAAAGTGATGCAAATCACTGCAACTTGTAGCTTTTGCAGATTTATGATTAGACTGAGATTTCCTTCTATGAGTTGTATCTCATGAACATTCGTGTCGTTTGAATAAGATGAAATTGCGGCACTACAGTAGATTCCTTGTTTTCTAGGCCCCACAAGCTTGGGAATGAGAAGGTGACAGTCATTACCAGCAACCTCTATTTCCCTAAATTTCTATCAATGTGTTTTCTGAAAACTTCAGCCTCCCTTAAAATCCTCCCAAACATTTCTGAGGATCTCTTTGAGTTACTGCCTGTGTGCTAAGTGAAGCCATTTGCTTGGCTACTAGGTAGTGCCTGTTGTTTTTTTCCTCTTTACCATTGCTGATGCTTCAATGACTTTTATTGCTATTAGTGTCAAAAATGCCGATTTCAGGTCAGGTGTTTAATACAGCAATTAAGACACCGCTTGCGATGCCTGCATACCATATTGGAGTGCCTGATTTTCAGTCCCCAGCTCCACTGCAAACTGCAGCTTCCTGGTAATGCACACCTTGGGAAGCAGCAGGCGATGGCTCAAGTACTTGAGTCCCTGCCATCCATGTGAGAAACCTGGATGGAGTTCTGGCCTCCTGTCTTCAGTTTGGCCCAGCCTTGGCTTTTGCAGGTATTTGGGAGAATGAACCTGCAGATGGAATATCTCTCTGTTTCTCTTTCTCTCTCTAATAAAATAAAATATTTAAAAGATTTATTTATTTATTTGAAAAGCAGAGTTACAGAGAGAGAGAGAGATATCTTCTATCTGCTGGTTCACCCCAAAAATGGCCACAACAACGGGTGCCAGCCCAAAGCCCGGAGCCAGGAACTTCTTCTGGGTCTCCCATGTGGGTGCAGTGGTCCAGGGACTTGAGCCATCTCCTGTTGCCTTCCCTGGTGCAACAGCAGGGAGCTGGATCAGAAGTGGAACAGCTGGGACTCAAACTGGTACCCATATGGGATGCCAGCACTGGGGCCAGAGCTTAACACACTATGTCACAGAGCTGGCCCCTAAAACCTGTTTTTAAAGGCCAATTTTATTCATGCCAGTTTCCACTACCAGTGTAAATGCTGTCGTGGTATGAAGACAAAGCTGATGATAGTGTTATCAAATACTTTGGGCTCAATAGTTAAAGCCAAAACTCCATGTTTTCTCATTTTTTTTCTGTATTTTTAATGTTCAAAGAGATTTTCAAAAGACACAAAGCAGTCATATCAGGAGCCATATTAATCACAAGGAAGCTAGTAATATTTGAATTCAAGCCTGGTGAGAATTTAGGTAAGCATATCTGGTAACTTTGATTGTTGTCTTTATCCATATTACATGATATGATTATATTGGCAGAATAGATTATTACAACCTACTTATAGCATATTGTTTCCAAAGATGGCTAAACAATTTGTCCTATTCCACATGCCTTTTAGCAATATTATTTTGCCAGTCCATCCATCAGAAGGTAGAAGCCATTTTTCCTCTCCATGAATCTTGGCTGTCTCATGATTTGCCTGATTCCACAGGATGCTGCAGAAATGATGTGTTGTGACTTGTAGGCTAAACCTTAAGATAAGCTATATCCTTAATTTTTACTCTCTTAAAAGTCAACTGCCAAATTAAGAAATTTGAGCTATCTACTAAATGATGAAAGACCACATGGAAAGAGAGAGGTCGCAAAGAGAACTGAAGTGCTCCAGTTGAGAACCAGCCCCAAGGTTCTAGATATATGAAACAGTCTTGGATCTTCCAGCTCTCAGTTAAGCTCTGTGTCCTTAAGCTGATATCATGTGCTATCACCAGACAGGCATCCCTGCACAGTCCTGCCCAAATTTCTGACTGAAAGAATTATGAGCAATAAAAGGTGTCATTTTAAGCCACTTTTGGGGGTAACTGGGTAACTTCTTATGCAGCAATAGGTGATGAAATCTTCCCCTTTATCTGGAAACATCTCAATATACAGAGATGAGTCTTCAAGGTCTTGGATATGTAATACTTCTTTGATCATGCTTTATAATTGATTGATGCTAAGATAGTGCTTGACTCAGATTACGGCAATCCAAGAAATAGAGGGTCACAGAGATGGGGATTCCTTGGAGTCTGGTAGCATTAACCGTCTCCCTGAAAGAAAGTTCTATTGTGCATTTCCAAAGGGTTATCCTGGATTCTTCCCAAGCTTTTATTGTTTAGCAATTCCCTCAGTTCTGTAAGCCAGATGGATTTTTTCAATAAATTCTTATAATTGTTTATTACTTAAGGCAATTAAGTACAGATAAAATTTACATATAGAATATACCATCAAGAATATACTAATAAGAATTCTTTCTGAATTTGATCTTGAGTTTTCTCTGAAGCTTCACTTTAACTAAAAGAGCAAAATAATAATTTTAACTCAATTCTAATTTATTCTAATAAGTGCCCAACTTATTTAAGTTATTTGGGGGCAAAATGTCTTTTGGGGATTTTACTCTAACTTCCCCTTTGTGGTGGAATGAGAAGGCCATGCCAAGGTGGCCGCTGGCAAGTGAGCGTCAGTTACTCAGGAATGGCTTTGAAACCTACCTGGCAACAGGCTGTGATTGGATGGATTTGAAACCCACATGGCAAATGGAGCCTGCCTGGCAACAGGCTGTGATTGGATGGCATTGAATCCCACCTGGCAATGGAGCCTGCCTGGCAACAGGCTGTGATTGGATGGCTTTGGAAACTGCCTGGCAACAGGCTGTGATTGGTTGGGGCATAGACCGCCCTTTGACCGGATTGGCTGGTCTTGGCTATATAAGATGTTGTACCAACTGAAATAAACGAGTCTGTGGGCTGCTTGCCTCAAGCCCGCTTTCACCCGACTCCCGGGGTCTGTGTGGTGACCCTGTGCCTCTTGCCCCCACCACGCTCCTCCTCTCAGAAACGAATCCACTGCAACATTGTTGAGAAATCAGCTGCAACACCCCTTCACTTCTTGGTATACTTCCTTGGGTAGAATACAAGAAAAGTATATGTTTTATTATAGTGGTAGGGAAACGGCCTTTCATCTGTGTCTGTACATCAGGTTTTCATCTGCTTCCACTGGACAGCACACACTTCTGACCACCAGTTTCATTGCTGGCACTAGAATGAATTTTATAATTGTTTTATTGATTTTATCTCAGTTGTATAATATTTTCCTCCTCTTTTACTCCATAATGCACAGGAAAAAAAATGCCTGCTGTTAGTCAGCCAACCATAGCTAATGATATGTAAAATGTGAGCTGTGGAAAAAAGGTAAATTTGTTTTATTCCTTCAACAAATACTGATTTTTATAAAAAGCAAAAGTATTTATATTTAAGCTTTCTTGCTAAGGACAAGAAAATCCTGCCCATCTTCCATCCCCAAACAAGCAAACAAACAAACAAAAAAACCTGAACTTTCTCTTTTGAAAATCAAAGGTAAAAAGATTCATTTGTTCTCCCATTTATCCTGTTGTTGGTTCATTAGCTGGGGTTATGGCAGAACTACAACGAAACAGGAGTTACTGAAAATAAAAATGCTTTCATTAAAAATCTCAAAAAATACTATACTCATCATATCAACTAGAGTGTATCTCTGTTGTTTGCCATGCAAAAGGCCTGAACTATTTGTGATGACAGAAGTTAGTCATAATGCATGTGCTTCATTCTGTGTGTACTACTCCCAGTTAACTGGAAAAAGAAAGTCCCTATTGATCTGACAGAATTCAATATTTGAAATTAAACCTAGACTGACTTAAATGTGAAAAAAAAAAATGAATCTTTAGCAAAACTAGGCTATCAGAATGTATGAAGGGGGCTTCAAAAATTTTGTGGGTAATAGGATTAAAAGATACAATTACTTTGGTGGAAATAAGTTTTCAAGGGACTGGCACTGTGGCATAGCAGGTAAAGCCGCTGCCTGCAGTGCTGGCATCCCATATGGGTGGCGGTTTGAGTCCCAGCTGCTCCTCTTCCCATTTAGCTCTCTGCTATGGCTTGGGAAACCAGCAGAAGATGGCCCAAGTCCTTGGGCCCCTGAACCCACATGGGAGACCCAGAAGAAACTCCAGTCTCCTGGTTTTCTGGTTTTCAATTAGCACAGCTCCAGCCATTGCAGCCATCTGAGGAGTGAACCAGCGGATGGAAGACCTCTCTCTCTCTCATTCTCTCTCTCTCTCTCTCTCTCTCTCTCTCTCTCTCTCTGCCTCAGCTTCTTTATTAACTCTGCTTTTCAAATAAATAAATAAATCTAGAAAAAAAACAAGTTTTCAAATCTATGAATAGGATCTTCAAAGCAATTGTTGAAAACGTGAGTTATGTAAATAATATGCATAGATTTCACTTTTTTTCACTAACATCAAATGTACCTCTTAATGTCATTCTTCCAACAACTTTCTAAAAGATTTATTTATTTATTTGAAAGGCAGAGTTACAGACAGAGGGAGAAAAAGAGAAAGAGAGAGATTTTTGATCCACTGATTCACTCCCAAAATGGCCTCAGTGGCCTTAGTGGGGCCAGGCTGGAGCCAGGAACCTGGAGCTTCTTCCAGTCTCCCATTTATGGGCAGGAGCCCAAGCACTTGGGCCATCTTCCACTGCTTTCCCAGGACATTAGCAGGGAGCTGGATTGAAAGTGGAGCAACCAGGATTAGAATCAGCATCCATATAGGATGCCAGCTTTGCAGGTGGCAGCTTAACCTGCTGTGCCACAATATGGCTCCATCAAGAACTGCTGAAGTCCCCTCATAAACAGTATTTTACTTTTCAAGGTGGATTTGAGTAGAGGAGATTATGATTTAAACTGACATTAGCTAGATTTTCCAGGGATAGCGTTTGATGGAGTCCTAAGATCTTAATTCTACTAGAGTGGCACTGAAGTATCTAAATAAGAATGAGACAAAAAAGTGAAAATTCAGTTAATCTGGAACTAGGCTGAAAGGTCATCATTAGCGGCCAGCTTATCATACGTATCTAGATTCTGCTAATGGAGTAAACACAGTAGGACAAAATATGCAGAAAATCTAAATAAAATATAGGATCCAGTCCTAAGAGAGAAGATTAGACTATTAAGCAGAGCTGTTGACTGATTGGAACTACAAGGGGGAAACAGATTGGGGTACATGAGCTGGAGGCCAACATGAGCCTGGGACTGGGGGGGTAGGGAGTGGAAATACAGACAATAAAGAATATTCAACCCAAGGGCTAAGTGAATTCTTGTAGTTCACCCCTAGCATAGTAAATATCCTAGTAAGAGAGGCAGTGGATGATATGTGGGAGATGAGAGACACAACAGAGAGGCTATATAATCCTAATGTTCACTCAAGAATGTTCATCTGTCATACACTACAGTAGCTAAAATAGGTTAGAGATATGAGAGAATGGAGGTTTGGTACCAGAAAAAAAAATGTTTATTCTAATGATTCTCCAACAGTTATTCTATAAAATATTGTTATATTTGCATTTATGCCTTAGTTATAAACCCTATATTAAAACAAGTTTGAAGGATAATGGTATGCTCTCCTTACATAAGAATTC
The DNA here is from genome assembly GCF_051225735.1 of Oryctolagus cuniculus. Classification (NCBI taxonomy): domain Eukaryota; kingdom Metazoa; phylum Chordata; class Mammalia; order Lagomorpha; family Leporidae; genus Oryctolagus; species Oryctolagus cuniculus. The sequence continues at coordinate 62,300,585 of NC_142888.1, forward strand.
CCCGTAATTATAATTATAAAAAATTAATATTTTTATAATACTATTTTCCATTATTTATTCTTTTTGATGAAATGCACAGCAGCCAAGGCAGTATACTGTTCATTTGTGTTTCATGGTTTGCCTTAGTTGTCAGACTTCTGGTTAGTATAGGCCTGTAGGTATTGGTAATTAAGGTCATCTTATCTGGATTAGCCATAAAAAACTATTTATTCCTGTTATGAGTATTCTAAGTCTGCAATAGCCAAGTAGCATAAATAGAGTGGCTTAAACAACAGATATTTTCCTCACAGTTCCGGAGGCTAGAAGTCCAAAGTCAAGATGTCAGCAGAGTTGGTTCCTTATGAAGGCTGTGAAGGATTTATTCTAAAGCTCTCTTAAATAGCCAGGTTTTCCCTGCGTCTTCACATTGTCTTTCCTCTGTATGTGTTAATGTTCAAACTTCCTCTCCTAAGGATGTCCTTATTGGATTATGACTCACGTTAGTGACCTCGTTCTACCTTAATTATCTCTTTTAAAAATCTATCTCCAGATAGTCACATTTGGAGGTACTGGTAGTGAGGATTTCCACATACGCACTCTGAAGGTGAAATAATTCAGTCCATAACAGTTCTAATCCAACAATTTGCTTTGCTTTAAGACAGATATAGTTTAAAATGATTATTTTACTTTCATTTATTTATATAACACCTCTTTAAATAGTCACAGTTAACTGGTCTCCCCTTCTCTAGTCTTTTAATATATCCATGACATTGCCACCAACTTCCTCTCCTTTGCAAAAGCTTTCAGTAAGCCCTCATGGTATGCAAAATGAAATACTAAATTTTCAGCCTGACATCCAAAGTCTGGCACCTCAGATTATCTGGATTTGCTGATGAATGTGATTATAACTTTGGATTATTTATATTTTTAGAATTTTTGCAAATGAAATCATATATTCTTTTTCATGTAAACTGAGAATACCAAAAAATTGTTCTTAATTCTCATGACAACTGTCAAATTTTAGTCTCAAGCAGGTTTCCAACAGGAGTCGCATTATCAGGAAGTAATTGTGACACCGAAGCTAGGCAAGCCAAAAAGAAGGGCAGGTTGGTAAATGCAGCCCTCAAAGGCCTATTAGAGCAATTAGCATCTGTATTAACATTAGCCCTGGCAGAAAGAGTTTCAGAATTATTTCTCATCCACTTTAATGAACCTTTATTATAGAAACCCTTAGGTATTTTATATCTCACATGGAAGAGTATAATTAGACACAAATTGATGGGCCTATGCCTGTTGTGATACTAGAATTTATAACAGATGATTCTGAACCTGTTCTCTGCCTGGTATTATGCCTCAGTGGCATTTGCAAGTGCTGTAACTAATCTTCTAAAATAATCGGTAACCAATCTGCACACCATTTCCCACTTCCTGATACACAAACCATTATGAGAGCAGCCAGGTGCAATTTTTTTACAGCTCTTCCCAAACACTATTGAGCATCTAATGACCTTGACAAAATTATCTTCATTAGAGTCTTGAACACTAATCCACTTTGTCTTGGTGAGAGTATTTTGTAGTAAAATGAGTTTTGGGTAATCTGCAGTCTGAAAAAAATCTTTGTTTTAGGTACATTTCCCCTTAAATGTTTTCTCTTATAACTCTTCAATTTACCTATGGTTCAGTAATTTAATTGATACAATGCATTATTAGCCATCTTGGTATAATATTTTGTTTGAATTGATCTGGGGGAATTAAAACAGAATGACATAACAGCATGATGTTCTTTAACATAAAAATATCTCTTATCTATTTCAGCTAAACGCCCACACTTAACCTTCTCCATGGCCTTCTTTAAAATAAATTGAAAATTTGGTATGCTCCCAATAATAAACATGTTATTAGTCAAAAGAAAAACAAAAGAAAGACCCCAAGAAAAAAAAAGCAGTATCCTGCATAGCAGGTATGCTTCATGAATATATGTAACCAGAATCCCTATGAGAAATATTCACAGGCAATTTTGGATAACTGAGAGGCTATGAGATGCTGTAGCTCCATTGTCCATTGAAAATATTTTATTAAACAGGCTGGCATTGTAGAGCTTTGGGTTAAGCCACCACCTACAAACTAGCATCTCATTTAAGCCCAATTCAAGTCTTGGCTGCTCCACTTCTTATCTAGATCCAGCTCTATGCAAATATGCCTGGGCAAGTAGCAGAAAATGGCCCAACTATCTGGGTCCCTGCCACTCATGTGGAAGACCCAGATGGAATTCCAGGCTCCTGGCTTTGGCCTGGCCCAGCCCTGGCTGAAGTGGCCATTTAGGGAGTGACCCAGCTGATGGAAGATCTCTCTCTCTCTCTCTCTCTCTCTCTGTGTGTGTGTGTATTTGTGTGTGTGTCTAGCTCTGCTGTTCAAATAAATATATCATTTTTTAAAATAAAAATATTTTATTAAGGATTCATAATAATTACTGGCATCTTGCCATTTATTGTAATAGTCAGCAGAGGCATGGGCTTGCACATTCCATGACTCACCACTATAAGGACTGATCATATAAAGAGTACCACATGATGAAAGCAAAGCAAGGCTTTGGAGCTTTTATCTGAGAACAATGCACAGAGAACACACAAACGACTCTTACATTGTATTAGCTTCCCCAGACTGGCAGAGAACCTTTCAGGAAATGTCCTTAAGTAAAAGAAAACTCAATTGCCGAAATTTCAATGACTGTAGGACTTCCTGCCTCCCTGCTTACTACCTTGGTAATTGACTTTCATATTTCACCACATGACTTTTTGCACATGTTCCAATCAGACCTTGGCTCTCTTCCTTTTTTCACTTGCCTCTTCCATGTCCTACATTTTTAGTAAAGTCTTGAAGCATCATACCTATATACTTAATGTGATTCTTGTTAGAGCTTGTCCCAGAAGCTCAAAAGGTCAAAAATTTTGAGGGACCACTATATGGAGCATTTAAGCATGCATTTGTTACAATTAAAGTATTCAAGTTGCTCATCTTAGAGGTATAATACAGTAACAACTTTAGTATTACAAGGTAGGTTCATTCTCATCAAATAGTACTATTGGAAATGACCTTCTTCAGAGATTGTTTGGCTCAAATCCAATTATGTAGCAGATCATAAAACTAGGCATACAAACAAAATAAATTAACAAAAAAAACCAGCCACATTACTAGAGCTAGATCTGAAACTAATGGAAAAGTTCCGGACCCTGAATGTAGTGCTCACCCTAACAGGCCAAGTTCTACCCCTTATTCAGTATGTATCACGAAGCCTCCAATTTCAGTAGTCCTGTCTATGCAGCAAGCTATCTACCTCCTACTTTTGGTTCAAATATCTAGGTAAAATAGAAAAATAAAGAACATTTGATCTTGATGCATCTGCAAGGGTTCTTCAATTGACCTCACAATTTAAACAGCCATTTAGTCAAACAACAGCAGAAAAATATGTGCTATGACTGTAATGCATATATTTATGATGATAAAAGTTATACAGCAGTAATATTACTTGGGTCAAGGTATCTCACTGTTCTGAAACACAGTTTTGTCATTTATAAAATGGTCAGATGAAAACAGACTTGGGGAGGCAGCCTTGTGGCATTGCAGATTATATTATACCATCACCTGTGATGCCAGTATCACATATGAGCACTGGTTCCAATCCCAGATCCTCCACTTTTGATCCAGCTTCCTGGTAATGTGCCTGTGAAGGCAATAGAAGATGGCCCAAGTACTCCAGCCTGTACCACCCATGTGGAAGATCTGGATGGAGTTCATAGCTCCTGTCTTCAGCTTGGCCTAGCCCAAGCTGTTGCAGCCTTGGGAAGGGAGCCAGGAGATAGAAGATCTCTCTCTCTCTCTCTCTCTCCCCCTCCCCCAGTCACTATTCTTTTCAAATAAATAAAATAAATATTTTTAAATGAAATAGACAAGGATAACTAATGGTTTTCATCATACACAAACATGGATCATGATCACAGTGTGCATGCACTATCTTTATGGTTAGAATTTCATAATTAAGATACTACTTGATCACAAATATGAATAATACTGAAAGGCTGAAATAAAGTGAAGTAATTTTAGAGTTCATTCTTGTCTCAGTAAAAGTTATTTTGATTTCTCTTTTTATGACCTTAAAATAATACATTAGGAGAGCATAAATAATTAAAAAGACTTCCTGTCCCCATTGATTTCTACCTTTTCTATAATAAAACTTTTAACCAATCCAATTCAGTTGTATTGTTAATACTGCTTTGTAACTGGACTGAATACATCTTTTCCTTTTCATATTCTGATGAATGAAAGCAAACTACTGGGGCCCATGCTGTGGCGCAGCAGGTTAAAGCCCTGGCCTGAAGCACCAGCATCCCATATGGGCACCGGTTCTAGTCTCAGCTGCTCCTCTTCCAATCCCGCTCTCTGCTATGGCCTGGGAAAGAAGTAGAAGATGGCCCAAGTCCTTGGGCCCCTGAACCCACGTGGGAGACCTGGAGGAAGCTCCTGGCTCCAGGCTTCAGATCAGCACAGCTCTGGCCATTGACACCATTTGGGGAGTGAACCATCATGGAAGACCTTTCTCTCTGTCTCTCCCTTTCACTGTCTGTAACTCTACTTCTCAAATAAATAAATAAAATATTTTTAAAAAGTAAATTAAAAAAGCAAACTACTGAGCTTGTGACTGACTAAAGTGTCCTACCATTCCAATATAAATAATACTTGGCCTGTGAATTACAGAAACTGACTTTGAGAAAACCAGCTACAGTTGCAAAGTAATCTAGCATTCCCTGGTCACCTTGACCAGAGGTTTCAATTTTTGTAACAAAATACAAAGGGGTACAAATAACTAAGGGCACAATAAGCATGAGCTCCAGGTTGAGTGAGCTTCATCCTAATTAATGAAACACACAGCCTCTTTCAGCTGTCAGCCAAACAATGTTTTGTAGCTATTTAGGTATCTTGCTATATTCATTCCCTCCAGACAAAGTCCAGTCATCAGGCAAGGTTTCCAAGGAATTGCTGATGTGTGAGATACCCTGTTATCAGACCCTCAACTGGTTCATCACCTGGCTCAGCGGCCCATGCTCCTGCAATGCCCCAGACTCTCCTCACTAAGCAGGATGGTAGTTCTTGAGTTGCTGCTAATTTGCTGCCCCTCATCTGGTAATAGATTAAACCATCTCTTCCTTTTACCCTTCAACCTTGTCCTCATTATTTTGATACAGCTCGAGAGACAGGGTGAGAGCCTACAGTACCACTTTCATCACATTGCCTCAAGTAGTGACAGCTGGGTCACTCATGGGACAAGGGGGAATTGTCACCAGTGGTGGGCATTGTGGTGTAGCGAATTAAGCTGCTACTCAGGACACCCCCGTCCTATATCACAATGCTTGGGATTGAGTCCTGCCTCTGCTTCCAATCTAGCTTTCCAGCTTTCTGTTGCTTGGGTCCCTGTCACCCATGTGAGACACCAGGTTGGAATTCTGGGCTCAGGGTTTCATCCTGGCCCAGACTCAGATGTTGTAAGCATTTTAGAAGTGAACAAGTTGATGCAAGTTCCATCTCTCTCTCTCTTTCTGTCTCTCTCTCTCTCTCATGCTACCTTTCAGATACATAAAAATAAACTTTCTTTAAAACCAATTAGTAGTCACTAATAATTTGTATAACATATAAAATCCCCATAAGCAATGAAGTTTGGATGCCTTCAACAACCATGTTGAGTCAATATTCAGGCACTCCAGGCACTAGATCTTGACACTATTTGAATTTCTGTGGGCCAAAATTCCCCCAAAGTTCACAAACTGAACTTCAAAGGATTTTTAAGTGGCCATTGCTAAAAGTTCAAAAGATACCATCAAAGTACATGCAAACGTGTGCATATATTTGTGATGCACATATATTTAAGGGAGTTGAAATGAAAACAGAGTGTTTTTACTTTTTTATTCTAATTATCTTGGCTGATGCACTTTTTAGAGTATTAAAAAGTGATACCTAACTTCATTGCATTCTGTGTTGTCCACGTGAAATTTCCATCTTTCTCCAATGCTTCACTTCCATTCTTCTCTAGGCATGTCTAAATTTTTCTCTCCATGAATCATAAGAACACACTATCTCCTTAAAATATAATCTGTGATCAAGTACAAGGCTTCCTCTATTTTTCAGTCATTTTTAGAGTCCTAGTAATCCACTCATCCTAGAGTGTTTCATCTCAGATTTTTTTCTAGCTTTCAGAAAAGATGCCTAAGTATTGGGCTTAGGGCTCACTAACTTTGGCGGGTGGGCAGTGTTTGGTGTAGGAGTGGTATTGAAAGTTTAATTGTAGTCAGCATCCACTTTGGGTGGAATTTGAAATTATATGAGGGACCTTTAAAAATTAGTTCAAGTTTTAAAAGCAGAATTAGTGATGAAAGTGAGTATTTAGGGGGCCAGCATCATGGCACAGTGCGTGAAGCTGCCATCTGCAATGCCAGCATCTCATAGGAGCACCTGTCAGAGTCCCAGTTGGTATGCTTCCACTTCTGATACCGCTCCCTGCTAATATACCTGTGAAAGCAGTGGGAGATGGCCTAGGGGTTTGGGTGTCTGCCACCCATGCAGGAGACCCGGATGAAGCTCCTGGCTTCAATTTGTCCCAGCCCCAGCCATTGCGGCCATTCAGGAGTGAACCAGCAGATGGAAGACTGTTCTGTCACTCCCTCTCTCTCTGTAACTCTGCCTTTGAAATAAATAAATAAGTCTTTCTTAAAAAGAAAGTTAACATTTAGAAAGATAAAATAAAAAAAGTTTTTAAAGCTGACCAATACTTCAGATGTCAAAAATAAGAAATATACACATCTTTATTAATAACTATATGCAATATTTTATAAATTACTTTTTCCCCTCTACATTTTTGACTGCATATTCTTTCATTGCCTGTTCATGTGACAGTAATTTTTTTTTAAGATTTATTTTATTTATTTGAAAGACAGAGCTACAGAGAGGTAGAGACAGGTTTCATCCGCTGGTTCACTCCCCAGATGGCCGCAACAGCCAGAGCCGCGCTGATCCGAAGGCAGGAGCCAGGAGCTTCTTCCAGGTCTCCCATATGGGTGCAGGGGTCCAAGGACTTGGGCCATCCTCCACTGCTATCCCAGGCCACAGCAGAGAGCTGGATCAGAAGATGAGCACCCAGGACTAGAACCAGCACCCATATGCGATGCCGGCATTTCAGGCCAGGGCTTTAACCTGCTGCACCACAGCGCTGGTCCCAACAGTAAACTTTTAATATAATTTTCCATGCGTATATTACAAAACAGCTTAGTCTTTTCTCTTGATAAGGTATTCTTTAAATCTATTCTCATTTATAGATGTCCTCTGTCTTCTTTTTCAACTTAACTATTTTGAATAATTAAAGACACACAAGAAGTTGCAGAACTAATGCAATGTCTCTGCATAATCTTCATCCAGTTTTGCCCAATAATGACATCTTGCATAGCCATAGTGCCAAATCAAAACAAGATTGGTGCTGGTACAATGTGTGTCTAGACTTCTATGTCCATCTATTACATGTATAGATTCATGTAACAACAGCCACAAGCAAGGTACAGAACTATTCTGTCACCACAAGAATACCTCATGCTTTCATAGCCACATCCACCTCTCTCCCCAGTCCAATATTTGTATACTCTAATCTTTCTCAATTGCTACAATTTTGTCATTTTGAGAGTATTATTTAGAGAAAATCATACTATATGGAACTTTTTGAGAATGGCTTTTATTTACTGAGTATAATATCCTTGAGGTCCTTCCAAGTTGTTGCATATCCTGACACTGTGTTCATTTTATTGCTGAGTATTAATTCATGATGCTGATATATCAGTTTGTTCCACTAGTTGTGTTGGATGATACTTTGTTTCCAAGTAGGCTAATATAAATGAACTTGAAATGAATAACTGTAGATAGGTTTTTGTGCAGACATACATTTTCATTTATCCGGGATAAATGCCCAGGAAGGCAATGTTTGGGTTATATTTGAGCATATGCTTAGATTTTAAAGAAACTAGCAGGCAAACCATTTTCGGGAGTAATTGTATCTGTTCACATTCCCAGTCATGTATGAGAGGTACAGATGCTCTATCTTCACCACTCTCATATTGCCACACTTTATTTTAGCTGCTGTGATAGTCATGTAGTGATGTATCATTGTTTTTTTTTTTTTAAAGATTTTATTTATTTGAAAGTCAGAGTTACACATAGAGAGGAGAGGCAGAGAGAGAGAGAGAGAGAGAGAGAGAGAGAGGTCTTCCAACCGATGGTTCACTCCCTAATTGGTTGCAACGGTTGGAGCTGCACCGATCTGAAGCCAGGAACCAGGAGCTTCTTCCAGGTCTCCCATGCGGGTGCAGACGCCCAAGGTCTTGGGCCATCTTCTACTGCTTTCCCAGGCCATAGCAGAGAGCTGGATGGGAAGTGGAGCAGCTGGGTCTCGAACCGGTGCCCATATGGGATGCCGGAGCTTCAGGCCAGGGCTTTAACCTGCTGCGCCACAGCACCGGCCCCTGTATCATTATGTTTTAAATCTATATTTCTCTAATGACTTGTGATATTACTTATTTGCCATGTGTAGATATTCTCCAATGAAATACATATTTATATTTTCCCAATTTTCTAACTGGATTATATTATTTCTTACTGTTGAATTTTCAGTGTTATTTATAAATTTTAGCTACTTATAAATTTAAGTCATGAGCTCCTCATCAGAAACATAGTTTGAAAATATTTACCTCTCATCTTTAGCTTATATTTTCAACTTCTTTTTTTTTTAAAGATTTATTTACTTATTTGAAAGAACTACAGAGAGAAAGAGAGACAGAGAGGTCTTCCAATCAGTAGTTCACTCCTTAGATGGCAGTAACAGCCAGGACTGGGCCAGGCTGAATCTAGGAGCCAAGAGCTTCTTTCAGGTCTCCCACATGGGTGTCAGGAGCCCAAACACTTGAGCCATCTTTTGCTTCTTTTCCGGGCCATTAGCGGGGATTTGGATCAGAAGTGGAACAGTTGGGATATGAACCAGCACATATATGGGATGCCAGCATAGCAGGCTGTGGCTTTACCCACTACACCACAATGCCGACCCTTCAACTTCTTACTAGAATCTTTTACAGAACAAAAGCTTTAAGTTTCAATGAAGTCCAGTGTATTCAATTTTTGTTCACTTTTGAATCATTCATTTGGTGTCAATATGCTTTTTGCCTAATCCTAGGTTCCAAAGATTTTCTCCTATATTTACTAACAACAATTTTATAGTTTTCAGTTTTATATTTAAGTCCATAATCCACCTTGAGTTAAATTTTATGAAGGTGAAATTTTAGTTGCAGATTTTTTTCCCTGGTTTGTATCATAATGCTTCATCATCATTGGTGAAACAGCTATCCTTCATCCTTTGAATCACTTTTGCATCTATGCCAAAAATAAAATGACCCTATATACCAAGTTATATTTTTCTTCTTTTGAATTTCATCGATCTATGTGTCTATTCCTCCAAATACAACAGTCTTGATCACTGTCCCCATGTAAGTCTTGTAATTAGGTAGACTTAGTCCATCCACTTTAGTCTTTTTTTATTTTGAAAATTATTTCACCAATTCTAGTTCTGCTTCCTTCCCATGTGATTTTCAAAGTAATATTATGTACACTTACAAAATATCTTTCTGGGAAATTGATAGCATTATGTTAAATTTGTCAACTTAGTGAGAATTGTCATCTTTACTCTGCTAAATCTTACAGTCTGTGAATGTAGTTTACATTTCCATTTGTTTATACCATATTTGATTTATTTCATCAGTGTTTTATAGTTTTTAATATAGAAGTCCTGCATATATTTTGTTAGATTCATATCTAAGCCTTTTATGTCTGAGTGGTAGTAAATGGTGTTATATTGTTAATTTGGGTTTCCTCATGTTCATTGCTAGCATATAGAAACACAAGTCACTTTTTATATTAGTCTTATATCCTGTGAAAGCTCTTTTAGATCATATTTGATTTCAGATTCTCAAAGTCCACATTTTACCATACCATATCATTCTCTACATCAAAATGCACTTAATGTAGCATTGTAAAATATTCCTTTATTGTATTTGGGACTTATCTAATACTCTGACACTTATTCTGCAAGATTTAATGCTGGTACTATCTTGATTTAACTAGAAGGAGTAAACAGAAGCTTTTCAGTTACCAATAGACTCATATATTCCTACCTAAAACTTTCCCTAAAAGGTTTGTTTACTGAAATGTTAAGAAGTTCAAATTCACACCAGAATAAGTACAAAATCATTGTAATTTTCAGCAAGCTTATTCTTTATTGTTAAAATTAGGTCTACAAATGCATCAGGAACTGACATGTTTGGTGAGTTACCAAGGGCTTCTGGACTTCTATTCCAGGTGGCTCATTATCCATCTCACCTCTCTCTTTGTCATTACTTAAATGCAAATGAATCTCTTTCTGGTCTGAGGCAATTTTTTCCCTTCTTATTTCTTTGAGAAGCTCTATTCTGATTATAATTAAATTCAATTAATGGGTGAAGCTTCTGTCAAACAATGCACAGAATTCAGTTAAACTTAAGGTGTAATGAATAAGACCAAGTTAACACATGTACAAATGATGAGGCAATGACAACTATATTGCAACTGCCTCATGGCCAAAAAGATTCCTTCAATTGTTAAGGTGAATTTTTATTTCAGAGGCAGTAAAAATGGGAAAAAATGTGTATTTTACAATATATGAAATATTTTTAGAAGAAGGAGCTCTTTCCATTGAAATTAAATTCTAAGAGAACAAGGATTATATCATCTTCATCACTACTTCCCTAATGTCTAAAACAGCTCTGAGCATATAGTGAATAGTTAATAAACATATGTTGTTGCATTGACTGTAAATAGAATTTCAAATATATAGATTACTTGGCTTCTTTCAAGTCACCACCATTTATCTTTTTTTACTGCAAAATTATTTTCAATTCACATTTTCCAATTCATTCACAAACCAAGCCATCACGTATCTCTTTCTATTTTTTGTAAAGTATTACTTATAACTACTTACTTTAATCTTTTATCTCAATTCTGATACTCTATAGTCAATCATTTGTGTCACCAAAATAGCTGTGCAGTCTGGACTGATGATTTAGACATAAAATATCATGCAGGGTAATTTAACATATGGATATGAAGAAAAATGATAAAATTTTATTATTCTTCCAGATGGATGTAAAATGTGTTCTTGACACTTTCATTTATGATTTCCAACTTAGATCATTGCCAATATACAGTCACTAAATCAATCATCCCCATTTAATTGTTGGTTTCTTTAATTACTAATCACTGCATAATCAATAGTTTCATTTGTGCAATCAATCTGATTTTGTCATGTATATAGTTAATGCTGTCAGATGATTCCTATTTTCATCCAGCCTTTTTAATCATAGTTTTAATGGTTAAAAAGTATACACTTGCTAATATCCATAGCCAAAGATACAAAAAAGAATAGCGATTTCATGAATTGGAATTCCGTTTCCTCCTTTATCATCAGGGTTAATTATATGAGACCTTGCCTCTATTGTGAATAAAATTAAACTGTTTCAGTCAATCCCAAGTCTGTTTCTTTCCAGTAAGTCAAATGTTTCTTAAATCCTCATCTGTTAATCAAGAACAAGGCTTTGTGTTACCCAAATTATTTTAAAAATACAAAGAAATATAATGTTATTAACTTGGTACCAAGTATGTTTAGCTATTAGTATTTGATTCTAAGTGAAGCCAAAGTATCACTGAAGCAGCCATGATAGCATCACTCATTAAATATACATACGTGATGCAGAATACTGCTGAGTACTCTAACAAAATTCTACCCAAAGTTTGGTATAGGGCCAGTGGTGATCTGGCCAATATTATCAATTGGCAACCAAGTAAATAAAACATTGAAATAAATCATTTAAAATGTCTAAAGGAAACACAGTAATTTTGTATTTATTGAATATAATGATAAAATAGTCATTCAGAATTTTATTCTGTATGCTACTCTCTTCATCAATTTTTAATTCTTTAATTTTTAATTTTGTATATAATAAACCTGCCACAGATTGAAAATAATACATTTGATCCTTCAACAGCGATAATTTGAGAATTACTACTCTAGACTGTTAGTGATTTTATTTTTTAAACTAAACTTTATTTATTAGCGTTCAGTGAAATGAAGTTCTTTATTTGCATATCATTATAGGTAATTAAATATAGTTATTACACTTACCTTTAAAAAGCAAAGAATAGATAAGAGCTCAATTATGTGATAAATTCTTTTATGACATTTTATTGTTTGATATATTTGTTTTGCTAGTATTCATTCAGTGTCTCTGGAGGTTCTATAGTATTACATTCACATCAGTGTATATAGAATACTGTTTTATGAAGTCACTGGTTGATTGTCCTTAAGTTGTATAACATTAAGTTATTTCTTAATATTTTGGGGCCTAGGATATTACTAGTATTTTGAATAAAATTATAAGCATTCTAAGAGTTCTTTATATATATAAATTGAAACTTCTCAATAATTTGCCATATAGATTTGTTCATTTAACCTACATATTTTTAAAAAAGAAAAATGATAAAATTTTAATTGATAGAATATATAATTCTTCTACCATACCCTTTCTTGAAATGTATATGGAATATAAATTTTAAATAGTTAATAATATACAACGTTTTTATTTGTGTTATTTCAGTAGACTATGAGTATTTTATAATATGATTTGTGAAACTTACACCAAGTACAAACTTGTGATTGATATTTCTCACAAAAGGTAAGATTCACAAATAACAATTATCTGTTTGGTCAGAAAAGCTATAAGGTTTGTGGCCACTTCTATACTCTTTTCCTGAAAGATACTCAATGCCTGAACAGCCCTGTATCTTCCTGACTATATTATATCACCTTTCTTCCTCCTCCCTCCATCAGGGTCCTACCCTTTGCAACCAGATATCCATGTCTGAATCTCAGATTATTTACTTACTAGCAGGGTGGCCTTTTAAAATGTATTACTTAACATTTCTGTATCTGAATTTTAATGTCTGTAAGATGGGAATAATAGTGCTTACTTCACAAGTTTGCTGTACTGTCAATATATTTTAGTAAAACACTTTTAAAGACACTAGTACAGTGTAAACAATGAATTCATGTCATCACCAATAAGTAGAAATAAATTATTCAAAATAATGATAACTGCTACACTACCAGGTGACTACAAATAACCTCTCCCAGATAACTAAAAGTGATTGGTACACTGACTAAGATATTAAGCTCTTATTTTCTACATTACTAGATGTACCTATCTCCATACCAATATAGTATAAGTTGCAGTCAGCCAATTGTAAGATGCTCAAGTACAAACAGAAGCCCATGGAAGGGATAATTTTAGTCAATGTTACCGTTTTTTTTTTTTTTTTTTTTTTTGACAGGCAGAGTGGACAGTGAGAGACAGAGAGAAAGGTCTTCCTTGGCCGTTGGTTCACTCTCCAATGGCTGCCGCGGCCAGCGCACCGCGCTGATCCGATGGCAGGAGCCAGGTACTTCTCCTGGTCTCCCATGGGGTGCAGGGCCCAAGTACTTGGGCCATCCTCCACTGCACTCCCTGGCCACAGCAGAGAGCTGGCCTGGAAGAGGGGCAACCGGGACAGAATCCGGTGCCCCGACTGGAACTAGAACCTGGTGTGCCGGCGCCGCAAGGCGGAGGAAGGAGTTTGGTTCCCCAAACTCATCTAGATGTTTAAACTGGTCTTATGTTAACAGTGACAGAGTTATGTTAATGGTTGACGGGTTAAGGGTGGAGACTTGATCTAATTGTGGCATCTGGGAGTTGAGTCTAGCGTGAGGTCATTAGGGCACTAGCAGCTTGCTCTTGGAAGGTTATTCTCATGAGAGGGTTAGTTATATAAGCCGAGCATGCGTCTTCCCTCCCTCTACTTCCTGGTTTGCCATACTCCAGCTTTAGCAGATACCGAAGCCAGTGGGCTCACTTGATCTTGGACTGTGGACATCCAAACTGCAAGGCAAAGCAGTGCTTCCTCCTTCCCAAATAACTTCTGTCAGGTATTTAAATTGTAGTAACAAAAAACTAATACAGAATATTGGTAACAGAGAGGTGGGCTCATAACTAATTAACTATATCTGAAGATGTGAAGGAATCTTTGGAATTGCTTTATTGGAAAAGATTAGAATTAGAGGGAACAGCCTAGAGAGAGTTTAGAATTTTACAGGCAGAGTGTTATGGGAAACTCTGATGATGACTTAGCAGACAAGAACACCTGTCAGAACCTGCACAGTAAAGGCCATGCTGAGAGTTTTTCAAAGGAAAATGAAGATTCTACTGAGAATTGGACTGAAGACCATCCTTGTGATACAGTGGCAAAGAACCTGGCTTTTGTATATCGCTGTCCTGAGACTTTGTGGGAGTCTGCACTTGAAGATGACGGACTGGCTTGTTTGGTGGAGGAGATTTCAGGGCAGCAAAGGATTCGGGCTGCAGCATGGGTGTTATTGATTGCAGTGAGCAAGTTTCACAGTGAGAGTGAGCAGCAAAAAGGAGCAGAGCAGGATTTTGAAAATTTGCACCCTGGCTAGGGAAAAAAGGAAGAGAAACCTTGTTTGGGACTGGAAATAGAGGTAGAGAAAGTGCTTGCTAAAGAGATTAGCTCAGATGGGGCCAGCGCTGTGGAGGAGCAGGTAAAGCCGCTGCATGCAGTGTTGGCATCCCCTATGAGCGCCGGTTTGAGTCTCAGCTGCTCCACTTCTGATCCAGCTCTCTGCTATTGCCTAGAAAAGCAGTGGAAGACGGCCCAACTCCCTGGGCCCCTGTACCTGTGTGGGAGATCCAGAAGTTCCTAGCTCCCGGCTTCAGATTGGCCCTGCTCTGGCCATTGCAACCATTTGGGGAGTGAACCAGTGGATGGAAGATTTTTCTCTCTGCCTCTCTGTAACTCTGCCTTTCAAATAAAAATAAATCTTAAATAAAAAGATTAGCTCAGGTAAAAGGGAGTCATGTGTTAATAGACAAGACAATGGGAGAAAGACCCTGAAGGCATGTCAGAGAGTTTTTCAGGGGGACTCTCCCATCGTAGTACCATGTGAGGCTTAAATGTGCGAATTTGTTTTGATCTTCCAGGGCACAATCCTTTCAGGAAGCAGCCCTAGGTAGCTTGCTCACATGGAGCCAGCTCCACATCCTGGCTTGCCTGTGGTCTCTGAAGCCACTGTTGCCCTGATTCAAATGGGTCCTGGTGGCATGGCTCCTGTTGGTGGCAGACCTTGTCAGCTTCCACGTGATCCTAGTTTTTTGAAGAGATAAGAATGCAAGAGTTGGGAAGTCATGGTGCAGTCCACCAGGATTTCAAAGGAAAGCCTAGGAGGCCAGACAGTTACTCTGTAGAAAGGTTGGAGTCTGTATTAAAGCAATGCCTGGACAACCTGTGAGAGTCAAGTTGCAATGGAAACCCTAGAAAGGTAAGAGGTGGCAGCAACATGAGATGCCTACCAAGGAAAGCTGTGAGCAGTGTGGCTGGCATGGCTAGAAAAACCCCAGACATCAGCAGGCAGCCTCAAGTAGCAACCATGTGGGCAAAGAGGAACAGAGCCATGCAGGCATGGAAGCCTCCACATAAATTTCAAAGGATATTTCAAACAACTGGAAGCTCTGACAGAGGTCAGTTGCAGTAGAAGAGTCACAGCTAAGAGCCTCCACTAGGGCAATACCAAATAGAAATGTGGGTTTGGAGCCACTGCAGAGAGTCCCCATCAGGAAAATTTCTAGGGGGCTGCAGAGATGGAAAACCACCTTAAGAGAACTGAAGCATGGGCTAGAACCAGCAAAGTTATAGGTGCCATTGGGATCCCTACATCCCAATGTACACAGTGTGCCTAGGATGCTGGGTATGGCACTTCAGTATTTGATGGTTGCCCTGCTTGATTTCAGACTTGCTTTGGTGCAATTAATCTTTTCTATTTCCTTGCCTTCCTTTTTTGTAATGTAAATGTATAACCTGCACCTGTTCTGCCATTGTACCTTGGAAGTATGTAACTTGTTTTTGACTGTACAGGAGTTCAAAGGTAAGAGAGTTGGAATTGAGGCTCAGAGGACACTATGAATTTCTGAATTAATTTTGGAGTAAAATAGACCTTGGAACTTTTAGAGATGGAATGATTGTTGTATGTTCAAAAGACATGAGTTTTTAGGAAACAGCGACGGATTCAGCTCTTCACAGTCATGCAGACATTTCAACTTCAAGGTCTTTTGTTAAAAGTTAATGGATTAATGTACATGTTTGACAGATTAGGAATAGAGACTTGATCTAATTATAGTGTCTTGGAGGTGAGCCTAGACAGAGAGATCTTTGGGTCATTAGGGGTCGCTGTCAAATGGTGATTCTCATGAGACAGTGGTTATATAAACCAAGCATGCTTCCCGTCTCCCTCTGCCTGCTGCCTTGCCATGTAATTGTCCTTTGACCATCATCCAGCTTCATTGGAGGTCCAAAACAATATGGTCATTTTGTTCTGGACTATGAACCTCCAAACTATAAGCTGGAATAAAACTTCTTCTTTCCTAAGTGTATCTCTCGGGTGTTTTAGTTATAGTAATAAAGAGCTGACTAACATAGTCACAATAATGTTTTAGGCAGACAGGATGCCACATGCTATTATATCTCCCTGTACACAGCACCTTAAACTCTTCCACCCTGGAAGTTAAAAGCAAATGATTTTCTATTCATAGGCTTGATGCATCTAGCTTTCATTGGAAATAACGAGTTCTGATAGGGACTATTATACTGACAATTATATTGACAAAGAAAGTAAACAGACTGTAATTAAGAGTGTTGTAAATAGCAGATTTCTAGTTCTAATTGCTGTAAGTCACTGGTAGACAACTCCAGTAACTTCTCAGTAACTTGAATTTGTAATATGGAATTTGTGATAGTTTAAAAAGAAATTGTTACTCGTGAATTTTCTTTGTAAATGAGAAAATGTAATTATGAATTGTTTATGTAGAAATCAATTATTTAAGCAATGAATAATTAATAACTTACAGAACAAACATGGTCTTAAATGCTTAAGAATTTATAATTCTAAAATTAAAAGTGTCTCACCATAAGCTCATTATATTTTAATTAAAACCTGTCTGGTTGGTGCCTATTCTTAGTAATATTTTCCCTTATTTATTTATTTATGTGACTTCATTATCCAATACCTACTATATATCAGACACTATCTCAGGTGCTGTGTATACATTATTGAACGAAATAGATACTACATCTGCCCTCAGGGATATTTCATGTGCTTTAAAAAATACTATTGTCTTACAATTTTTGACACGTTTGACTTTTTAGTTAATACTGACTTCTTTCTTTCTCTTTACATTCACTCAAATTAATGACACTAGTGTAGTTGGATCGAGATTTCCTTTCTCCTCACATCTTTCCATTGCAGGAAAAGGTTTAAAAATATATGTAAGAAAAACATTGTAAGCTATAGATTGATAAAATTCATGTTATTATCAAAGTTCCAATAAAATTAATCCAAACGGATGCCCTCAACTGGGCTTTACTGTCGTATCAAATCCTTCCACACAGCATCTGAGAAGGCAGCACATTTTCTGTGTCAATAGAAAGTCAAAGCATAATGAGAACACATGGGTTATCATGGAATCAGAGCAGGAATTTCAGCGTGATCACTGAAAATATTTACTGAGATGGGATTTAGGTAACCTGAAGGGCCCCTCTCTTCTTCAAGAGTGGGACAAAGAACTCGGGAAGCCAAGTTCTGCCACACTGCATGACTATAGCGTATCAGACCCATCATACTAGAGGAGGGGGCTAATACTCCCTTCGTTACTGAGCTTAAAAGCCCTATAGTTGAAGGGTGAAGGTTACTTTCCCGAAATCTGACATCTAGCACAGCTAGACTTCCGTAAATTATTCCTGTCTTCTGTGTAGGCCGACAGGCCATCTGCCTACATTTGCACTGTCCCTTTGCTGACTGTTTTCCCGAGGCTTGCTACCTAATCTCTGCCCTCAGATATGCTAATATCACAATCTCACTGTTCTGGAAGCTACTGAAAAGTGGCTGTGCACTTGTCTATTTTTATTCATTATGGGTTAAGCTTAACAGTTTGAAACATTTTCCCCTTATTTTCACATTTCTAGGGAATACACCTATCTCTCACATACATAAAACTACATGTCCCACTAAATGAGAAATATGCTCAAAGGGATTAGGTAGATACATATTACAAGATTCATTTTGTCCTCAAGCAGTTAGTTTGTTCTGGCCAGATATCCTTGAGCTCTATAGCCATTAGTAGAAAATTTTCTAGTAAATTTTCCATTATGTCTTAAGATAGTAAACTTATGTCTTATTTTGTTCTGTGCTGCTATGATAGAACACTTGAGATTGGGTAATTTATGCAAAAAATTATTTCTCATGGTTCTGGAGGCTGGGAAGTCCAATATCAATGTGTTGGCATTTGATGAGAATCTTCTTGTTGCTTCATAATATTACAAAAGTCATCAAAAGGGTTAGAGAGGCCGGCGCCACGGCTCACTAGGCTAATCCTCCACTTGCGGTGCCAGCACCCTGGGTTCTAGTCCCGGTTGGGGCACTGGATTCTGTCCCAGTTGCTCCTCTTCCAGTCCAGCTCTCTGCTGTGGCCCAGGAGTGCAGTGGAGGATGGCCTAAGTCCTTGGGTCCTGCACCCGCATGGGAGACCAGGAGGAAACACCTGGCTCTTGGCTTCGGATCGGCGCAGCGTGATGGCCGTAGCGGCCATTTGAGGGGTGAACCACGGGAAGGAAGATCTTTCTCTCTCTCTCTCTCTCTCTCTCTCTCTCTCTCTCTCTCTCTTTCTCTCACTGTCTAACTCTGCCTGTCAAAGAAATAAAAAAAAAATTAAAAAAAGGGTTAGGGAAAGGGGCAAGGGCCAAACTCATCTTTTTATAAGGAACCCACTCCCCTGACAGCAGCATTCCTCCATTCAGGAGTGCAGAGCCTTTGGGACTTAATCACCTCTAAGAGGTTCTGTAAACATTGTTGCTTTGGAGATTTAGTTTCCAATGCATGAATTCTGGGGTACACATTCAAATCATAGCACTGAGTTTAACAGAAGTAGATATGGGGTTGGTGTTATGGTGCAGTGGGTTAGGTTGTTGCTTGCGATGCTGAATCCCATAACAGGGTGCCAGTTTGAGTGTGGTTGCTCCAGATTCCTGCTAATGAGCCTGGAAGTGAGTGGATGATGGGTTTTGGCCTGATGTTGCAGCCATTTGGGGAGTGAATCAGCAGATAGGAAGCACCTTTCTCTTTTTCTCTCTGTGTCACTCTGTTTTCAAATAAATAAATCTTTTTTTTTTTTTTTTTAAGTACACATGGTTCTTGCCTACTGATAGTTCAAGTCAGGCAATTTTTTATGGCAGTGTGAATACAATACACATTCAGGAGAAACTAAATTTACAATTTTTAATTTCAATCTTTTCCTGAAATAGTGAGATACAGTACAATATGTCCTTGTACTGTTTGGCAGTGGTAGTGAGCTACAGCTTCCAGTTAGCTATGGCATCATAAGGGCAAGCAACCAGTTTTATACACTGCTGTGTGTTACTAAGTTATGATGTTTGGTAAGTTAGGTATACTAAATGCATTTTTTACTTAGTCTATTTTCAATTTATATTGAATGTATTGTGACTTAACAGCACTGTAAGCTGAGGAGCAGCTGTAGGTTTTGTTATGCTTCTTGCTGCTGGACTATTATCATTAAGCTTTTCTAGAAGAATAAGAGACTCGAGGTATTAAAAATTCTATTTCATGGGGTAGGAGTTTAGTGTAGCAATTAATATCCCACATCACAGTATTGGGTTTGATGCCGAGTCCTGGATTCTGACTCCAACTTCCTGATAATGCAGACACTGGTAGGCAGTAATAATGGTTCAAGTAATTGGGTCCCTATTACACACATGGTGGATCCAGGTGGAATTTCTGGCTCCTAGTTTCAGCTTTGCCTAACCATGACCATGGTGGGCATTTGGGGAGTGAACCAATGGATGTTAACACTCTCTCTGTCTCTCTGTCTTATTGCTCTTCAAATAAATAAAAATTTAAAACTTTGTTAATTTTAATTTACAAGGAAAAATATAGATTTCATTAGTATAGATGATGCTACTACATACATTATTGCTTTTTTGTAAAATTGATACTTTCTAAGCAGTTTAATAATATATGTTGGAACAGGAGGATATAATTAATAATAAGTATTGATCATTTATTGGTTATATACTATATTCCAGAAATTATACTAAGTGCTTCACATATTTCCTTTTCACAGCATCAAATAGGTATCAATACCCTCATTTATTTTTTTCAGATAAAGCTAGTAGAAGCTTGAGAAAATTAAGTTCATAGTCACATAAAGAGTAAAGTTGAGAGCCAAGATTCAAATCCAGATATATAAATGGACATAAAAGAACAAAAGATTATTAATGAATAAAAACAATTCCTTGATTCTCAAAGGTGTTTTTAATAAGTAATAAACTTTATAACTTATGACCAGATACTTAGGCCAAGAATATTAACATGAACAGATATGATAAAATATGAAATGAGGATATATAGCACACAAATGACTAATAAAGTGTGAGATGATGGAAAAATGGTGTCAATAAATTTTCGAGACTTAATATTTATACTCATGTCCCAATGTCTACAGAGACATTGGCATCTGTTGGGATCCAGTATATTACATAGCCAGTTTCTAAGACTGTAGATCTCCCTTTCAATGACTTTGTACTATTCCAGTCTGTCACTGTGGATGGTCTCTTGAGTCAGTTACGTCCCTTGCGATAAAAAGGAAGTTACTCTGTGAGGCTGATTCAGCTGCCATATGCCTCATTTACTTTCTGTGTTCTTTACTTTTTAGAACACGGCCATGATGCTGGAAGCAGTTCAGCCATGTAGTGATCATAACATAAAAAACAGTTGCTAAAGATGGATAAACAGGAAGATAAAAGGTGACAAGATCGCTGTTGATATTTTGGTGTTATCACTTCAGCCCAGGACTGCTTAACTCCAGAATTTGAACTTTCAAGAGCAATGCAGCATAATCATTTTGAGCACAGACTCCAAGATCAGGTTGCCTGGCCTTGAAGCCTAGCTCTGCTGCTTATTAGTTGCAGGACCTTGGGCAAGTTACTGAAACTCTCTGTTTCTACTTCCATGGTAAAACTGGGAAGGAAAAAATAAACCTTAGCTCAGCATTATTGAGAAAATTTGCTAAGTTAACACATCTAATAGGGCCTGGGACATAGAAAGTACTTAATAACTGTTAAGCTATCATTATGACACAGCAGATATAGAGCTGCTCAATTATGTAAGCCTTATTTTCATTGTATCTATTGCTTGTAATTAATTGTATTTTTTAAGATTTATTTTATTTGGCCGGTGCCGCGGCTCACTAGGCTAATCCTCTGCCTTGCAGCTCCGGCACACCGGGTTCTAGTCCCGGTCGGGGCGCCGGATTCTGTCCCGGTTGCCCCTCTTCCAGGCCAGCCCTCTGCTGTGGCCAGGGAGTGCAGTGGAGGATGGCCCAAGTACTTGGGCCCTGCACCCCATGGGAGACCAGGATAAGTACCTGGCTCCTGCCATCAGATCAGTGCAGTGTGCTGGCCGCAGCGCGCCGGCCGTGGCAGTCATTGGAGGGTGAACCAACGGCAAAGGAAGACCTTTCTCTCTGTCTCTCTCTCTCTCTCACTGTCCACTCTGCCTGTCAAAATTAAAAAAAAAAAAAGATTTATTTTATTTATTTGAAAGGCATAGTTACATAGAGGGAAGGAGGGAGAGACAGAAATCTTCCATCTGCTGGTTCACTCCCCTTATGGCCGCAACAGTCAGAACTGGGCTGATCTGAAAGCCAGGAGCTAAGAGCTTCTTCTGAATCTCCCACATTGCTGCAGGGGCCCAAGGACTTGGGCCATTCTCTGATGCTTTCCCAGGCACATTAGCAGGGAGCTGGATCAGAAGTGTAGGAGTTAGGACTCAAACTGGCGTTCATATGAGATGCCAGCATCACAGGCAGTGGCTTTACCTGCTACACCACAGCACTGGGCCCCATCAATTGTAATTTTTAAATGATATACTCACCATCAAGTCTTTATTCAATTGAATATGGAAAAATCTGCTTTTGTGAAATTACTATTTTTACATTCATAATGTATTACTACTCTTCATCTAAGGAAGTACGATGTATAGTACATCCTAAAGTGTGCTGTGAGAAACACTGGAAAACGATATTTATAGATGTCTCTTCTTGGAAATGTGTATTTTATATATATATATATATATATATATATATATATATGTATGTGTGTTTGTGTATGTACGCATATATTCCACTGCTCCTCCCAACAACCTCATAAGATACTTTTGTTATCTCCATTTGCAATGATGAAACTTTAAGGAACAGAAAGTGTATTAATCTGATTAGTCTTCTACCCTACAAATAATACTCCAAAATAGGTAGCCGGAACAACAGAAACTTATTTTCTCTGAGTTCTGGATACCAAGATGTTCAAGATCAAGTTTCTGGCAAATCCACTTTCTAATAAGGGCTCTCTTCTTGGCTTTCAGATGACTGGTTTCTTGCCATGTTGTCAGATGGCTAGTTCTTTGTGTATATATACACACATAAACACACACACACACACACGAGAGAGAGAGAGAGGGAGAGAGAGAGAATATCAGAGAATGTACTGGGTATGTATTCTCATGAAGACATTGATCCTATTAGAACAGGGTACCATTCCTATGATCTTAGTTAAACTTAATTACTTCTTTAAAGGCTCCATTGCCAAATACACCCACAATGGGGCTTAGGCCTTCAACATGTCTTGTCCAAGGTTACTTTAGTAGTAAACAGTGGAGCCAAGAGCAACATCAGATCAGGCTTCTCCAAAAAGGCAGCATTTTACCTAAGAATTGAGTGAGGTAAGGAGCCAGACATTAGCCATGAGAAGATCTGAGGAAAGAACATTCTAAGCAGAGGACAAATAAAGGCAAAAGCTCTGAACCTGTACTGATACTCGATCATTAGAAGGAAAGAAAGGCCAGTACAGCTGGAGAATAAATGAGAAGGGGACAATTTTCCATTTTATGCATATTTACTGGATATCAATTATTTGCCAGGCCCCATTTAATTCAGTGGGTATGTTAGTGGTCACAACAGACAGGTATTATTTGAAGAGCTAGTGTGTGGGAATTTTCCACAATTGAATAAAGACATGATTCTCAGATGGGAATAAAAGACATGAGTTCTGAGACAGATTCTCAGCTCCTGAAAACTGAGTAGAACAAATAAAATCACATATTCATGCTGCGGTTACACTATAATAAATAAGGCAATGATAATTAAAAAATTAAAACTAAATAAAATAACTCATAAAGGGAAAAATCACAGCAAGACATTTACA
Organism: Oryctolagus cuniculus; assembly: GCF_051225735.1. Classification (NCBI taxonomy): domain Eukaryota; kingdom Metazoa; phylum Chordata; class Mammalia; order Lagomorpha; family Leporidae; genus Oryctolagus; species Oryctolagus cuniculus. Next base: position 62,324,105 of record NC_142888.1, read on the forward strand.
ATTAACCAAAGACAAATATATTCCATATCAAAATTTGTAAGATGAAGTAAAGTGGTACATAAAGAAAAAATGGGGGCCGGTGCTGTGGCATAACAGGTAAAGCCACTGCCTGTAGTGCTGGCATATCATATAGGCACTGGTTTGAGTACCGGTTGCTCTCCGCTATGGCCTGGGAAAGCGGTAGAAATGGCCCAGCTCTTTGGGCCACTGCACCTGCGTGGGAAACTCGGAAGAAGCTCCTGGCTCTTAAGAAGTCTCCTGGGAGACTCGGATGGGCACAGCCCTGGTTGTTGCGGCCAACTGGGGAGTGAACCAGCGGATGAAAGGCCCCTCTCTCTCTCTCTCTCTTTCTCTCTGCCTCTCCTCTCTCTGTGTAACTTTGGCTTTCAAATAAATAAATAAATCTTTTTTTAAAAAAAAAGAAGCTAACATCATGAAAACACATGACAGCACCAAATTCATTAACAGAGCTGATACAATTAAAAACAAACCAACCAACCAGGAGTTAGTTCTTATCCACCAATATTAATCTGGCCTGTAAATGGATGGAATTAGATAATGGAAATAATTGTACGACACTGTGAATATACTGAAAACCACTGCATTGAAAACTTCAAAACAATGAAAATGGTGAATTTTAATATTTTTTAAAACAATTGACATCTGCCCTATCATCTTTCTTAGTTGCAAGTAAATTATACTAAATTAAACAGAAGTGTTCTCTGATGCAGTAACATACACATCTTAATAATCCATACCGTGATTAAGTACCTCTTAGACTCCTCAGTTATATAGTGAGGTAGTTTAATTGGATGATTACTGAGTTCTACTTTCAGTCCAATCTATTCTTGACTCTATTGGGATCTGTTTGGAAAAACAGACCTGTGTTGTCATGATAGATTCCTCTGGTAATAAAAATAAAGAAATGATGATTTTAACAATATCAACTTTTGCTTTCATCTTCTTCTTCTCAGTATCATTTAAGAGACACAATTCATGTTTATTTCATAATTTAAATATATCAGGTTCAAGGGTAATCTTCTTCCCTAATAATGCAAATGTTATTTATTCTAAATGTATGCTTTTATGTGGTGATTTTTTTCTGAAGTTAAAATATGCCATTACTTCCTTTGATCTTAGCAAAGATGAAATATCATAGTGAAGTGAAATAAACAAATTTTTAAGAAACAGGCGTATTATTTCTATAATGAAAATAGAAACCCTAAATCCTTCAATCAGATGACTGTCTCAGTCTTAATCCAAAGAAAACATTTGCTCTAGGCTGCACAAAATATTTACTTACACAGAACAACCAAGGCACAAAAAGACACATGTGGATGTGAGAAAGTTTAATCTCTCCTCTTTAGGCATCCAATATTTTACCCTCTATTGGGCACATTTTCTAAGTCATATCAAAGTTCCTCTTTTATAAGAATGGAGTGAGGGTAGAGTGTTAAAGGATGTGGGAGAAGATTTTCAATACCAGCTAAAAAGTGGAGAGTAACTACTAACAATATTACATTAATATAGAATAAAAGCCTTTCTGTTTCTATTGAAAAAAGTATTCAGAGATAGGTTTTTTTTTTTAGTATTTAAATTTGTTTTATTTGGGAAAAGTGCTTCTTGTAAAACAGCAGCTGCAAAATATAGAGACCTCTGCAACACTCTTTATTTATTTCTTAAAATAGTTATTTATTTATTTGAAAGTCAGAGTTACACACACACAGAGAGACAGAGACAGAGAGAGAGAGATCTTCCATCCACTGGTTCACTCCCCAAATGGCTACAACAGCCAGGGCTGGGCCAGGCTGAAGCCAGGAGTCAGGAGTTTCTTCTGGGTCTCCCACGTGGGTGCAGGGGCCCAAGCGCTTGGGGCATCCTCCGCCGCTTTGCCAGGAGCACTAGCAGGGAGTTTGATCGGAAATGGAGCAGCCAGGATGCTAACGAAACTGGTGCCCTTGTGGGATGCAGGCGCCGCAGTTAACCCTACACATGACAACACCAGCCCCTGTTTTTTCTTAAAGTGAAAGAATGGGTGCAGTCCAAGGTATCAAAGCAGCAGACAGGCAAGTCAGGAGCATGTCCAAGTTATTTTCAGGAAACAGCAACAAAGTGTAAAGGTAAAATTTCCATTCAGGGAATTCCTCTAACAAGTTAACTTTAGCTTGTCTTGTGGATGACTACCCCTCCTCTCTAGTGGAAAAGTAGGACTTCTGATTGCAGACTACTTACTCCACTACAATAAACAGCTCAGAACATGGTTTTGAGTCACATCTGTCTACCTGCAAAGCTCACAGATGGAATGAGACAGATACCTGCAAAAACAAACACAAAAACCCAACAACAAAACTCCTCCAATGAGGACAAAGGTTTCTCAAAAAGTGCCTGGACTAGAAAGGACAGATCATAAAACATTAAATACAACCCTGTATCCAAGACTCAGTTTGCGTTAATAGAGAGGATTACCAGATCGTCTTAACCTCTACGGTTAACTCAATTTCTCTGCTTATATAGGCAGACAGAGCCAGCACTTCTAGATTAACCACTACCAATATGCTGCTGTATCCTTTAAGAGCTACCCAACACATAAAGCTGAAACCACTCAGCCAAGTTTGTCTACCAAGGCTCACACTCACACATAATTTCTATCAGCCCTTGGAGTCAATTTCCAACTCTGCATTGATCCTTATGCCGCTCTTTTATGTGTGATTGTTTAACAAGTCTCCTATCATGCTAAACACAGTGGAACTCTCAACGCATTTGCACCTGGTTCTGGTTACTCAGTAGTATTACCTGTGTGCAATTATACAAGAGACCAAAACCACATGGTGGCGATTACAAGGCAAAGAACAGCTATAAAAACACAGATGCGCAGATTTCACCAGAACCTCAAGGGTCCACCTCCTACATCTGTAACAGAAGGCTACTTACGGTTCTCTCTTTCCTCAATGAGAGTCCAGAAGTGGTTCATTCACTGGGCTGAGTATCAGCTTGACGTTTCCACTTTTTTCTCTGTGATTCCTCTCAATGGCCATCAGGGTATGCATGCTCATATAAACAGTTCCCTCAAAATAGGCAGATTCCATGTCTGTCATCAAAGTACCCACACGCCTTGTTGCTCACTGCCTCCTTGTATTTCTGAAGGAATTTCTGCTTTTCTTCTTTCTCCTCCACCCACTACTCACTTGCAATGACAGATGTGACCCAGCGTTCTGGGCGGAACTTTCTGATGTTCTCAAATTGCTTAGAACTCCTCCCAGTGTGAACACACTTGAGACACTAGGTGTGGCTGCAGTTGGAGAGGATCCCAAAGGAGCGCTCCTTGGGATGAGCTTTCTCATAGACCACCTCCATGTAGATCCCCCCATCACGTCCTTACAGCGCTGCATAGCAAATGAGAGCCTCAGCGTCCTTCTCATGGGTCTCAATACAAGATTTTATGAGCTGTGATCTCTGGGCAGCATCCATTGATTGTAGGACCTGTAGCCCACACATGTCACATGGAATCTCCATGGAGACCAACACAGTTCTCCCCATAGTGGCACTGTGCCACTGCACTGTAGGGGCTTCTTTGTTTCCACAGTTCTTCCTCTGAGTCTGTCTTGGTCACGGCGTCCTGCGGTCCTGCGGGGTGCTTCAGTGCAGGGAGAGGCAGTCTGGCCACAGTAGCGCTGCCCAGGAACAAACTCAATGGCATCCACCCAGCCCTCTGAACCTGCTCTCACAGTTGTAAAGTTTGACTTTCTTTACTCAGTTTCGCTTGATTTCATTTCAACAAGTGATCCAACTGATGACTCGAGACTTGAGGAAAGAGCGTGGGAGGATTTTGCAGTTGGGTCTGTAGCAGCAGTGGCTTCCCGTTTCAAAGGCTTGCTGTGTTCATTCCTGCAGGGGCTGCGGTCTCCACAAATGCAGTACCCTCGCTGAAAATACTTGCACACTACACCACAAGGACTGTCAGAGAGGTGATGCAGGTAGCGACAGTTATCTCCTTCCTCACAGACCCCACGCATAAAATACCTGCAAGTGATCTGCTTAGTCCAGCCGCCGCCTTCGCTGCTGCACCCCTCTCCTCCTGGCCCCGGGATGGGGCCGTGACTGTGGGGATAGGAGTGGGGGAAGCCGCTGCCAATGTTGCCACGGCTGCCACACCTGCTGCTCCTTCTCCTCAAGTTGTGGCCGTTGTTCCTAGAGCAGCAACTTCTGCTATTACTTTTCATCCCACACAGCAATGGACCGGAAGTACCGGAACTTCCGGGATCACATAGTTTGGTCTGGCTGGGGAAGGAGCGAGGCAAAACGAGAAGACAGAGGCGCTGGCTGGATCCCACCGGCCCCAGGTCCAGATTACTTTCTATTGAAGACTTAGATGTTTAAGAAATTGAAGGTAGTATGTAGTGTTCAAAAAGAAGCTAGTGCCGTTCAATTCTGACTAATCTGCTTGCTAGATCTGTCAATTATTGAAAGAGAAGTGTTGAAGTTTCCAGCAATAAAGGATTAGTCTATTTTCCCTGCACGTATCTAAGGTTTTTGCCTCACATATGTTGACAGTCTTTTTTAGGTGCATGCACATTAATGATTGTTGTATCTTTTTGCAGAATTGACCCTTTCTCGCTGTGTAATGGCCCTTATTAACCTGATAGTTTACCTTGCTCTGGAATCTGCTTTTCTGATGTTAATGTAGCTACTCCTATTTTCTTTTTATTAGTATGAGCATGATGCATTTTTCTACATCCTTTTACTTTGTATATTCCTTTGCAGATAAAGTTGGCTTTCTTGTAGAAAACACATGAGGATACTTCAAAATATTCATGGAAAAATGTATATTATGGAGAAAATATGCATAGGTTTCAAATTATTGCACCAAAATTTTATATTTTAATTCAATTTTCCATGGATATTTTGAGGTACTCTATTTGCCATATTTTGTTTTTTGTTTTTCTAAAGATTTATTTATTTATTTGAAAGAGTTACACAGAGAGAGAAGGAGAGGCAGAGAGAGAGAGAGAGAGAGAGGTCTTCCATCCACTGGTTTACTCCCCAATTGGCTGTGATGGCCAGAGCTGCTCTGATCCAAAGCCAGGAGCCAGGAGCTTCCTCCAGGTCTCCCACCCAGGTACAGGGGCCCAAGCACTTATTTGCCATATTTTGTTTATCCACTCTGATGCTCTGTTTTTTTAATTTATGTACTTAAACCATTGATAATTATTATGATCACTGATATATTTGGATTAATATCAATTATATTTGTTAGAGCTCTTTGCCACTCTTGATTTTTTTGCTTCTTTTTGTTTTGCACACTTTCTTTGTCTTTTCTGGATTTAACTGAGTGTTTTTTATGAGTTCATTTTTTTCTTCTCTCACAACATGTAAATCATACTTTATTTTTACTTCTTTTCTTGGTTGTTCTTGCAATATACATTTACCACTAGCCAAGTCCGCTTTCAGGTAATATTATACCAAAAAACTGGTGGTGCAAGTAATTTGTTACAAAATATTCTCCATAACTCCCTCTGTCCCCTTTAACCTTGATGTCATTGATTTTACATATCTATATACTATATTCATTGAACCCATTGTTATTACTTGAAACAAATTATTATCTGCTCTCTGGTAATGTTGACTAAAAGTGGATATATCTGAACCTTATCACCCAACATTCTAATCCAAGTTACTTATATATGCCAATATAAATGTATATGTGTGTACCAAAAGACTGGTGAAGGATGTTCATACTGGCTTTATTTATTTATTTATGATAGCTCAAAACTATCAATAACTGTTATTGACATACATCCCAAGATGTATAGAGTAAAACAACAGTCATTTATTTAGCTCAAAATCCTGTAGGATAACCAATTAGTTTCTCTTCTTTGAGCTTGATCAGCCAGTACTGGCTAGGATCATTCCTGCCTATAATCTGCTGGATTGACACTCTAGAATGTGTTAATCACCTCAGGATGTCCTAACAGCACGCCATAGATTGAATAATTTAAACAGAGAAATTTCTTTTCTCACAGTTCTAGAAGATATATTCCTAGTCTGAGGCTATGAATGATTCTGTTTCTCCTAAGGACTCTGGCTGATTTGCAGGTGGCTTATTTTTTGCTCAGTCCCCTCATGACCTTCTCTTAGTGTATGCTTATGAGGACAGGAAAGAGAGAGAGGGAGAGGGAGAGAGAAAGAGAGAGAGGCAGGCAGAGAGAGAAGTGGAGAGAGTGAATGAATTAAATTCTGAGGTTTCTTCTTACAAGGACCCAATCATAGTAGATCAGGGCTCAACACTTACTATTTCACTTAACCCTTATTACTTATAAGCTTTATCTACAAATATAGTTACATTAGGGGTTAGGTCCCCAATATATAAATTTTGGGGGTGTTAGCTGTCACAAAGCACACCAAACACTGGAGTAAGGGAAAGGGTTTATTGGGGAAAATCCAGCAGACCGGAGGGAAGGGGCAAAGAGGGATAAGAGAGAGTATAAGAGAGAGAGAGAATATAAGAGAGAGAGAGGCAGAGGAGAGGAGCTAGCAAGGAGAGAAGAGAGACGAGAGGGGGAGAGGAGAGAAGAAGAGAGGAGCCAAGAGAGCAGGAGAGAAGAGCCAAGAGAGCCCCGTGTTCAGGAATAGGTCCTTTTAAAACTTTGGTGGAGGACGGGCAGGGAAGCAGGAGCAGCGAATCCCATTAGGATGGGGGTGGAGCTTGACAACAGTGGTTGGGCCATGTGGCCACCTGACTTCCAGCAATGGTGGCGGGGGCTAGAGCTTAGGATGTAAATCAGGGTGTAGATCGAGCCATAGATAAAACTGCACCAGTTTCCTAACAGGGGGAACACAAAGATCCATATAAAGTGGCCTCACTAATACCCTGATGACTGACAAGTTGTTGAATATGTTGACTGAGGATATAGAGTCATATGCCATTCAAAATCTAGTAGGCTCTTCTGGGTTTCCTCACTTCACAGTTATAGGATTCCAAAAGCTCAAGAGTATGAGTTGCAAAAGCTCTTAAGGTCTATGCTTAGAAAGAATAGAATATCAGTTCTAGTCTAGATTCAGTTGGTAAGGAAAGCAACCACAACCAATTTTGCAATCCTACATAAAACCCATATGTCTATCAGAAATAAAATGGATAAATGCATTGTTAAATTCAAATAATGGAATACTATATATCAAAGAAAAAGAGCAAATTAATGCTATATACCATACAGGTGAGTCTGAAAAACTTGTTGAATAAAAAATGTGTAAAATTATGTCTACATGATTCCATTTACTTGAATGGAATAAATTCACTTTAGGGGCAAGAAGGGCATTTTATGTGCTAGTCTATATCTTGATCAAAGATTTTTATATGGGAATATGTTTATTGGTTAAAATTTACTAAGCTATACATTTAGGATTTGTATAATCTATTATATGTATTTTATAACTTGGATTTTAAAAATTAACCAACAGTCAATATTTCTCAGATATTCTCACTGGTGGAGATTTTCTGCTGGTTGTGTGACTTCCCATTTAGAACCTAAGCTCTGTTATTTTTGATGAAACTCAAAGTGATTTTCCCACTATTACTTAGATATAGTCATTGTCTTCGTTTCAGTTGTATCATGCTATAGTCATATCCAAATTGGTTGATCGAAATAAGTTTTCAAACTTACTGTTCTCCCACTTAAGAGAAATACTGCAATCCACTTTTCAAAGCTTTGTTTATTTATTAGAAATTAGAGCTACACACACACACACACACAGAGAGAGAGAGAGAGAGAGAGGGAGAGAGAGAGAGAAAAAGAGAGAGATTCCATCCTCTGTTTCATTTCCCCGATGGGTACAATGGCTAGCTGAGCCAGGCTGTAGGCAGCCCACAAACAAGTCATAGACAAGTCAAGGTCAGTCTTGGCTTGTGGAATTCCTGGGATGAGAAAGTCAAGTACTCCCATGTTGAAGGAGGATGATTAAACAAGAGCACTCTGTTAAAATTAACTATGTTGTGACGATGTTGCAAAAAGCCCGATAAGTTGCTTGTGTATATTGTTATCCTCTGAGTTGCCTTGAGCTATAGCTGGTTATGTATAAATATCTCTGAGATGCTGGAATAAATGAGCCTTGATCAGTTCATTTGTCTTGGCTCCATTCTCCGTGCCCGTCCCTCTTTTCATTCCCACTCCCTCCTTCAGTTTCTGTTCGACTGGTGCTGCTGGCCTGCACACCAGACCAAACTCTGGAGCCAGGAAAGGAACTTTATCTGGTTTACCCATGTGGGAGGGCAGGGGCCCAAACAATTGGTTCATCTTCCTTTGCTTTTATAAAGCAAGGAACTGGACCAGAAATGGAGCAGCCAGTACACAAACTGGGGCCCATATGGGATGCCAGCATTACAGGCAGCAGCCCTTCCTACCTGAACATCACAATGCTGACCCCTATATTGCAATCCATTAAATGGACATTTTCAGTAACAAAATTAGTGTAACTGCTATTATTGATTACATTTCAGCCCTATAATAGTTTATAAAAACAATTACACTAGGAGTATGGTGAGATGGCAAGAGAGTACATAGCTGAGCTTCTAACAAATATTCCATAAATGATAACATCTGGTCTCTAATCAATGTCTACTGGAAGCCAAATAATGCTAACCCAATTCTAAAGATTAGGCTGAAATTGGAGCATGCCCACTAAAATTGTCTGTGACATCGCTTCTTCTCTAAGAATGACTTCTTTGTTCTCTTTTCAGAACTGCCAGATGCATTATCCCAAGTAGCAGCAATGCAGAAAAGTGAGAGGTAGAAGAAATATATTCCATCTATGCAACTTTCGGTAAGATTTGTAGAAGAAATGACCTTTGAACTTGGATAAAGAGGATTTCACTAGATTGATGTGAAGGTAAAGGGCCAAACAGGCTAAGGATTCAGCAAGAACAAAAATGCCTGTGTAAGGACAGACTTATTTAGAGGGTGATAAGCTTTACTATATTAACATTTGTTGCAGAGAGTTGTCCTGTGCATTTTAGGGTGTTTTAGCAGCATCTTTTGTGTCTAGCCACTGGATTCTATTAGATGACCAACAGTGTGTTAAGGTATTATTAAATGTACTCCAGGGGTATCATTCCCTAACTGTTAGCACTAAAAAAAGAGTATAAAATGTAATGGAAAGAATGATTGATAACTCTTTTTAAAAAATTTTATTTAAGGTATACAAATTTCATATATACAGATTTAGGAACATAGTAATACTTCCCACCCTAGCTGCCTTCCTTCCCAAACTCAAACCCTTCTTCCTCCTCCATCTCCTATTCCCACTCTTAATTTTTACAAAGATCTATTTTCAGTTTACTTTATATTCATAAAATTAACCCTAAGAGTTCAAGAAATAGTGTACATATATATATATATATATATATTATATATATAACCCACTGTTCCCTAATAGGAAAGACAAGGACTGTAAACAATCATTGAGTCTCAAAAATGTCAATTTCACTCCTATATGTTACATTTTAGGTACTCTATTAGTTACCACAGATCAGGGAAAACACGTGATAAGGTATTAATATAAGGTATTAATATTTTTAATAATCTTTTTATATTGCCAAACTTCTGGGGAAAATAGCTCCCTAATCCATTAATAACTTGCTTAAATTAGTTCATTGTATTTTCTAGCCAATCCTTAATAATGTCCTAATGAAATAGAGAACATGTGAGTTTCAGCTGAGTTAGTGAAACTGGGAAAATGTGAAAGGCCTTGAGTATGAAATAATCCACATGGTGAAAATAACTGACAAAAACGGGGGATGGGGCATTATTTTCTGCTGTCTTCAACTGGTTAAATCACTTAAAAAGGAATATTCAAAGTAAAACGGTTTATGTCATTTAAAATATTTTCCTTTGATTATATTCTTTATATAATCCTGAAATCTTTACTAAATATCTAAAACATACCGGAAACTGTGCTACACATTAAGGTTGCAAAGATGAATGAGACAGGGTTCTTATTCAAAGTGCCTATAGCCCAGTGAATTATTTGAATATGGTAATAAAATGCATAGTGTGAGTTTCTTAAGAATGAATCAGAGTTATTTGGTACATTGGAGGAGAAGGAACTCCCTGAGTCCAACTTAAAGAACAAGTGTACATATAGAAAGGGATTTCAAAGGTTAGAGCAAATGGAGAGAATTACAAGGAAGAAAATGCATGAGAGTAGAAGAGCTTTTCCTTATTGAACACTCTCAAGTCATGAGAGTGGTAAACACAGACTCTGTAGTTAGATAAGACAGCCTGTGTTTGAATCCCAGCATTAATATCTGCTTTACTAGCCGGCGCCGTGGCTCAATAGGCTAATCCTCCACCTTGCGGCGCCGGCACACCGGGTTCTAGACCCGGTGGGGGCGCCGGATTCTGTCCCGGTCGCCCCTCTTCCAGGCCAGCTCTCTGCTATGGCCAGGGAGTGCAGTGGAGGATGGCCCAGGTGCTTGGGCCCTGCACCCCATGGGAGACCAGGAAAAGCACCTGGCTCCTGGCTCCTGCCAGGATCAGCGCGGTGCGCCGGCTGCAGCGGCGGCCATTGGAGGGTGAACCAACGGCAAAGGAAGACCTTTCTCTCTCTGTCTCTCTCTCACTGTCCACTCTGCCTGTCAAAAAAAAAAAAAAATATCTGCTTTACTATATAAGCATACACACACTCTTGTTGCATCCACTCGTCAGCTAAAATAGAATATTACAAAAACCAGTGACAGTCACACATGAATTTCATTGAAAAGGAGAGGCAAATGAGAGGCAAGGCAACCCATCGGGACCAACACTCCTTACCAAAGTGCAGCCCCCAGTAGCAAGTTACACAGCTTTTTATAGTATTCTGTCCACTAGGGCTCACAATTTCAAACTGGACCCCTGGTATACAGTGAACAATAAAAAAAAATAAATAAAAAAAAAACCACCAGAATATGGTTGTAAGATAACAATAACAAACCCAGTAACAGATCCAAGATATGGTTGTAAGATAACAGTGAAGGACACATTTCTGTCAACCTAGTTCCTGGGAATTTGGGCCCACATAGTTTCACAAGATATACCCTTAGCCATTAGTAAGCAAAGCTAATATGTACAGAAGCAAGAGGTCTGCAATTAACTTTTTTTTTTATTTGACAGAGTTAGACAGTGAGAGAAAGAGACAGAGAGAAAGGTCTTCCTTCCATTGGTTCACTCCCCAAATGGCCACTATGGCTGGAGCTATGCTGATCCGAAGCCAGGACCCAGGTGCTTCCTCCCAGTCTCCCACACGGGTGCAGGAGCCCAAGGACTTGGGCCATCCTCCACAGTCCTCCCAGGCCACAGCAGAGAGCTGAACTGGAAGAGGAGCAACCGGGACTAGAACCCAGTGCCCATATGGGATGCTGGCACCGCAGGTGGAGGATTAACCAAGTGAGCCATGGCACCAGCCCTGCAATTAGCTTTTAGCCACACGCACTCCATTTTGATTTTGACTCTACACTCTTTGTAGAGAATGTTGCATAAGTGCCTCTCAGGGGGACACTCACCCCTGTAATTAGAGGCATGGCTGCAGGTTGCAGTTTCTGCTCACACCAAAACTGGCCAGGGATGGGCACACCTGCCCCAAAGGAATGTGGCAGCTGGACCATCAGGGGGCTGATGGACCTGGAGTATTTTTGGGAATTTGTAAATTTGCAGGAGCATGTAAAAGGGCCTGCCTCTGAAGGTTTGCAACACAGCTCTAATCCCTATCTTAGACCATCAGACCGAATTCCTTTTCCCAAATCCTTAAGTTGATGTATAACTTTGCCTATGTGCCTGCTGGCTTGTAGACTTGCTGGTTCCCTCTAAATAAAAGTGGGAGCACATAGCTATCCAGTGGCACACTCTTAGAATGGACGCTCCTATGTCCTGTCTCATTTGAATAACCTCACACTCTTTTGCTTATGGAGCAATATATTAATAATTAATAAATGTCATTGGATTGTTGAATGTTTACAAAGGCAAGATAGTGTACTTTCTTCTGGTGATTCACATGCAAAAAATGACGTAATTTCACATCTCAAGAAGTTTACAATTAGTGCAAAAGGCAAAGAGTATCAGGAATTGAAAGGCAGAGTTATTTGTGCTTTTAAAGAGCTACTTACATAGAAAGATCACAATAACTCAGACTGAGGAATTCAGGAAAGATTTCCTGATTGTATTAATGCCTGCACAAATCGTAGGGTTAGTATATGTTCAGGTGACAGTCTTATTGACAAAGAAAGCCATGACTCCTTTTTGAGCCATGTGCTAATTAATATGGCTAAAGAATTGGCAATGAAGAATGGTGCTCTGTGTGAAATTAGAGATCTTGTGCTTTTTGATTCTATTATTTTGGGGAGTGGTGGTAGTGGTAAGGGAGGTCAAGGGGAGACCATAAGTCACCATGTAAATGAAGGATTACCCAATGGCTTCTGAAAGTACACATATCTTTATCCCACTTATAAATGAAAATATGAGCAGTGTATTGGATTGAAATGTTTAAAAATGTATTTTAAACCTTGGTTGATCCATTTTCTTTTTTTTAAAGATATTTATTTATTTATTTGTAAGGCAGAGTGAGAGAGAAATGTGGAGGGAGGGAGGGAGGGAAAGAGGAAGAGAAAGAGAAAGAGAAAAAGAAAGAGAAAGAGAGAGAGATCCTGCATTTACCGGTTCACTTCCCAAATGGCCACAAAAATCAGGGCTGGTCCAGGCTGAAGCCAGGAGCCAGGAACTCCATCTGAGCTTCCCACGTGGATGGCGAGGGCCACACTCAGTCCATCCCCTGCTGCTTTTCCATGTGTATTAGCAGGGAGCTGAATCAGAAGTGGAGCAGGCCAGGACTCGACCTGGTACTCCAAATTCTGATTCCAGCATCGCAACCAGCAGTTTAACCTGCTGTGCCGCAACACTGGCCCCTTTACTAATCTAATATTGGACTGTCTTTGCAGGTATTAACATTTAACCAACTTTAACTTTTCCAGGGCCGGCACCGTGGCTCAATAGGCTAATGCTCCGCCTGCGGTGCTGGCACACCGGGTTCTAGTCCCGGTCGGGGCGCCGGGTACTAGTCCCGGTTGCTCCTCTTCCAGTCCAGCTCTCTACTATGGCCCGGGAGTGCAGTGGAGGATGGCCCAAGTCCTTGGGCCCTGCACCCACATGGGAGACCAGGAGGAAGCACCTGGCTCCTGGCTTCGGATCAGCGCGATGCGCCAGCCGTAGCGCGCCGGCTGTGGAGGCCATTGGAGGGTGAACCAACGGCAAAGGAAGACCTTTCTCTCTGTCTCTCTCTCTCACTGTCCACTCTGCCTGCCAAAAACAAAACAAAACAACAACAACAAAAAAAACTTTTCACAGCTACAGACACTCCTGGAGATAACAAACAGTTCTTGTTGATGGAGTGCTGTGCTCGATAATGTGCTCTACATCATAGTTTCCTCTACGAAAGAGTGAGTGAGAATTAAGGAAGTCAATCTAGTAGGTTTTGAGACAGTGCATAGAGCAAGGATGATTAGCGCCACAAACACTCTCACAAGTACATGTACACAATCAAGTACATTGAAACTAAAAGTGTTTCTCTCTTGATAAATATTTCAGTTGGCTCAAAGGTGTTAAATCTATTCTATCTCCTCTACATCGTATTACCTGATGCTGTAGAAAAATTACCAGGCTAAATACCATGAAAAACTAAGGCATAGCATCTACAGCTCAGTACAGAATTAATATATAATCATACTTTCCTTAGGAGAATTTCTGTGCTTAATTTCTTCTTTTTAGAAATCCCATTGATATTCTGAATCGAAACCGCATTGATATTCTGACCTGGAAGCAGTTTAATTATTTGCTGTTATCAGACTTTGTCTTTAACCCAAGGGGAAAATTAGAAAGGCAAGCAACAAAATGATATGAACTTCAAATGACAAGTGAAGATGAGACATTAAAGATATAATTAAATCATGCTTTTTAGCATTCACAGACCATCTGTGTACAGAGATGTACTCATGTACAGAGGCATTATAACAATACACAAGAGCCTGGCCACCTATCCATCTACTCTAGTAAGGAATTCAACATAAGGCGAAACTAGTCAAAGTTTATCCACCTCATATCCAAGACCCTGAGGACACCATGATAGCTAGGCTCAAAGTATGTTGCATTTACACAGCTCTTCTGAGCACTTCAGAAGGAAGAGGATTCATGTGAATTCTTTGAGATTCTCTCCTGAGTCCTGGGAAACTCTTCCCCAAGTACTTTTCTGTAAGTGGTTTTCCTGTTCACATGGATTGCTACCTCTTCAACTCTTATTCCATGCTCTAGAGTAGACAAGAAAGATTACCTTAGCAAAATAGTCTACAGATTGTTCTGCTTTTGGGCAAATTCATGTGTTCGTGGTTTTGCACCCAGAGAAACACTATGGTGAGGAATAAGGGTAGGCAGGTCCTGCCTGAAGCAAAACAAGGGGGAAATAAGGCTTACTTTTATCCACCTATTTCCTTTTATAATTTTTCTTATGCTATTTGGCATCTTTTTTCATGAAAGTACACTAATTTTTTATCATAGAAGCTAGGAAGCTTTTCAGCTACTTGATAATCCAGTGGCTCATTCTCTTGAATACAATATCTGATTTGACCTTGTGGCAATGTTTTCTTTCAAGCTTTCTAGAATAATTTCATCTCCAATTTTCTCCAATTTTATCTCCAATTTTCTCTTGAACCCTGCCCTTTAAACTTATTTATCTGATTAAAATTGAATGCTAAGATTAGGATTTCTAGAGTTATATTGTCCAAATTTGTGATCCTAATTTAAATATTTTGTCTTCTATAGTAGGCTGATGGTATAAATATGTAGAGATAGGTAGACATTTCAGAACCTCTCACAACTCATAAAAAAGGCATTAATTTACCATCAGTGTATGTCAGGTATACTTGGGAGTTAAGCATCAAGTTTATTAATGCAAAGTTTTTGAACACACTCCTCAGGGAGTTGAGATACAATTACAGAACTTCTGACTTATAATACATCCATTAATAACAATAAATTGTATTTCTGTTTTGGAAAACCACAGGTCAATGAACTTGATTTCATTCTAATCAATATTGTTTAATATTGAAGTCATCATCAATCACAATAGCTAATATTATTGAACCTTTATGATACACTTAAATGATATAATATATCTCATTTAACTTTCACAGCAAACCTATAGAGTAAGTTCTGTGTGTTTTTTTTTTTTAACTTTTATTTAAGCATTTATTTGCTTTTATTTGAAAGGCACAGCAATTGAGAGAGGGAGACACCACAAATGCCTACAACAGATGGGACTGACCCTGTCTTAAGGAAGAGCCTGGGCCTCTATCCAGATCATGGTTGCAAAGACCCAAGTACTTGAGCCATCATGTGCTGCCTACCAGGATGTATATTAGCAGCAAGATCAAATCAAAAGCAGATCCCAGACCCAAACCTAGACACTCCAATATGATATGTGGTTGTCCCACGTAGTAACTTAACTGTTGTGCCAAGTGCCTATCTCCTATGATTTTATCTATTAAAAGAGTAAGAGAATAGAGGTTCAAAGGGATTAGGTAACTCCCAATATCACACACCTGGTAAGCAGTAGAATGTGGATTGAACCTTAATACATATGACTCCAAAGTCTTTATGCATAGTCCCATTGCACTGCTTCCATTATGGTAATTAGTATGAGTTCATTAAGTATATTTCACATAAATACAAGATAATTCCTTTATAAAATAATGTAACTATGTTAAAATGATAAATTTCATTTGGCTTTCATAAATACATAAAAAAATTTCCTCTCATGATGTTCTTATAAACAAAAGTCCATATTGATCCACAAAACATTGATAAGAAAATATGGATTTGTAACTACTGAAAGAAAATCATTGAAATTAATGCATAGTTTTATTTTAATAATACACATTTTCTATGAACTTTTTGAAGATTGTATTTTACAAATTTTATCAGATACTCAGTATGCATTAAACAATAATTTCCAATTCTTCCGCTCAGCCTCCTGGTAACCTCTAATCTATATTCTTTATCTCTGAATTTGTTTGTTCTAGATAATTGATTTCAAGGTTCAGTGATTTGTAGCATGTATCAGAACTTCATGTCTTTCAGTGGAATGTATTCCTTTGTGTGGAAATATCACATGTTGATTATAACCATTCATCTGTTGATGGACACAAGGGTTTTTTTCCCAACTTTTGGCTATATGAGCAATGTTGCTATTAGCATTTTATATATTTAGCTAAATTTTTACTTTCAATTATTTGGATATATACTTATCAGTGAAATTGCTAAGTCATAGGATAATTCTGTTTAATATTTTAAGGAACTACCAAACTCTATTCCATAGTAGCTTCAACATTTTACCTTGCCAGCTGTGAGCTGAGAGTTCTAATTTCTTCACATGTTTTACAACACTTTTATTCATTTATTTGAAAGGAAGTTACAAAAAGAGGGAAAGAGGGAGGGAGGGAAGAGGAAAAGAGAACAAGATAGATAGATAGATAGATAGATAGATAGATAGATAGATAGATATCTTCTATATACTGGTTCACTCTCCAAATAGCTACAACTAACAGGGCTGGGCCAAGTTGAAGCCAGGAAGTACATCTGGGTCTCATGTGGGTAGCAGAGGCCTATGCACTTGGCCATCTTCTGCTGCTTTTCTAGTCATATTAGCAGAGAGCTGGATCATAAGTGGAGCAGCCAACACTCAAACTGGTGTTCCTTTATGGGATGCTAGTGTTGCAGGCAGCAGCTTACCACTCTGTGACACAATATTGATTCCAACATTTGCTATTTTTAATTTCCTTCATTGTAGCCATCCTAGCAAGTTTGAAATGATATCTTACTATGGTTTTGATTTGTGTTTGCCAGATATTGAGCATCTTCTCAAGTGCTTACTCTCAATTTGAGTATCTTATTTGAGGAAACACTTATTCAATACCTTTGGCATTTTAAAATAGATTGTTTGCAATTTTGTTATGGAATTGTAGGTTTTCAAAAATATTTATTCTTGGATGGGGCCGACACTGTGGCATAAAGGGTAAAGTCGTAACCTGTGGTGCTGACATCTCATATGGGCACCAATTCAAGACCTGGTTGCTCTGCTTCAAATCCAGCTTCTTGCTAATGTGACTAGGAAAGCAGTGGAAGATGGCCCAAGTCCTTGGACCCCTGCATCCATGTGAGAGACTCAGAAGATCCTGGCTCCTGACTATGGATTGGGCCAGCTCTAGCCATTGTGGCCATTTGGGGAGTGAACCACTCTCTCTCTTTCTCTTTCTCTCTTTCTCTCACCTTCTCTCTTTCTCTCTCTGTAACTCTGCCTTTCAAATAAATAAATTAAATCTTTAAAAAATATATACATGGTATATTAAACTTTTTGATATATGATTTGCAAGTATCTTTTTCTATTCTGTGTGTTAACTTTTCATCTTTCTGATAGTGTTTTCAAAACAAAATGATTTTTTAATTTTCATGAAATCCAATCTACCTATGTTTTTGTTCTTGCCTATACTTTTTTTTTTTCTGTTCTTTTTTTTTTTTTTTACTTTTATTTAATGCATATAAATTTCCAAAGTACGACTTATGGATTACAATGGCTTTCCCCCCATACCGTCCCTCCCACCCACAACCCTCCCCTTTCCCACTCCCTCTCCCCTTCCATTCACATCAAGATTCATTTTCGATTATCTTAATATACAGAAGATCAGCTTAGTATACATTAAGTATGGATTTCAACAGTTTGCTCCCACACAGAAACATAAAGTGAAAAATAATAGATGATTTTTTAAAATGATGATGAAATCAGATTAGACCTATTGTCATGTTTAATCCCAGTGAGAGTCAAGTTGGGAATTGATAATTTCTTTCTTTTTTTTTTTTTTTACAGAGGATCAGTTTAGTATGCATTAAGTAAGGATTTCAACAGTTTGCACCCCCATAGAAACACAAAGTGAAATATATTGTTTGAGTACTCGTTATAGCATTAAATCCCAATGCACAGCACATTAAGGATAGAGATCCTACATGAGGAGTAAGTGCACAGTGACTCCTGTTGCTGACTTTACAAATTGACACTCCTGTCTATGGCATCAGCAATCCCCCTATGCTCCAGTCATGAGTTTCCAAGGCTATGGAAGCCCTCTGAGTTCTCCGACTCTTATCTTGTTTAGACAAGGTCATAGTCAAAGTGGAGGTTCTCTCCTCCCTTCAGAGAAAGGTACCTCCTTCTTTGATGGCCTGTTCTTTCCACTGGGATCTCACTCGCAGAGATCTTTTGCCAGAGTGTCTTGGCTTTCCATGCCTGAAATACTCTCATGAGCTTTTCAGCCAGCTCCGAATGCCTTTAGGGCTGATTCTGAGGCCAGAGTGCTATTTAGGACATCTGCCATTCTATGAGTCTGCTGAGTATCTCACTTCCCATGTTGGATCACTCTCCCCTTTATTTACTCCATCAGTTAGCGTTAGCAGGTACTAGACTTGTCTATGTGCTCCCTTTGACTCCCAGTCCCTTCACCATGACCAACTGTGAACTGAAACTGATCACCTGGAACAGTGAGATGGCATTGGTACATGCCACCTCGCTTGCCTATACTTTTGATGTCAAATTTAATAAAATATTAACAATTCAAAAACCATGAAAATTGGCCCTGAAGCATTTATCACTCTAATTTTTAAACTATGTTTTTGGTGCATTTTGAGCTGAATTTTATATATAATCTAAGGGCCTAAACTTATCCTTTTGCACATGAATATATAGTTCTCATAGCAACATGAATTGTTTGTTTCCCTATTGAATGCTGTTAGTACTCCTGCCAAAAATCAATTGATCATGTGTGCAATGATTTCTTTTTGTATTCTCACTCCTGTTCCGTTGGTTTATCTGGCTATGCTTATATGGTCACCAAACTTTTTTTAAAGATTTATTTATTTAGGTGAAAGTCAGAGTTACACAGAGTAGAGAGGCAGAGAGAGAGAGAGAGGTCTTCCATCTGATGGCTCACTCCCCAATTGGCTGTAACAGCCGGAGCTTTGCCGATCCAAAGCCAGGAGCCAGGAGCTTCTTCTGGGTCTCCCATGTGAGTGCAGGGGCCCAAGGACTTGGGTCATCTTCTATTGCCTTCCCAGGCCATAGCAGAGAGCTGGATTGGAAATAGAGCAGCCGGGTCTTGAACTGGCACCCATATGGGATGCCAGTGCGTTAGGCCAGGGCATTAACTCACTGCGCCACTGCACCACAGCGCCAGCCCCCACCAAACTGTTTTGATTACTGTAGATTTGTGTTAGGTTTTGAAATATGGAAGTATGAGTCCACCAACTTTGTCATTGTTATTCAGGATTATTTTAGTTATTCTGCATCCCTTGAATTTCTATGTGAATTCAAGAATTACTGTTATAGTTAATGTTGTGTGTAAACCTAAGAAGATAAATGTACCCAGGCATTTGGTCAGACATTGTAGATGTTTCTGCAAAGGTGTTTTAAAGATATGCTTAACATTTAAATCAGTAGACCTTGAGTAAAACAGGTCACTTCCTATGTCGTGGGTGGTCCTCATCCAATTGGTTAAAAAGCCTTAGTAGAAAAAGATTGACTTCCCCCAGAAGAGAGAACCTATCATTAAATTATCTTTGGACTCAAATTACAGTACCAACTCTTCCATGGGCCTCCATCTCACCCATCTATCCCGCAGATTTTATAGTTGCCATACTTTACAATGCATGAGCCAGTTCCTTAAAATTCTCTTTCTCTTTACACACACACAAATACACCCCTGCACACACACAGTGATTTTAAAATGCTCAGGGAGAATGGAATTAACAGTTAAAAATTAAAAATAAATTTTTTTCAACATAAGCTCCATCAATTTCAAGACACTTTCGTAAGCAATGATACCACTCTTTTAGTCCATCTGTAAAGAACTGAGGCTCCTGGGAATTTAACCATATCAATACAGTCTTTTCTACATTGCTAACTGAAGAAAAGTGAGCGTCCCATTAAGATTTTTAAGGTTAGGAAACAAAAAGTAGTCAGAAGGAGCCAAATTAGGACTGTAAAGTCGATGCCTAGTAATTTCCCATTGAAATTCTTGCCTGATTGCCCTCGTTACATGTGAGAGATGAGGAGGATCATTGGCACGTCAGAGAAGGTTTCTCTGGTGAAGCTTTCCTGGGTGGTGTTCTGCTTTAGTTAAATTTCTCAAAGCCCTCCTCTACTTAGTAAATTCTACTGTCCTCTGGACTTCAAAATATCAACAGGCAAAATGCCCTGAACATTCCCCCAAATTGCCATATGACCTTGGCTACCTGCTTTTGCTTTCACTTGACCACTTGTACTTCTTGGTGTCCATTGCATGGATGGTGATTTGTCTTCCGAATTGTACTGATAAAACCATATTTCATTTCCTGTTTTTATCCATCAAAGATATATTTTTAGGATCTTGATCCAACTTATTTAAAATTTCCACTGAAATTTCTACTCCTGTCTGTAGCTGAGAAGTTTTGGCACCCATTATGCAGAAAAGTTTGCTTTACTTTAATTTTTCAGTCATAATTGGGTAATCTATACCAATTTAGATGTCTATGGTGTTGGCTACTATTTCTGCTGTTAATTACTAATCCTCCTCGATTAGAACACAAACAAGATTAGTTTTTCCTTGCAAATGTATATGGATGTTATGCCACTATACACTTTATTTTCCTTCTTTAAAGTATCTTATCTCTTCTTAAAATGAGTTATCCATTTATAAATGGCTAATTTCTTTGGAGCATTACTCCTATAAACTTTTCATATAGGATTAAAAATTCTTCCACCCTGGTTTCAGTATGTTTGATGTTTGTTCTTCAATTATAGAAGAATTAATTGTGATCTAAGCATGGCTCTTTTTTTTAAACTTTTATTTAATGAATATAAATTTCCAAAGTACAGCTTATGGATTACAATGGCTTCCCCCCCATATCGTCTCTCCCACCCGCATCCCTCCCCTTTCCCACTCCCTCTCCCCTTCCATTCACATCAAGATTCATTTTCGATTCTCTTTATATACAGAAGATCAGTTTAGCATACATTAAGTAAAGATTTCAACAGTTTGCTCCCACACAAACATAAAGTGAAAAATAACAGATGATTTTTTAAATGATGATGAAATCAGATCAGACCTATTGTCATGTTTAATCCCAGTGAGAGTCAAGTTGGGAATTGATAATTTCTTCTTTTTTTTTTTTTTTTACAGAAGATCAGTTTAGTATACATTAAGTAAAGCTTTCAACAGTTTGCACCCCCATAGAAACACAAAGCGAAATATACTGTTTGAGTACTCATTATAACATTAAGTCTCAATGTACAGCACATTAAGGACAGAGATCCTACATGAGAAGTCAGTGCACAGTGACTCCTGTTGTTGACTTTACAAATTGACACTCCTGTTTATGGCATCAGTAATCTCCCTATGCACCAGTCATGAGTTTCCAAGGCTATGGAAGCCTTTTGAGTTCACTGACTCTTATCTTGTTTAGACAAGGTCATATTCAAAGTGGAGGTTCTCTCCTCCCTTCAGAGAAAGGTACCTCCTTCTTTGAAGACCTGTTCTTTCCACTGGGATCTCACTCACAGAGATCTTTCATTAAGTTTTTTTTTTTTTTTTTTTTTTACCAGAGTGTCTTGGCTTTCCATGCCTGAAATACTCTCATGGGCTTTTCAGCCAGATCGGAATGCCTCTAAGGCTGATTCTGAGCCCAGAGTGCTGTATAGGACATCCGCCATTCTATGAGTCTGCTGAGTATCTCGCTTCCCATGTTGGATCACTCTCCCCTTTATTTATTCTATCAGTTAGTATTAGCAGGTACTAGACTTGTTTATGTGCTCCCTTTGACTCTTAGTCCTTTCATTATGATCAATTGTGAACTGAAATTGATCACTTGGACTAGTGAGATGGCATTGGTACATGCAACCTTGATGGGATTGAATTGGAGTCCCCTGGTATGTTTCTAACTCTACCATTTGGGGCAAGTCAGCTTGAGCATGTCCCAAATTGTACATCTCTTCCCTCTCTTATTCCTACTCTTATGTTTAACAGGGATCACATTTCAGTTAAATTTCAACACCTAAGAATAACTGTGAATTAATTACAGAATTAAACCAGTCATATTAAGTAGAACAGACAAAAAAACTACTAAGAGGGATAATGTATTAAGTTGTTCATTAACAGACAGGGCTATGCTGATCAAGTCACCGTTTCCCATAGTGTCCATTTCACTTCAACAGGTTTCCTTTTTGGTGTTCAGTCAGTTGTCACCAATCAGGGAGAACATATTGTATTTGTCCCTTTGGGACTGGCTTATTTCACTCAGCATGATGTGTTCCAGTTTCCTCCATTTTGTTGCAAATGACTGGATTTCGTTGTTTCTTACTGCGGTATAGTATTCTAAAGTGTACATATCCCATAATTTCTTTATCCAGTCAACCGTTGATGGGCATTTAGGTTGGTTCCAGGTCTTAGCTATTGTGAATTGAGCTGCAATAAACATTAGGGTGCAGACCGCTTTTTTGTTTGCCAATTTAAATTCCTTTGGGTAAATTCCAAGGAGTGGGATGGCTGGGTCAAACGGTAGGGTTATCTTCAGGTTTCTGAGGAATCTCCAGACTGACTTCCATAGTGGCTTGACCAGTTTGCATTCCCACCAACAGTGGGTTAGTGTCCCTTTTTCCCCACATCCTCACCAGCATCTGTTGTTGGTAGATTTCTGTATGTGAGCCATTCTAACCGGGGTGAGGTGAAACCTCATTGTGGTTTTGATTTGCATTTCCCTGATTGCTAATGACCTTGAACATTTTTTCATGTGCCTATTGGGCATTTGGATTTCCTCTTTTGAAAAATGTCTATTGAGGTCCTTGGCCCATCTCTTAAGTGGGTTGTTGGTTTTGTTTTGTTGTGAAGTTTCTTGATTTCTTTGTAGATTCTGGTTATTAACCCTTTATCTGTTGCATAGTTTGCAAATATTTTTTCCCATTCTGTCGGTTGTCTCTTCACTCTCCTGACTGTTTCTTTTGCAGTACAGAAACTTCTCAATTTGATGTAATCCCAATAGTTGATTTTGACTTTGACTTCCTGTGCCTCCCAGGTCTTTTCCAGAAATTCTTTGCCTGTGCCAATATCTTAAAGGGTTTCTCCAATGTTCTCTAGTAACTTGATGGTGTCAGGTCGTAGATTTAGGTCTTTAATCCATGTTGAGTGGATTTTTGTGTAAGGTGTAAGGTAGGGGTCTTGCTTCATGATTCTGCACGTGGAAATCCAATTTTCCCAGCACCATTTATTGAATAGACTGTCCTTGCTCCAGGAATTAGTTTTAGATCCTTGATCAAATATAAGTTGGCTGTAGATGTTTGAGTTGATTTCTGGTGTTTCTATTCTGTTCCATTGGTCTATCCATCTGTTTCTGTACCAGTACCATGCTGTTTTGATTACAACTGCCCTGTAGTATGTCCTGAAATCTGGTATTGTGATGCCTCCGGCTTTGTTTTTGTTGTACAAGATTGCTTTAGCTATTCGAGGTCTCTTGTGCTTCCATATAAATTTCAGCACCATTTTTTCCAGATCTGAGAAGAAGGTCTTCGGTATCTTGATTGGTATTGCATTGAATCTATAAATTGCTTTTGGGAGAATGGACATTTTGATGATAATGATTCTTGCAATCCATGAGCATGGAAGATTTTTCCATTTCTTGGTATCCTCTTCTACTTCTTTCTTTAAGGTTTTGTAATTTTCATCGTAGAGATCTTTAACGTCCTTGGTTAAGTTTATTCCAAGGTATTTGATTGTTTTTGTAGCTATTGTGAATGGGATTGATATTAGAAGTTCTTTCTCAGCCATGGTATTACCTGTGTATACAAGGGCTGTTGATTTTTGTGCATCGATTTTATACCCTGCCACTTTGCCAAACTCTTCTATGAGTTCCAATAGTCTCTTAGTAGAGTTCTTTGGGTCCCCTAAATAAAGAATCATGTCATCTGCAAAGAGGGATAGTTTGAGTTCTTCCTTCCCAATTTGTATCCCTTTAATTTCTTTTTCTTGCCTAATAGCTCTGGCTAGAACCTCCAGAACTATATTGAATAGCAGTGGTGAGAGTGGGCATCCCTGTCTGGTACCAGAACTCAGTGGAAATGCTTCCAGCTTTTCCCCATTCAATAGGATGTTGGCTGTGGGTTTTTCATAGATTGCTTTGATTGTATTGAGGAATGTTCCTTTTATAACCAATTTGCTTAGAGTTTTCATCATGAAAGGGTGTTGTATTTTATCCAATGCTTTCTCGGCATCTATTGAGATAATCATATGGTTTTTCTTCTGCAGTCTGTTAATGTGGTGTATCACATTGATTGTCTTGCGCACATTAAACCATCCCTGCATACCAGGGATAAATCCCACTTGGTCTGGGTGGATGATCTTTCTGATGTGTTGTTGCATTCTATTGGCCAGAATTTTATTGAGGATTTTTGCATCTATGTTCATCAGGGATATTGGTCTGTAATTCTCTTTCAGTGCTGCATCTTTTTCCGGCTTAGGGATTAAGGTGATGCTGGCTTCATAGAAAGAATTTGGGAGGATTCCCTCTTCTTCGATTGTTCTGAATAGTTTGAGAAGAATTGGAGTTAGTTCTTCTTTAAATGTCTGGTAGAATTCAGCAGTGAATCCATCTGGTCCTGGGCTTTTCTTTGTTGGGAGGGCCTTTATTACTGTTTCAATTTCTGTCTCAGTTATGGGTCTGTTTAGGTTTTTGATGTCTTCCTGGTTCAATTTAGGTAGGTTGCATGTGTCCAGGAATCTATCCATTTCTGATAGGTTTCCCTGTTTGCTGGCATACAGGTCCTTGTAGTAATTTCTGATGATTCTTTTTATTTCTGTGGTGTCTGTTGTTACATTTCCTTTTTCATCTCTGATTTTTTGATTTGGGTCTTTTCTCTTCTTTTTTTAGTTAGTTGGGCCAATGGGGTGTCAATTTTGTTTATTTTTTCAAAAAACCAGCTCCTCGTTTGGCTGATTTTTTGGAATGTTTTTCTTGATTCAATCCTGTTGATTTCTTCTCTGATTTTAATTATTTCTCTTCTCCTACTAGATTTGGGTCTGGTTTGCTGTAGGTTTTCTAGATCCTTGAGGTGAATTGAAAGCTCATCTATTTGGTGCCTTTCCAATTTCTTGATGTAGGCACCTATTGATATAAACTTTCCTCTTAACACTGCTTTTGCTGCATCCCATAAGTTTTGGTATGTTGTGCTGTTATCCTCATTTACTTCCAGAAAATTTTTGATTTCTCTTTTAATTTCTTCTATGATCCATTGTTCATTCAGGAGCATGTTGTTCAATCTCCATGTGTTTGCGTATGCTCTAGGGATTCCTGAGTTGCTAATTTCCAACTTCATTCCTTTATGGTCTGAGAAGCTGCATGGTATGATTCTAATTCTTTTGAATTTGCTGAGACTTGCTTTATGGCCTAGTATGTGGTCAATCCTAGAGAAGTTTCCATGTACTGCTGAGTAGAATGTAAAATCTTTAGCTGTAGGATTGAAAGTTCTGTATATATCTGTTAGATCCATTTGAGCTATAGTGTCATTTAAATCTACTGTATCCTTGTTGATCTTCTGTCCTATTGATCTGTCTATTTCTGAGAGTGGAGTATTGAAGTCCCCCAGTACTATTGTATTGGGGTCTAAGTCTCCCTTAAAGTCCGTTAACAAATCTTTTAGATAAACTGGTGCTCTGTAGTTAGGTGCATATACATTGATAATTGTTATATCTTCTTGTTGAATTGATCCCTTAATCATTATATAGTGCCCCTCTTTGTCTCTCTTAACAGTTTTTGTGGTAAAGTTTATGTTGTCCGATATTAAGATGGCTACGCCCGCTCTTTTTTCATTTCTGTTGGCATGGTATATCTTTTTCCAGCCTTTCACTTTCAGTCTGTATGGATCTTGGTTGGAAAGATGTGTTTCTTGTAAGCAGCAAATAGATGGGTTTTGTTCCTTAACCCAATCAGCCAATCTGTGTCTTTTAACTGGACAGTTCAGGCCATTCACGTTCAATGTGACTAATGAAAAGTGGTAACTTTGCCCTGCCATTTGCCAAAGATAAGTTCTAATATATGCTTTGAATTCCCTGTGATCTTTTTTTTTTAAAAAAAGATTAATTTTATTTATTTGAAAGAGTTACAGAGAGAGGGAGAGGAAGAGGGAAGGGGAAGAGAGAGAGAGAGAGAGAGAGAGAGAGAGAGAAGTCTTCCATCCGCTGGTTCAGTCCCCAAAAGGCCACAATGGCCAGAGCTGAGCTGATCTTTAGCCAGAGGTCAGAAGCCTCCTCTGCATCTCCCACGTGGGTGCTGGGACTTAAAGACTTGAGCCATCCTCTGCTGCTTCCCCAGTCCCATTATCAGGGAGCAGGATCAGAAGTGGAGCAACTGGGACTTGAACCAGAGCCCATATGGGATGCCTGTGCTGCAGGCTGGGGCTTCAACCCACCATGCCACAGCAGCAGCCTCAGAGCAGGGCTTTTTTTCACACTCATGGCTTATCCTTCTTAGTGCTTCAAAGTCTTGTATAGACACATTGTAACTAGTATGAATTTGTATTGTCACCAACCATTTTCAAATCCATACAGAGTTTTTTTTAAAATATGAATTACCCATAAACTTTTTGAAGACTTCCTCATATGCACATATACAGAAACACACATAATTTGGTGATCTTAAGTTTGTAAAAAATGGAATTAAAAAATGTAAATTTCCTATTAAATTTTGAAATAATTTCATAATATATTGGTTCTGTTTCTCTAGATAAGTGATAAAATCAGCTTATCTACTACTTCAAAAATTATAGTGAGGTTTTCATTAATTTTCATTTTCTTTCTATTGCATATGCTTAGTAGGTACAATATAATATGTTTATATATATACATAATAAAATTCCTAGTCTGGTCAAATAGTTAATACATCTCTTACCTGCCATAGTTACCTTTATTTTGTGATAAGACAACCTAAAATCTATTATCTTAACAAGTTATCATTATACATTATAATATTAATAACTATTGTCTGATGTCATACATTATATTTCAATGTTGTGATCAGAAATGATACTTTGTATGATTTCAATCTTTTAAAATTCATTAGTATCATGTTTCAATCTTTTAAAACTTATTAGGCATCAGGACGCATAACACGTAATATTTCCTGGAGAATGGGCCATGCAGGAAGGTGGACTCAGGAGCCAGAGCTAGGAATTGAACCCAGGGTACTTCAGTGTGGGATGTACACATCCTACCCGGTCTCTTAACCACAAGCCAAATGCCAAGCCCTGGAATATCTTTTTCAATCTTTTTATTTTTCAACATCTTTTTGTATTTGTAAACAAAATGAAAAAGTATTCTTGTAGATAGGATACAAGTTAAGATGCT
Organism: Oryctolagus cuniculus; assembly: GCF_051225735.1. NCBI lineage: Eukaryota > Metazoa > Chordata > Mammalia > Lagomorpha > Leporidae > Oryctolagus > Oryctolagus cuniculus. Next base: position 62,351,583 of record NC_142888.1, read on the forward strand.
TTTTATCCATCATGGAAATTTCTTTCTTTCAATTGGAGAATTTAGTTCATTTAATTTAAATGACTGAAGATAAAGAATTACTTCTGCCACTTTGCTGTTTGCTTATAATATACTTTATATATTTTTTTCCTAAATTCCTACACCAGTGACTTTTTTTAAGCAAAGATTATTAATTTTTTTTGACAGGCAGAGTGGACAGTGAGAGAGAGAGACAGAGAGAAAGGTCTTCCTTTTCTGTTGGTTCACCCCCCAATAGCCGCTGTGGCCAGCGCACCGTGCTGATCCAAAGCCAGGAGCCAGGTGCTTCTCCTGGTCTCCCATGCAGGTGCAGGGCCCAAGTACTTGGGCCATCCTCCACTGCACTCCCGGGCCACAGCAGAGAGCTGGACTGGAAGAGGGGCAACTGGGACAGAATCTGGCGCCCCAACCGAGACTAAAACCCAGTGTGCCGGCGCCGCAGGCGGAGGATTAGCCTATTGAGCTGTGGCGCCGGCCAGCAAAGATTATTTTTAAAAATTTAGTTATGTATTTTAGAGGTAAAGAGACAGATGGAGGATGCATGTTGGTTCATTCTTTAAAATGCCTGCAATGGTTGGATCTGGGCTGGGCCAAATCCAGAGTCAGGAATTCAATCCAGATCTCCCATATGGGTGGCAGGGGCCCTAGGACTTAAACCATCACCACTGCTACCCAGGATCTGTAATATAATGAAGCTAGATTCAAGACCTGGAGGCTGGTATCAAATCCAGTACTATGATATGTGATGTGGGTATCTTAACTGGCATCTTAACCATTAAGATAAATGCCTGCTCCCATCAGTACCTTTTGTTAGTATTTATTTGTTCTTTTGTAATATATAACTTTAATTCCTTTCTTCTTTACTTTTTTGTTTGTTTTTACTTTCTTAATGATTACCTTGAGGACTACAGTTAACATTAAATTTATAATCTGATTTAAATAATACCAACTTCTTTTCAATAATATACAAGTACTCTGACACTTTTTTTTTAAGATTTATTTATTTATTTGAAAGGCAGAGTTACAGAGAGGCAGAGGCATAGAGAGAGAGGTCTTCCATCTGCTGGTTAACTCCCCAGATGGCCACAGCGGCTGGAGCTCTACCAATACAAAGCCAGGAGCTTCTTCCGGGTCTCCCACGTGGGTGCAGAGGCCGAAGGACTTGGGCCATCTTCCACTGCTTTCCCAGGCCATAGCGGAGAGCTGGATGGGAAGAGGAGCAGCCAGGACTTGAACCGGCACCCATATGGGATGCTGACACTGCAGGCGGTGGCTTTACCTGCTTCGCCACAGCGTCGGCCCCAGTATTTTGACCCTTTACACACATGACCCTCTTCCTTTATATCTTCACAGATTATTTCTTTATATATATGTGTCCATTAAAATGGACTGATATTTATTGTTTTTTTGCAATGTCCTTTTAAATCATAAAAAGTTAAAAAAAGAAGACTTACCAACCAAAAGTACAATAATATTGGCTTTTATATTGAAATATATATGTACCTTTACCTATAATCTTTATTAATTTATCTTCAAGTTACTGTCTAATGTCGTTTCTTTTCAGCCTGAGGGCAGCCTTTCACATTTATTATAGGGAAGATCTAATTGTTACAAACTCCCTCAGCTTTTTTTTACTTAGGAATTTCTTAATCTTCCCTTCGTTCTTTTTTTTTTAAATATTTATTTATTTATTTGAAAAGCAGAGTTACAGAGAGAGAGAGAGGCAGAGACAGAGGTCTTCCATCTGCTGGTTCACTCCCCAAATGGCGACAACTGCTGGAGCTGTGCCAGTCTGAAGCCAGGAACCAGGAATGTCTTCTGAGTCTCCCAAGTGGGTGCAGGGGCCCAAGCACTTGGACCATCTTCCACTGCTTTCCCAGGAGCATTAGCAGGAAGCTGGATTGGAAGTAGATCAGCCCGGTCTCAACTGGGTGCCCATATGCAATGCTAGCATTGCAGGCAGGGGATTTACCCGCTATGTCACAACACTGGCCCCTCCCTTTGTACTTGAAGTATAGTTTGCCAGGTATAGAATTTCTGGGAGACGATTTTCTTCTTTATCTCAGCACATTGACTATGTCATCCTACTGACTTATGTCCTCCCCAGTTTCTGATGAGAAATCAACTATTGGTTTTATTGAGGATTGTATACTTTTCTTTTCCTACTTTTAAGATTTTTCTTTTTCTATTTTGACAGTGTGATTTTAATGTGTCTTTGTGTGAAGCTCGTAAGTTTATCCTGTTTGGATTTAGTTGTAGGTCCATATGTTTAATTGTGTGTGGAAAGTTTCCAGCCATTTATCCTTCAAATATTCTTTTATAAATGTAAATTTTCTTTCTGAAAATTTTTAGTTTGATGAAATCCAAAAATGACTATTTTTATTATACTTTGATGTCTTATTTTATAAATCATTATCAATTCAAAGATCACCAGAATTTATGTTTAATAATTTATAATTTTCAAACTTAAATTTGATTCTTTCATGCATTGTGAGTTAATTTTTGTTTATGGCATACAGTAAGGAGTCTGTCATTATTTTATCCAATATAGTCCAAAAAACTTGTAATGAAATTATGGTCTAGGGACTAGCAACATCACTATTACCTGGAAACTTGTCACAAAAGCAAATTCTTGGGCTTTTTACCTACTGAGGCAGACCCTCTGGGTGTGAGGTCCAGTAATCTGTGCTTTAACAAGCCCTTCAGGGGATTTTGTTACATGAAAATGTTTGAAAACTGCCTAAATGCAGTCTGCTGACTTTGTCCCACTGACTTGCTACAAGGGAAAGAAAAACACGATTTCAAGTTAGACTGCTGTTACTCTGTATTCATTTTGGCATAACCCATATTCCTAATAATTAGAAGTTAAGCCTTGGACCAGAAACTGTCATGTGAACAATAGAAAATTTTACTTACAAAGAGTATTTTTGAGAATGCTCCTAGTTGAACTAAGAGAGAGGTCCTAGTGTTATTCTGCATGTGGACTATCAATTTAGTCAGGTGTTTCTTTTATGCTGCTTACCAACAAAAGATAGGAAAAACTAAACTGATGCACCATACAGGTTTAAGATGCCAATATGTTAACAATAGGTGCTTCCAAATGTTTAAAGGTATCTTTCACCAGTGGTTTTTTTTTTTTTTACTTATACTTTCTATTTTGGAAATATTTATAGCATGCATTTTAACAGGTGTAGGAAATTAACATTTTTATCTACAAACATCTATATCACATCCATAGCCCTCACAATTGACACAGACTGGAGCAGAAAATGATTAGCCTATAGCAGCATCTAAATAATGACTCATTTCCAGTAATAATATAAATCTGACATGCATGATCTCATAATTAGTCTTGATGTTATAAGTTCTAAATATTTTAAATGTCAGCAGATTAAATGTTACATTAACTAGAGTTTCATAGAATTTAAATGCCATCAGTTTTTTGTTGATGACTTCTGTATCCCCAGAAAAGAACTCTGTCCCAGAGCACCAAAACTTAGCATGGAAAAATAAAAATGCTGACCCTTCTCTATTTCCCAATAATTTTTGTATTTAATAGAACCTAGGAGAACATTATTCATTATCTGCAAAGTAACAAATAATGTGACCTAGTTTATTTTACAAATTGGAGACATTAAAAATGGTAAATATTGTTGGTATTCTGTTTACATTTTTGAGCTTTAGCAGAACAGAAATTTCGAAGACATTGTCATAGCATATCTAAGAGTTTAAGGATAATAAAAGTAACTGTGAATGGCATATTTCTTAGAATAAATAATATTGCATTTTCTTGGCTCTAATATAAGGAAGATGTATGAAATTTGCAATTATGCACTCATAACAGTATTCTTCCTAGACTTTACTATTTGTTCTCCAGAATGTGATTTCTCACATTCTTATTTTCTTCCAGTAGCTACAGAGTTTTCTGAACTAAGAAGAATATAGAAATTTTTCTGGACACTTTATTTTTATTTTTTAATGATTTTAAAAATTTGTTTGAAAGGCAGAGTTGCAGAGAGAGAAGGACACACACCCACACACACCCACACACACATACAGATCTTCCATCCACTGGTTCAATCCCTAAATTGTAGCAATGGCCAGGGTTGGTTCAGGCCAAAGTCTGGAGTCTTGAACTCCATCCTGGTCTCCTACGTGGGTGGCAGAAACCAAGGACCAAAGCACTTAGGCCATCCTCAACTGTCTTCTCAAGTACATTAGTAGGGAACTGAATGTTAATTGGAAGAACTGGCCTGAATCTAGGTATTTGTATACTTGTAAAGAATCATTATAGGAATTAAACTCATGGAATAGTTTAAGATTTCCAATAACAAAATCTTTGGTCCATTTTCTTTTATTATTTGAATGAAATAATGAATCTTTACACAGAAACCATTACAGATATGAAAATACTTATCATTTTGCTTATGTTTTGTATAGCATTATCCTTTGTTTATGAATTTATTTGTAAAGTTTTTGGTAAGTATAGATAACTGATAGTTTAAGAGTGGACTATTTATTCAGTCAGTTCTTTTTATTCAAATTATTTATTCAATAGATCAGCATGAACTTAACCTTCTAGACATGACAGGGTAACAATTTGAAGACTTACCTTTCCACCTTAAACCGCTAGAAAACTGGCCAACATATACTAAAAATTCATTTCCAACCACTGAATAACAGGAAGCAGTGTGCTCCTTATGGGGGCAGAATTGTTAACTAAGACCAACGGTAGGACTCTAGTGAAAAATCAAAGTTCAGAGTTCAAGGAAACAAGAATGGTTAAAATTATTTGCAAAATACATGAGAAAAGGGTGATACACATAACGTCCCAGATATCTTTACAGAGAATTTCTTAGTCTGAGCACTAGTCCACAAATGTAGGAAAGAAGGTCATGGGAATCAACCATGGAATAGAAATAGGTGGAACAATTCTTGAAGCTCACACAGTGCAGGGAAGATGTTGTTTCCTTTCATCCAGAATAAATAAAATGCTTACTTAATACACTGGACTTAAAGTAGAGTCCTGAAAAAGGGTACCAACCTTGGCAATGGGACTATCCTAGACTTAGATAAGGGCAGCTCTGAACTTGTTGTAACTAAACATAATAAAAACTCAAAAAGATGAAACTGATTATAAATTACTTAATTGCATTACAGACCAAAGACATCAATTTAGTTTTTCCTAGCTTTTGTTGGTAGGCAGCATAAAAGAAACACATGACTACATTGATAGTTCACATGCAGAATAACATTAGGACCTCTCTCTTAGTTCAACTAGGAGCTTTTTCAAAAATACTCTTTGCAAATTAAATTTTCTTTTGGCCACAAATGGTGCTGAGTCAGGCCAAAGCCAGGAGCCAGGAGCTTCTTCCAGGTCTCCCATGTCAGTGCATGAGCCCAAACATTTGGGCCACCTTCTGCTGCTTTCCTAGGCACATTAGCAGGGAGCTGGATGGGAAGTGGAGCAGCTGGGACTTGAGCCAGCGCCCATATGGGATGCTGGCACTGTAGGCAGAGGCTTAACCTTCTATGCCACGGTGCTGGCCTGAAACATATTTCTTATTTATAAAAACATGTGGGCAAACTTTAACACAAAGAAAAACAAAATCGTAGATATTAAAAAGACTCAAATGGAAATCCTGAAAGTGAAATATAACTAAAATGAAAATACATCCAGTGGTAATTACAGAAGTTTATACACTGCAAAAATATTAATGAACTTCAAAGTATAGCAATAGTAACTAACCAAAATGAAACACAGAACAAAGCAATGAAAAATGAGCCAACATTCAGTGATCAGTGAGATGACATGATTTTCTACTTAAAAAACCCCAAAGAACTTCCAAAGACACTAGTGGAATTAAAAAGTGAATTTAGGCTGTGATGCCAGCATCACATATGGACGCCACTTCTAGTCCGGCTGCTCCACTTCTGATACAGCTCCCTGCTAATATGCCTGGGCAAGCAGCAAAAGATGACCCAAGTCCTTGGGCCCATTCCACCCGATGGCAGACCTGAAAGAAGCTTTTGGCTCTTGTCTTCAGGTCAACACAGCTCTGGCTGTTGAGGCCATTTGGGGAATGAACCAGAGGATGTGAGATATCTCTTTCTCTTCCTCTATCTCTCCTCCCTCTGACTTTCAAATAAATAAATCGTTTTTAAAAAGGTTTACTTAGCAAGATCATGGGGCATGAAGTCTACATACTGAAATCAGTTGTATTTCTAAATAACATCAACAAAAAACTAGAAAGAAAAATAAGTTAATATTCACAAGATCTTCAAAAATAAAAAAGAATAGCTTTGTATAGTATATTATACATTTCTATGGTCTGTAGTTGCCCTACTGTGCTATGGGACACTAGAATCTGTTACTTATAATTAATTGTGTCTTGGCACCCTTTTTCCAATCTCTTTTTCTTCCTCTTACCTACCCCCAGCATCCCTGGTCTCTCAAGTAATTTCTTTTCTTTTCTTTCTTTTTTTTTTTTTATTTGACAGGTAGAGTTATAGACAATGAGAGAGAGAGACAGAGAGAAAGGTCTTCCTTCCATTGGTTCACCCCCCAAATGGCTGGTATGGCCGGAGCTACGCCGATCCAAAGCCAGGAGCCAGGTGCCTCTTCCTGGTTTCCCATGCGGGTGCAGGGGCCCAAGCACTTGGGCCATCCTCCACTGCCTTCCTGGGCCACAGCAGAGAGCTGGACTGGAAGAGGAGCAACTGGGACTAGAACTCGGCACCCATATGGGATGCTGGCGCCACAGGCAGAGGATTAACCAAGTGACCCACAGCGCCGGCCCCTCTAGTAATTACTTTTCTAGCTACATATTGAGGCTTTTTTTTTTTAACTTCCACAAATGGGAGAAAACGTGTTATTTGTCTTTCTGTATTTGGCTTGATTCATTTAACATAATGACCTATAGTTACATTTATTTCACTTCAACTGTCATGCTGTCTGCATCTCTATAAATTTTGCACTGTGCCTCATAAATCTGTACAAATGTTACATGTTAATTAAGAACTTTTTAAAAGAAAATGGATAAAATGAAAAAAGTAAAGTTAAAGAAGAATAATTTTATGAAATATGCGTGAGGCCCTATATACCATAAATCAAAAATAAAAACACTGAAAGTAGTAAAGTAGGTAACTAAATGTAGATATATTCCATGATCATGGATTGTAATATTAAATATTGCAAAATGTAATAAATTGACCTAGATATCCAACATAATATCAGTCAAAATCTAGTTAAATATAGTTAACAGAAATAAACTGATCATAAAATTTACATGGAAATGTAAATGACTTAGAATAGTACAAATAATGCTGTACAAAATAAAAGTCAAATAATTTATGCTATCTACTTTCAAGAGTTACTATAAAGCTACAATAATCAACAGTGTGACATTGTTATAAAGATAGACATATGCATCGACAGAACAGAATAGGCTGTTCAGAAATAGATTTTTAGATATGTGAGAATTTATTTTTGCCAAAGGTGCTAAATTTATTCAATGGGAAAAAATCTTGTCAACACATCATTCTAGAATATTGGCTATCCATATGCGAAACAATGAATCTCAACATTGAATCCACAATAAAAACAAAAATTAACTGGAAATAGACTATTGACCTAAATTTATGAGCTAAAACTATAAAACTTGTAAAGACAATATAGTAGGTAATCTTTGATATCTTGGGCTATGTAAAGATTTCTTAGATACATTACAACCCATAGAAAAAATGTGATAAATTTGACTTCATCAGAAATAATAAAGTTTGTTATTTAAAATAAGAGGGGCCAGCATTGTGGCACAGCGGGTAAGCCGCTGCTTGAGATCTCAACATCCCACATACTCTTAGGTGTAATTCCCAGTTACTCTACTTCCAATCCAGCTCCCTGTAATGTTCCTGGGGAAGTAGTGGGAGATAGCCCAAGTAGTGGGCCCCTGTACTTCGTGGGAGAGCTGGATTAGCTCCTGACTCCAGGCTTCCCCTCAGCCCAGATAAGCCATTGTGGCCATTTGGGTAGTGAACCAGTGGATAGAAAATCTCTCTCCCTCTCTATCTCCTTTCCACCCCCATAACTCTGCCACTCAAGTAAAATAAATAAACCTTTAAAAAACATAAGAATGTGAAAAAGAGGCTGGCGCCGTGGCTCAATCAGCTAATCCTCCGCCTTGCGGCGCCAGTACACTGGGTTCTAGTCCCAGTCGGGGCGCCGGATTCTGTCCCGGTTGCCCCTCTTCCAGGCCAGCTCTCTGCTATGGCCCGGGAGTGCAGTGAAGGATGGCCCAAGTTCTTGGGCCCTGCACCTGCACGGGAGACCAGGAGAAGCACCTGGCTCCTGCCATCGGATCAGCGCGATGTGCCGGCCACAGTGCACTGGCTGCTGCAGCCGTTGGAGGGTGAACCAACGGCAAAAAGGAAGACCTTTCTCTCTGTCTCTCTCTCTCACTGTCCACTCTGCCTGTCAAAAAAAAAAAAAAAAAGTGAAAAAGCAAACCACACATTAGAGGAAATAAGTACTTGTAAAACATATGCCTGATAAAAGACTTATATCCATAATTTTAAGAAACTTTTAAACTACTATAATTTGTAATTATTTTTACCTCATATTTTTACATTTGTAAACTAAGAAAAGCTGTTTCTTCTCATACTTTAAAATAAAAATTCACACACATTATTCCCCTTATGCTGAAATTAAATGTTTAACTCAATCCTATAACATATATATATATATAAATTTACACACAATATTTTCAGTGCCTTGAAATATATCACTTTTATTATTTCATGTTATTATAAAGCTAATACATGGACATATGCTCTTTGTAAAGTATTTTGAAAATACCTATTCATCAAAAGTAAAGTATAACAATCTCTCTTATCATCAATCTGTAGTCATATTCCCACTCCAATATTTTGTCAACATATTCTTTAAAGATTTATTTATTTATTTGAGTGGAGAGTGAATGAGAGAGAGAGAGAGAGAGAGAGAGAGAGAGAGAGAGAGAGAGAGAGAGAAGGAGAACTTTCAGTGCTGTTTCTCTCCCTAAATGCCTGCAGCAGGCAGAACTGGGCCAGGCTGAAGCCAGGAGCCAATAACCCAATCCTGGTCTCCCAAGTGGGTGGCCCCAGGGGGCCGAGTACTTGAGTCATCACCTGCTGCCTCTCAAGATGCACATTAGTAGGAAGCTGAATTGGAAGCAGAGGCATTCCAATACCGGATGGTGGCTTAACCTTTGTGCCACAACACTTGCCCCCCCTCCCCAGCAATATTTTGTTGAGAATTCTTGCAGTTTCCTTTTTTATGCATTTTCATAGTCTTTCAGTTAAGATTAAGTTTGGCTTCATATAAAAGAGAACCTCAAATAAGAGTGACACAAACATGATAGAAGTTTATTCCTCTGTCCTGTAAGTTAAATCCAGAGGTATTTTATTCAGAGCAGAAATGGCAACTGCACAATCACAAGGAACTCAGAATCCTTTTGCTCCTCCATTCAACCATATGTTGTTTCCATTGGCAAGGTCACCTTGTGTTCTACAATGGCTGTAGTGTGGATGCTGCAGTCATTCTGCATACATTGGAAGTTAAAGAAAAAGTGGAAAAGAAAAAATATAATAAAGAGGCACCTCTAATTATATGCTTTCCTTTTAGGAAGGATCCTAAATATCTCTACACTAAATTCTCTTTTATGTATGTTTTCCTAGAATTTTATTTTGTGGCCACATCTTGGCTGCAAGCAAAGCTGAGAAATATCTATTGCTGGAAACATTACCACACTTAATGCTGTAGGGCTTCTATTAGCAAAGAAGAATGTATAAATGGATATTAGACATGCAAAGAGAAGTATATGCTCATACACATAAAGAAAAATAGACATGGGTATATTTTCCTAAAGAGAATTACACCATTCATATTGTGATACAAGTTCATTTTCCATTAGGTGAAATGTTTTTAGAAGTCTCTCTGTATCTGTAAATAAAATTTTTCCAATTTTTACTTATTTACAGATACTCACTGAAACAATATTTATATTACCAGCACAGATTAAAGCAATCATTAAGATAGTTGGATTTTTTCCCCAGTACAAACAATTGCATGTATACTTAAATTTATTTTAAGTATAAAACATATTGCCTAATTACTTTGCAAAAAACACTTAAATGCTTACTTCAAATAATAATGAAAAAATAATTAAACTCATTACTTATTTTTCATTTTTTTATTTTTTTAACTTTTATTTAATAAATATAAATTTCCAAAGTACAACTTTTGGATTACAGTGGCTTTTTCCCCCCATAACCTCCCTCCCACCTACAACCATCCCATCTCCCACTCCCTCTCCCCTTCCATTCACATCAAGATTCATTTTCAATTATCTTTATATACAGAAGATCAATTTAGTATATACTAAGAAAAGATTTCAACAGTTTGCACCCACACCAAAACACAAAGTGTAAAATACTGTTTGAGTACTAGATATACAGTTAATTCACACTGTACAACACATTAAGGACAGAGATCCTACATGGAGAGTAAGTGCACAGTGACTCCTTCCGTTGATTTAACAATTGACACTCTTGTTTATGGCAGCAGTAATCACCCTAGACTATTGTCATGAGTTGCCAAGGCTATGGAAGCGTTTTGAGTTCGCCAACTTCGATCTTATTTAGACAAGGTCATAGTCAAAGTGGAAGTCCTCTCCTCCCTTCAGAGAAAGATACCTCCTTCTTTGATGGCCCGTTCTTTCCACTGGGATCTCACTCGCGGAGATCTTTCATTTAAGTCACTTTTTTTTTTTTTTTTTTTGCCAGAGTGTCTTGGCTTTCCATGCCTGAAATACTCTCCTGGGCTTTTTAGCCAGATCCAAATGCCTTAAGGGCTGATTCTGAGGCCAGAGTGCTGTTTAGGACATCTGCCATTCTATGAGTCTGCTGTGTATCTCGCTTCCCATGTTGAATCATTCTCTCCTTTTTAATTCTATAAGTTAGTATTAGCAGACACTAGTCTTGTTTATGTAATCCCTTTGACTCTTAATGCTATCATTATGATCAGTTATGAACTGAAACTGATCACTTGGACTAGTGAGATGGTACATGTCACCTTGATGGGATTGAATTGGAATCCCCTGACACGTTTCTAACTCTACCTTTTGGGGCAAGTCAGATTGAGCATGTGCCGAAATGTACATCTCCTTCCTCTCTTATTCCCACTCTTAGATTTAACAGGGATCACTTTTCAGTTAAATTTAAACACCTAAGAATAAGTATATGTTAATTAAAGAGTTCAACCAATGGTATTAAGTAGAACAAAAGAAATACTAAAAGGAATAAAGTATTAAGTTATTCATCGACAGTCGGGACAAGGACTGATCAAGTTACTGTTTCTCATAATGTCCATTTCACTTCAACAGGTTTCCTTTTAGGTGCTCAGTTAGTTGTCACCGATCAGGGAGAACATATGATATTTGTCCATTTGGGACTGGCTTATTTCACTCAACGTGATGTTTTCCAGATTCCTCCATTTTCTTGCAAATGACTGGATTTCATTTTTTTTTACTGCTGTGTAGTATTCTATAGAGTACATATCCCATAATTTCTTTATCTGGTCTACTGTTGATGGGCATTTGGGTTGATTCCAGGTCTTAGCTATTGTGAATTGAGCTGCAATAAACATTGAGGTGCAGACAGCTCTTTTATTTACCAATTTAATTTCCTTTGGGCAAATTCCAAGGAGTGGGATGGCTGGGTCATGTGGTAGGGCCTATATTCAGGTTTCTGAGGAATCTCCAAACTGACTTCCATAGTGGCTTAACCAGTTTGCATTCCCACTAACAGTGGGTTAGTGTCCCTTTTTCCCCACATCCTCACCAGCATCTGTTGTTGGTAGATTTCTGAATGTGAGCCATTCTCACCTGGGTGAGGTGAAACCTCATTGTGGTTTTTATTTGAATTTCCTTTATGGCTAGTGATGCTGAACATTTTTTCATGTGTCTGTTGGCCATTTGGATTTCCTCTTTTGGAAAATGTCTATTGAGGTCCTTGGCCCATCTCTTAAGTTGGTTGTTTGTTTTGTTGTGAAGTTTCTTGATATCTTTGTAGGTTCTGGTTATTAATCCTTTACCGGTTGCATAGTTTGCAAATATTTTTCCCATTCTGTCGGTTGCCTCTTCACTTTCCGGACTGTTTCTTTTGCAGTACAGAAACTTCTCAATTTGATGCAATCCCAATTGTTAATTTTGGTTTTGACAGCCTGTGCCTCTGGGATCTTTTCCAAGAAGTCTTTGCTGGTGCCAATATCTTGCAGGAATTCTCCAATATTCTCTAATAATTTGATGTTGTTGGGTCATAGATTTATATCTTTAATCCATGCTGTAAACTCATTACTTCTAAAAGGCAATAATTTTCATTAGGGAGGCAAAATGTATATGGTGAAATCTTAGAACAAAAAAAGTTAAATCTCTATGCATTCCAAGATACCTAGGATGCCAAACCTCCTCCCCAGAGCAAACTAAAGTTACTAGCCTCTCTTATTTTTCCAGTGAATTTTATATAGTAAAAACATGTAATTGGGATTTATATTCCATTTTTCAATGAAAATCAAGTAATATGATTCTGTTGTTTTTTTTTTTTTCCATTTTGGCTTTGTCACTTACCAGTGTATATTAAAAGTGGTCTATGTGACCTCACTTATTTACATCACTCTTTTTTTTCTGTCAAACATGTCAGGGTATGGATGAGCACAAATTACTTAAACACTCCCCTCTGGTGTATATTAAGATTGTTCTGCTATGTTTACAAGCAATGGTGCAGTAAACATCATGTGTTTTATACTTATATTTATGCATGTGTGTGTATTTATGCACATATAAAAGTTTTGTGCAACTGTAAGACATGTGTAACATATAAAGTTAAGGGATATATTCTTTTAAAAGTTTGATCAGAATTGAAAAATGATTCTGTGAAAAGGTTGTAAAATTTAAATTCTTACGAACAGTGTATGAGTTCTATTTCTTCATTCTTTTACAGAGATCGATATTATCCAAATCTTTGTCTTGCTTTTGTTCCAATAATATAGGTGAAAAATTATATCTTCCTAGTTTTTCAATATGTATAATAAATCACATTCAGGATAATTATTTGTAATTATAAACCATATCTATTGGTTTTTCTGTGATATTATTGTTCACCTGGTTCTTTTTGTTTAATTGTAAATATATTTCTGAAGATATTTCAAAGAAAACATGGTTGATTAAGGTTCTGTTAAACTATCTCTTTTTGCAAATTTCATTGAGAATATGTCAAAATCAGATACATACAAGTATTATTGAATATCTTAGAAATTGGTGCTAGTTTCCAATTTTCCCATTCTACCTTGCAAAAACCTTCTTCTTTCACTTTGTTCAGTGGTATCCCATAGACAGTCTGAGCTGGAAATTTATGCCTTCACAATTAAGTAGCTCAAACTGTACAAATATCCTTCAGGTGACAAAAAGATAGAGTGGAACATGGATCTGGTTTCTATTGGTCCAAACCAGGGGTCACTCAGTCTCTATTGGAACCACAAAGATAACAAACCATCACGGAATAAGAAAGAATAATGGGGAATGTGAAAATTAGACTACATCTGAGCTATTCCTTAAGTCTAAAATTCTTACAATAAAAAAATGTTGATCCATTGGTGGCAGACATTTGGCCAAGCAGGTAGGAATCTGCTTGGTGTGCCAACATCCCATATCAAAATGCCTGGGTTCAGTTCCTTGCTGTTCTCCTGATACCAGCTTCAGGCTAATGTACACTCTGGGAAGCAGCAGTGATGATTCAGTTGGTTAGGTCTGTATCACACACATGGAAGACCAAGATTGGATTCTCAGCTTAAAGCTACAGCCTGACCAACCCCTGGGACCCTGGGAGTTTCTCTCTTTCTCTGTCCATCTCAAATAAATAAAATAAAAAAAGCAATTATTACAAAAGTTGCCTATAAAATATTGTTCTATATTGCTAAATTTTCCTGTTTTACAGGGAAATCTAGAAATAAAGGTTTTTATGTAATTTCTTAATTGTTCTTTATGTCTCAATTTTTGCAAAATACTACATAAATCAACCAAGCACATAAATCAAACATAGCCCTTAAGTTATAACTTGCTAGCCTCTAACATATCCTTGGTGTTTAACTCATTTTATATAGAATTAAAATAATTATGTTTATTATAATAGCACTAATTTATTGTCAATGTAGAACACGTACAATTTGTTTTATTTATTTATTTATTTATTTATTTTATTTTTTGACAGGCAGAGTAGACAGTGAGAGAGAGAGAGACAGAGAGAAAGGTCTTCCTTTTGCCGTTGGTTCACCCTCCAATGGCCGCCGCAGCCAGCGTGCTGCGGCCAGGGCATCATGCTGATCTGAAGCCAGGAGCCAGGTGCTTCTCCTGGTCTCCCGTGCAGGTGCAGGGCCCAAGGACTTGGGCCATCCTCCACTGCCTTCCCGGGCCATAGCAGAGAGCTGGCCTGGAAGAGGGGCAACGGGACAGAATCCGGCGCCTCGACCGGGACTAGAAACTGGTGTGCCAGTGCCGCAAGGCGGAGGATTAGCCTAGTGAGCCGGGGCACCGGCGAACACATACAATTTGTCAGGCACTGTGTTAAGCACTTTAAAAATGAGTATTTTGTCTTGCTTAGTCCTTCTAAAAAATCTATATGATAGGTATTCTTCTTCTCATTTTATAGATAAAAAGTAGCATACCTTGTTTGAAAGAGCAAAATTAGTTTTTATGTCCATGACTCTCTGTAATCAAAATCTACGCTCTTAACCACTTACCGTGAATGAAATTTTACACTGTGATTTCATTTATATATCATTTGATGACTTTGCCCCCTAAACTTGCATTAAATATCATAATGTGTAAGGACATAACAGAATTTATTTAGAAGAGGTAAAATGAAGAAACAAAATGACCCCATTTTGATATAATTTTTATCTTTATTTTCTTAGAGTAAGTGCAGAATTCATAGGACTTGTTTGAGATTGTTTAGAAATAAATCTAAAGCTCCTAACACCATGTCTGAGTCTTAGCTAACTAGTCTATGACTACCATGTATCATTGTGTGTCTTTTTGAAATAAATTCATATATTTTTGCTGTATTTGTTTATTTCTGAAAAAAAAGTAGCTTCACAGTTTCTTTTTTAGGGAAAGTATTTTGTTTATTAAACACAAAATAAATTCACTAATAACCAAATAAATAAATGGTCTAAAAATCAAATAAATTTTAACTCTTTCATTTATATATAATATTGGTGATGATCATTGAAAAATACAACCCAAAACCAGGACTACAAATACTGTCAAATGTTTGTGCTACCTGAAAAGTGAGGATTGTACACTTTAGCTAACACTGAACACTTTATCTTCTTTCTCTCTGTTATCCAAATTTAACAAGTTCCTTGACAATTGTTGCAGAATTTATTGGGACTTTTGACAAGGCAAGAAAAAAACCAATTGTGGATTGAATCCAAAGCTTCCTAAAATTTGCTTTCTGATAAAACATTTTCATTTTGTCCCAACTAATTGAAAAATATTCTAGAGCTGTGCATTTACCATGATTGACATTGGTAAAAAGAAATCATCCTTCCCTTTGATCTCACTAACAGTTTCACAACACTTGGGACTTTGGCCTTCTGTTGTAGGTTACCTTAACTATTGATTGAGTGGCTGTTTCCATCTTCCTAAAAGTTACATATGAGAGTGAAGATATATGTTTCTGTGAACCTGCAGAGATTCTAAATCTTCATATCATCATATTTTTTCTGAAAAATATTGGAAGTGACTCATTTAATAAATCTAGTTATAGACATACAATATTTTGCAACCAGATAAAAAGATAATGTGTATTTATAAATATCCAATTATAAATATTAACAGTAAACTTTCTGGAAATTGGATGATATCCAATTTTCTGTATCCAAAATCAAAGGATAGTGTTCTGTGGTCAGAATGATATGCCATAATACATCATAAACCAGCAATCTTCCAAGACCTCTGCTTTACTTCTTTTTCTACTGTCTTATTGAACTAATAATGGAAATGTGTCAAATTCATGGAAAGCAAGGAAAGCTGTTGTAGAATTCTTCTAATCCTTAGAAATTCAAATAATCTTTTAAAAAATTTAAATAGGTAATATTTGTAACACTATAATATTTATGTAAGGCTACTCAAAATATTATTTTTGACCTCCCAAAAATAACTCTTAGGAAATTCAGTCATAGTTACAATTCCCATTAGTGATCAGTCATCCATTGATCTATTCATTGTTTATTACATATTAAACATTGTGTAAGTCACTAATCTACAAAGACTAATATGACACAGGTTGGCTTCCAAAAAGGTCACAGAAATATAAAATGTAATCTCAATAAAGTTCGTCTGTACAAAGATATTTGATGTTGAGGAGATGGTGAAGAAGGGATCAGGAAAGGAGATCCAAAGAGATAAAGCTGAAAGTTTTCATATTGATTTCAAGGGAATCATCAGGTATAAGTGCAGAGGAATAAGGAAGGGAATCTGAGTTGCTCAAAAAACTGGAGAGTTCTGAATGACTAGAACTTCAAGTGCAACAGGAGAATTAAGGCCAGATCTTGGAGGATAACACATATCATACAAAGAAGTTTAACATTTGTGTTATGAACAATGTGTTATTAGTAGATGACACATTTATCCTCTGGAAAAGAAACATTCTGGTGAGGTTTTATGTCAAGACAATTAACTGTTATATGGGAAAAATTATTTGATGTTTCTAGTCTCAGTTTCTTTCTGGAGTGAAATGAAAATTTTAATAATAAAAGCTTACTGTTATTGTTCACTGTCTGCCAGATACCAGGAGGCTTCACATAAATATACCTACCTCATAGATTGAGTGCATTAACAACAAATATGCATGTACAGTAGTAGCATACGGGTTGGCACCAAGTAGAAACCTGATGCTCCATCACTCCACCATTTAAAAGATTACACTTACAATCTCTTAACAAACAATAAGATAGATACAACTTTAAATCTTTTCAAACTTTTTCTTCAATCTAGCTGAATAAAATTGGCAACTAGCAAACCCAATTTAATAAAAGATGCAGCTGGAAATTTGAATGTTTCCCAGAAAAAAAAATCTTAACATCCTCAGCCAAATACATGATAATGAGAAGAGCAGAAAAGTTGGGGCTTGAAAATAATCACTAGTCAAGTGTCACATCTTTGGATATAGCCACTAGCCTGGGGTCAATCAAAGTTTCTCTGCATGAGGAGAAAAGAATGCTGATTCTATTCATTTTATTGCCTGTCAACTTCTCAGTATACCTAGGGGGTCGCTGATCATTTTTTGCCACTTTGCCAAGGGGGTTCTAATACTTATAATGAGATTTGGTGTTGAATACAGCTTCTGAGTTCCTGAAAGCACATAATTTAACACTTTAGTAAAATAATCCCTGACACATATTAGATTTCATTTTCCTACCATTGCCTCCTAAGGATCATGAAAACTAGTTTCATCTGAAGAGATTTCCTGCTTCCCCTTAAAAAAGAAGCAATTAAGGTAGGCTAAGGCCACCTAATCTTCCTTCAAAAATGAGTACCTGGGTGAGGTGGAGGGGAGTCTCATTGCATTGAATATAAAGAAAGTAGGTAAAAATTCAATTCCTGCAAGACTCAACTATGTGTTCAGAAATATTCATTCCTTTTGAATAATAAGCGCAAAAATCTATCACTAACATATCCATCTCAGATAGCTAACAAGGTGCCTCCTATTGTCCCTTTGAATCTGAAAGTAACAGAATTAATATATTTTGTATTTCTCAATCCCAGCCTCTCTTTAAGACTTCAGAAATTCATGGACAACTGGAATTAAAAGTAAAGTCTATTCTGGTGTAAAAAATTAGAAATCCACACTTGTTTATTATACAAATTTTAAATGAACATACTGATGTCCCTTCATATACCAATAAATTAATGTATAACCCTATGTTTATCTTTTACTTTGATGGATTTAAAACAAATGTGTGGGGGCTGGCACCATGGTGTAGTAGGTTAATCCTCTGCCTGCAGCGCCGGCATCCCATATGGGCACCAGTTCTAGTCCCGGCTGCTCCTCTTCCAATCCAGCTCTCTGCTGCGGCCTGGGAAAGCAGTACAAGATGGTCCAAATGCTTGGGCCCCTGCACCCACATGGGAGACCAGGAAGAAGCTCCTGGCTCCTGGCTTTGGATTGACACAGCTCCGGCCATTGCAGCCATTTGGGGAGTGAACCAACAGAAGGAAGATCGATCTGTCTCTCCCTCTCTCTCTCACACTGTCTGTAAGTCTACCTCTCAAATAAGTAAATAAATAAATAAAATCTTTAAAAAAAAACAAATGTGTGGAACTGATAAATCTTCATCTGTCTCTTCATCACCACCACTTAGCTGGTGGAAGATATAATAAACCAATCAACTTTGATAATTTTTAGGATATTAGATTATAATTTAAGGAAGTTAAAGTAGTTACAGTAAGGATGGATAAAATTTTTAAAAAGTACCTTAAGTTACTAATGGAACTTAGTGAATGTAAGCATAGTTCTTAGAAGGTTGTGTGATTGACAGAAAGATACCAATAGATACAGCAAAAGAATAAATAAATGTGTGTGGGGGGCATGTGTTTTAGCTAATGTTTATACCCTATTGAGATTCCCATGGTTTTGTCCTTAGATACTATTTTTTAAAAATTTATTTATCTTTTTTATGTGAAAAGTAGATAGAGAAAGAGACAGAGGGACAAAAATCTTTCATCTGCCTGTTCACTCCCCTAATGCCTTCAAATATTTAGGTCTGGGCCAGGCTGAAGCCAGGAGCCCAGAACTCCATCTGAGTCCACCGTATGTGTGAGAGGGACCCAAGTCCTTGATCCAATCTGTTCCTTCTCAGGGAGCGTTAGCAAGAAGCTGGATCAGAAGCAGTATGATGAGGGAAGGCATCTCAAGCTCCAATGTAACCACCATACCAAACAACCACTCTTGCACTATTTTTTTGTTCCAGAATCCTCACAAAACTACCTGAGTCGAGTACATGATTGACATTAACATTAGCATTGAAAAGTCACGTTGACAGCATATACCCTATGATGAGATGACCATGGCACTCTACTTTTGTTGTTTTCCTCCTAAAAAATTATGCATTAACAAGAGAAAAACAGAAAAATCCAAGGTTTGGGACAGTCTACCCAACACTTAGCAGCACTTTTAAAAAATGTCAAAGCCTTCATAAAACAAAATATGAGAAGCTGTGATGAGGCTAAAAAACATGACAACTACATGTAACAGTATGCTTGATGGGATGTATCTTGGTTATCATCACAAGTGGTGGCTTAAACCACTGTGCCACAGCGTTGATGCCTCTTGCTTTCTTTTGTATACACACACACACACACACACTTCATAAAAGTACAGAAATGTATCAAATAAAAATCAATTTTATAGGAAATGAGGTTACATAGTATTGTTATAAAGAGATATGATAAATAAACTGGTGCCCTGTAATTAGGTGCATATACATTGATAATCGTTATATCTTCCTGTTGAATTGATCCCTTAATCATTATATAGTGCCCCTCTTTGTCACTCTTAACAGTTTTTGTGGTAAAGTTTATGTTGTCCGATATTAAGATGGCTACGCCCGCTCTTTTTTCATTTCTGTTGGCATGGTATATCTTTTTCCAGCCTTTCACTTTCAGTCTGTATGGATCTTTGTTGGAAAGATGTGTTTCTTGTAAGTAGCAAATAGATGGGTCTTGTTCCTTAACCCAATCAGCCAATCGGTGTCTTTTAACTGGACAGTTCAGGCCATTAACGTTCAATGTGACTATTGATAAGAAGTAACTTTGCCCTGCCATTTCCTAAAGATATTTTCTAATATATGCTTTGAACTTCCTGTGATCTTTTGCTGTGAGGTTTCCTTCCTTTACCTTCTTTCATATTGATGACCGTGTTTCTGTGTTTCTGTGTGTAACAGATCTTTAAGCATCTTTTGCAGGGCTGGACGAGTGGCGACAAATTCTTTCAATTTCTGTTTGCTGTGAAAGGTCTTTATTTCACCTTCATTCACAAATGAGAACTTTGCAGGATATAATATTCTGGGCTGGCAGTTTTTCTCACTTAGTACCTGGGCTACGTCTCACCATTCCCTTCTAGTCTGTAGGGTTTCTGATGAGAAATCTGCTGTGAGTCTGATTGGAGATCCTCTGAGAGTAATCTGATGTTCTCTCTTGCACATTTAAAATTTTTTTTTATTTTTTGACAAGCAGAGTGGACAGTGAGAGAGAGAGACAGAGAGAAAGGTCTTCCTTTGCCATTGGTTCACCCTCCAATGGCTGCCGCAGCCGGTGTGCTGCGGCCGGCGCACCATGCTGATCCGATGGCAGGAGCCAGGTACTTCTCCTGGTCTCCCATGGGGTGCAAGACCCAAGGACTTGGGCCATCCTCCACTGCACTCCCTGGCCACAGCAGAGAGCTGGCCTGGGAGAGGGGCAACCGGGACAGAATGCAGCACCCCAACAGGGACTAGAACCCCGTGTGCTGGCACCGCAAGGCGGAGGATTAGCCTAGTGAGCCGCGGTGCCAGCTTCTTGCACTTTTAGAATCTTTTCTTTATGTTTCACTGTGGTGAGTTTGATTATAACATGTTGAGGTGAGGATCTCTTTTGGTCATGTTTACTAGGGGTTCTATGCGCTTCCTGTACTAGGATGTCTCTGTCCTTCTCCAAACCCGGGAAGTTCTCTGCAAGTATCTCACTAAAAAGGCCTTCTAATCCTTTCTCTCTCTCCATGCCTTCAGGAACTCCTAGACCATGAATGTTGGGTTTTTTTAATAGTATCCTGTAGATTCCCAACAATATTTTTTAGATTTCTAATTTCCTCTTCTTTTCTTTGGTTTGACTGCAAACTTTCCTGTGCTCTGTCCAATATTCTCTCTTCTGTTTCACTGACTCTGTTTTTAAGGCTCTCTAGTGTGTTTGTCATTTGCTCTATTGAGTTCTTCATTCAAATAACCAAACATTCAAGAATTCATTATAAGTAGGCCTTTGAGGTGTACATTAGGTCAATTTATATAATATATCATTAATATTTACATATCGGGCTGAACTATATACTGATTCAAGCTAATCTATACTTATATACTATTATATAGGTAGAGTATATGTTAATGTAGAATAAAATAAATTTTTAAAAAATGCAAACAATTATTCTAGATTTAAAAGTTACAGTACGGGCTGACATTGTGGCATAGCAGGCTAAGTCCCCGCCTATGACAACAGCATCCTATATGGGTGCCAGTTTCTGTTCTGGCTGAGACACTTTCAATCCAGCTCCCTGCTAACAGCCTGGGAAAAGCAGCAAAAGTTTGCCCAAGTGTTTGGGCCCCTGCCCATGTGGGAGACCTGGAAAGAAGTTCTTGGCTCCTGGCTTTAGTCTGGTCCAGGCCTGTTCATTGTGGCCATCTGGGGAGCAAAGCAGCAGATGGAAGATATTTCTCTCCCTCTCTCTCTCTCTCTCTCTCTTTCTGTGTGTGTATGTGTAACTCTGCCTGTCAAATAAAATAAATTTTTTAAGTTTTTAATATTTATTATTATTATTAATTATTTATTATTTTATTATTTATTTATTTGACAGGCAGAGTTACACACAGAAAGAAGGAGAGGCAGAGAGAGAGAGAGAGAGAGAAGTGTCTTCCATCTGCTGTTTCACTCCCCAATTGGCTGCAATGGCCAGAGCTGTGCCGATCCGAAGCCAGGAGCCAGGAGCTTCTTCTGGATCTCCCACATGGGTGCATGGGCCCCAGGCCTTGGGCCATCTTCTACTGCTTCCCCAGGCCATAGCAGAGAGCTGGATTGGAAGTGGAGCAGCTGGGACTTGAACCAGCACCCATATGGGATGCTGTCACTTCAGGCAGTTGCTTTACCTGCTACACCACAGCACCAGCCCCATAAATAATCTTTTTTAAAAAGTTATAGTAGTTAAATTGAGTAATGATCGTGCGTGTGTGTGTGTTTTTCCGTGATTTCTGATTTTGCCAATGTGGCCCTGGAAATTTGTAGTTTTGCAGAGATAACCTAGGTAATTTTTATTACCAAACAAGTTTGGAAAATCCTAAGCTAAACAATTTACATCGACAAGTCTGTCTGGAAGCAGAACTATATAACCTAAAATAATTCAAAGAGAATACGAGAAAGAAAATAATTTAGAACTTGCTAATATCACTTATCAGTTATGTCACTATCACAGTCTTGCATTCCTCAGAGCCTGCTTTGTGATGCATGAGGTATTGAGATTTCTCCAGAAAAAGGAAGCTTCACCTTAGGCTGTCTTCTGATATTTGTGTGATACAAGCTTCTGGAGTGCCTGTTAATCTTACATGGAAGACAGATGTGGTACCAACCTGTACGAGAGGAACAATATGAATGTAAGAACACAGGGCAGAATAAAATCTCTTGGAGAGATTGTTAAACATATATAGCCTGATTCCTATCCCCAGAGATTTGGTTGAATTAGGTATGAGTTGGGGCAAAGAACTCTATTAATCAGTTGAAAGCAGAACCGAAGCTGACACTACACTGTGGTTTCTCTTGGTCTAACTTCCATTCATCTGGGGCTGACTTTCCCTCCAGCTGTGTCAACCCAGATCAACTCTTTTGCTTTGAAGTCTTCTTAAGTTAAGATTTATGGGTAAGAGTTGGCAGCTGTAATTGAAAGAAAAACGTAAATTCACAGAGCACATACTGCTTTCTTCAGTCTGTTAGAGAAAGGGAGTTGAGGCAAGCATGACAAAGGAAGGCACAATGTCAGCCAGATTCCGGACCCTTCTGAAGCATGATAATGTGTATCTAATTGGGGAAACAAGCTTAAAGGGCTCTTTACCTGGTTTGCAATTCTGATATTTGGTGACCTCTGACTATATGAACTCATTCAGAGGGAAATAATTTGTAGATACCACAAAAGACTTAAAATCATGACTCCCTGCCGTATTAATGGTTTAGAGAGAAGCCTATTGATTATTCATTCTATGCAGTTAATGCAGCATACTAGAGTAAAACTAAAATGGAAAACAGGGATAATCACCTTCAAGGGAAAATGTGAGTAACCAGAGGTAGAAGGAACAGCAAATTAAATAATAGATAATGTAACCTAAAGTCTTCCAAATGCCCTTAAGATCCTAAGTCACTCTATAGACATAGCTAAGAGTAATGGTGTATTCAGAAATACACAGGTTTAGTTAAAGTAGTTTTAGAAAGAAAATTCTCATCTCTGCTGTTTTTCCAAACTAATATAATTTAAAATATCTCTGGGTCACTAAAGACAAATTATTTCCATGGTTCAACATTTTCTTATTTCCTTTCCTCTTTCCTTTCCTCCTTCCTTCTCTTTCTTCCTACCCCCTTACTCCCTTACTGTCCTCCTCCCTTCTTCCCATATATCTTATCTTCCTTCTCTATTTCTCTTTCTTTTTCCTCCCTTTGTATATAAATATAGATGGCGTATTCAATGTATAATGAGCATTGCGAAAACAATCAAAAATGTTAAATAAGGAAATGTGGGGGGGGGGGGGCGGCACCGGCATCCCATATGGGCACCAGTTCTAGTCCCAGTTGCTCCTCTTCCAGTCCAGCTCTCTGCTGTAGCCTGGGAGGGCAGTGGAGGATGGCCCAAGTCCTTGGGCCCTGCACCCGCATGGGAGACCAGGAGGAAGCTCCTGGCTCCTGGCTTTGGATCTGCACACGGCCATTTGGGGGGTGAACCAATGGAAGGAAGACCTTTCTCTCTGTCTCTCTCTCTCTCTCTCACTGTCTAACTCTGTCAAATAAATAAAAAAATTTAAATAAATTAAAAACTAGATCTATATAGCATAGAATATATAGCATAGAATTAGGTCTCATACAAAGGACAAAGATGAATAAAACAATCTTGTTGTGTAATGTGAATATAAAATAAGACATGCAGGAGTGGACATTTGCCATAGCAGTTGATACACCTAAATCCCATGTTGGAGTGCCTGGGTTTAATACCTGGCTCGACCTTCTGATTCCAACTTCCTACCAATGCAAACCCTGAAGACAGCAGCGGTGGCTTTAGTAATTGTGCTCCTGTCACCCATGCGAGAGACTTGGATTGAGTTCTTGGTTCCCAGTTCCAATCCCAGCTCAGCTCTGGCCATTGTGAGCATTTGGAGAGGGTGAGAGAGTGGATGGGAGCTCTGTCTCTGACTGTTTCTCTCTCGGTCTCTCTCTGCCACTCAAATACATAAATACAAATTTAAAAATATGTGTAATAATAATATTAGGTCAAGGAAAAAAGAGGTTTAAATATACAGATGAAATCTTCCACAGTTATATAGGTGGGAAGGATTACTTCTAGTTCCCAGCTGAAAAATCTTTGAAAAGGAGGTATTATGTGGAGTGAGTCTTAAAGAAAAGAAAAAGTGTGGTGCAGTGGTTTAAACTGCCACTTGGGATGCCCACAATCTGTACTGGAGTGCCTAGGGTAAAGTCCCTCCTCTGCTTACACTATTTCCTGCTAATGCTCCTGGGAGGCAACATTAAATGGCCCAAGTACTTAAGATGGAGGTCCTGGCTCCTGGCTTCAGTCTGGCACATCCCCCTGATATTGTGGGCATTTAGTGAGTAAACCAGTAGATGGAAGATCTCTCTCTCTCTCTCTCTCTCTCTGTGTGTGTGTGTGTAACTGCCTTTCAAATAAATATTTAATTTTGAACTCAACAGAGAGTTAATCATATGTGTATAAAGTTAGTTGAAAATAGACCTTAGTAAAAAATAAGAATGGGAATAGGAGAGTGAGGAAGAAGAGGGATGGGAGCGTGAGTGGGAGGGCGGCCATGGTGGGAAAGCTCACCATGGTCCTAAAGTTACAATTATGAAATGCATGAAGTTTGTATTCCTTAAATGAAAGGTTTATGGGAAAGAAAAAAAAAAGCTACACTGTTGCTCTAAACAAAAACCTTAATAGGTAAAATATAAATAAATAAAAAATAAAAAATGGAAGTCAACTTTAACAGGTGGGATATGTGCAATATGGATTGCTCTGATTTTTTTTCTTGTCCCTAATTTGCATGTGTTGTGTGCAGAATAAGAACTTAAAACAAGGATCCAGTATCACACATAAGTTTTCACTCTAACTTGGCTGTCTACTATATAAGAGAGGGAATCAGGGATACCATAGCACTTCAGCAGGTAGATGCAGTCAGTTATGTCAACTGGAACTCTGAAAGCCTCCAACTCAGTACATGCCCCTCACAACTACAGAAGTGCTTTTAGCTTCAAAATTTACTTCCCCACTCCCTAAGCATTTCCTCTACTCACTGCCAACACTGTGCTTTTACTTAACTCCTCATATTGTCAACTGCACAGGTATGAATGTGCAAATTCCTTGAATATGCATATGTAAATAAAATTTGTCTCTAAAATCTTCCTCATCCATTACAGCACATGTGTAGATGCCTAATCAGCAGACATAAAAATGTACTCAACTCTCCCATAAAAATGTACTTAGTACTGAGGCAGCAGGCTCTCAGCCTGCTACCTCTCAATTTTAACTTCTTTTCTTTTCCAAAATACTCACTACCTATGATGGGAAAGCATGCATTAAGTTCTGGCAGCTTTACAGGTCTGAAATTTGCACATGCTCAGTTAGGATTTTTGCCAGTTCCTTTGTCATAAGAACATGGATATTTTCTCAGTGGGTATAGCTAGCCCCCTCCTTGTAATCAATGCATATATAGCTATATAATTATCAGAATTTGCTCCTCTTGTCATCTTTGTACAAATACCCTGTCCCTAATTTTTTAAGTTTGATTTTCATTGTCCATCATGCTCCTCAACATTTTTTTCCATGTGGCTGAAGTTAATTGCAGTAAATTAATCACAGACCGCTTTCAACTACATTGTTGTGTGTTTGTTCAGACATAGTTTTTATAGATACATCAATTTAGGATTCTCACAAGTACAAAAACTCTAAGAAAGCTTCTACAACAACATCTTCATTCATTCATTCCAATTCATACAATATCATTTAGTAACCCACTAGAGCCACAAAGATAATGAAACTCTCCATCTTGATGTCATATCCAGCTATCACTCGTAACTAGATTTTCTATTCTCATAGTCTCAAGGGATAGAAAAACCTAGATTCATTTGAGAAAAAAAATAGGTGCCACAATAACAGACATTTCCAAAGATGTTTGTCAACTCCTATATCCTAAGACCTTAAATGTTCCCCTCATAATCTACTTCCCCCAACCATTACTTGCTATTCACATCACTTTTCCCCTAATAGGCTGTTTCTGCACTAAGTTCACCCTTCCAACCTAATTGGCCATCCTCCTTCTGGCTACCTCCTGTAGGACTACTCAGATTTACTCCAAGACAATTTATTCCTACCTCCACGACTCAAGAAAATGCCCACTTGAGTTGTGTAGGAACTTGAAGAGGAGCCCTCCAGAGTGTTTCATTATCGCTCGCCAGTACAAAGGGATTAGCAGGGCTTCCACCTGGTGAATCTCTGCCTTGGTGCCTTGGCAGTATCTCCTACCACCATGGGAACATCAGAAAATGAACTAAGTCCTTCTATTGCTGATAACTTAAGCTACTAGGCAGCTTTGAATTATATTGAGACTCTACCATTGATATCTTCTTGAAATCTCATTGATTATTGATTACTTTTATTTCAGAAGCTCTGTACCCCTCACAAAGATATTGTAATTAAAGAATCATATACTTCTTTAGCGTAAAGCCTATGTAAAGAGTAACCCAATCTTCTCATTTTTAATAAAACTGAGATCTAGTGCCAGAATTTTTTTCACAAAGTGCTGACTACAGAACCCAAAGCTGGGTACATTTTTCTTTTTGTTGACTGCTCAAATAGATTTTATTTTTATTTCATGAAGACTTTTATATTTGAGGAGATTATTTATCTAAAATCTGTTATTTAGTTTGGGACACCGAGTGTCAATATTTATGTGTGAATCTTTTGATTTCTAACCATTGTAAATGCATTGATTTAAGATGGTGTTAGCCCAGAATAGTTTGTGATTGATAAAGCCCCGCAAGAGTTCATGGTGATCACCTCTGTGCCATGCTAATTGTACAGAATGCTCTGCTGAAGAGGACCCCATACTTGTTTGTAAGGCTCCACAGCATGATTTTGAGTGGCTTAGAATCTGGACCATTACTAATTTGTAACATTGATTTTGGTGCCATGGACTCCTTTTGCAGTCTAGTGAAGGCAATGAAACTATTTAAATAATATTTCATAGTACAAAAAATAAAACATATAGGATGACAGAATGCATCAATTATATTAAAATAGCT
Organism: Oryctolagus cuniculus; assembly: GCF_051225735.1. Lineage (NCBI taxonomy): Eukaryota > Metazoa > Chordata > Mammalia > Lagomorpha > Leporidae > Oryctolagus > Oryctolagus cuniculus. Next base: position 62,379,005 of record NC_142888.1, read on the forward strand.
ATAAAATATCTCTAAATGAAGAGTACAGTATACATGTTCTTACTTATTAATATTTATCATCAAATATTATTGTAACTAGCTTTAAAATGAAGATTAACATGCTGTTTTGAGATGGCTACATCTGTAGTATGATTTAAAAATATCTATCATTTCGACTAATCACAAAGTACAAACACTGCTGTATCATCTTCTCTACATTTCCAACTGAGGGAAATACTAAATTAATTTAGAGGATAATGAAAATAAAGAAATAATTATTTCCCAATCCAACTACATGAAGAGTGAATTATGTCCACAGCCTTATTGATCATAGTTAAGAAGCATTATTTAAACATAATAGAAATGATGATTTTGTTTAAGGAATATGCATTTAACAAATAATTCATCATATACTTGTTATATTTTGTATTTCATTTGATTTGAAGAAGGCAAATGAATTCTACTTATTATTCATATTATTTTAAATGCATAAATACATTTACTCAATCATACTGTAAAACTTTCTATTAAAAACTGTGTTCTGCTTCAAATAGCCTCTGAACTCAAATATTATAACTAAAAAAGTATCTCTGATTCTTTGCATAAATCAAGGAGAGAAATACATTTTAGAGAATCAAAATATGTTGCATCAATATGATATCAAACTTTTTTCAATCCAATAGCTATGAATTAAATGCCATAGAACTATTCATCAGTGTCATTAAATATTCTGATTTATGACCAGCTGATGATGAAATGACAGTTCAAAAAAACTCATGTGCTGTTAAGCTTGTTCAGAAGATTAAAGTATGCTAGCTGCACTATTTACATGTTTGAATAAATATATTTCAATAATTTATGACATGTAGAGTAATTTGTATTATGTTCCAAATAATTCATTTTCTCTTTCCTAGATAATATTTAGTAAAAAGTATTCCCCCAAATTTCAGAATTTGATGAGCAATTGTGTGCTCAGTGTAAAGCTTTCACTGAAATGCCTTTAGAAAACTGTTCTCCTATGTAGGAAAAGGAAGGAAGGAAGGACGGAAGGAAGGAAGGAAGGAAGGAAGGAAGGAAGGAAGGAAGGAAAAAGAGAAGAGGAGAGGAGAGGAGAGGAGGCAAACAGAGGAAAAGAGGGAAAGAGGAAGAGAGGGAGAAATAAGGAAGGGAGAGTGAGAGAAAGGAAGAGAGAAGATACAAAGGTAAAGGACATTTTAACAGAGAAGGTGAAGAATTATGGATGTAAAATGTACCATAATCATGAATCTCACACTCACATTTTCACTTTTAAAATACCTTATAGTTTTCTGATAGTGATAGCTGTGGTCTATGTCAGTAGTCAGCAAACTATTCTCCGCAGGCCAAATCCAGAATAGTTTCATAAAACTCGTGAGCTAAAGAATGTTTTTCACATCCTTAAATGATTTTTAAAACTCAATGATATATGCAAATCACAGAAGTTCAAATTCCACCACATACATGAAATTTTATTTATGCTCATTCACTTCTATATTGTTTATAGCTGGTTTTGTGCTACACAGGCAGAGTTGAACAGATGTAACAGATACCCTACTGTGGGCAAAGCTAAAAATATTTACTATCTTGCTCTTTATAGAAAAAACTTTGCCAACCTCTGCTCTAGATGACACAAAATCCACTGCTAAAAATTGCATTTTCTATTCAATATTTAGTATTTAAATGTAAAACATGGTTTTAGATGAAAAGTGTTATTTTTAATGTTGAATTCCTTCCAGCTGATTTGTAGCTTTCCATATAGCCTTAGCTGAACTGTTTCATCCACATATGAAAACGTGTCTTTCAAAGTCATATTGCTTTGGGGAATCAAGGAGTCATAAAAATTTCTAACTAATATTGTCTCAGGCCCAACCTCTACATATATTTTGTGAGAACTGCAGCTCCATTTTCTTCTTTCAGATAGGGAAATCTCATGTGTATCTGTGATCACAGCTGGTCTTCCAGAAGCCATCTTATGTTGCTCCCTGTGTTGACCATAGAGGTCTCAGGGCAACCATTCTTCAAATAGTTACTGAGTGGTGCTTGCCAACTTCCAGGCTTTCTGTCAGGCAAGGACAGAGAAGGAGAGAAAACAAATTGTCTTAGCACCAGCTGCACTGTGGTCCTGGAATGCCTCCTATTGCTCTTACTTTGTTTAGGATTTTTTGGTTTTCTCATCCCTTTTAATACCATTCATGTGTATCTCTTGGCGTTTCCTAGGTTAAAATGTAATATCACCTCACGGACTCATTTTCCTTGGAATGAATTTATCTATCCATATTGTTCAAGTGAATACCTCTAGACACAGCACCTGTCTTTGATGTATTAAAAAAAAACCTATATTCCTCCCAACTTTTAAACACGCCTATTCAGTTTTGAATTCAGAGAGTACTCAGAGTTGAAATCATGCATTACTGTGACTATGCAGTACTGTATAATGGGAACATTATGTCTCATGAAAGTTTCAGAATATTATTTACACCAAGAAGGTTGTCAGTGAGATCAATAGTTTACTTTCCTGTTACACTGGCATAGAAATCCTATCTAATAAGGTATATTAAAGTCACATGCAAATGTTAATAACTAGCAATCAAAGCATTTTCAAATTTCTTCATTCAAAAATACACTATAATAAATAAAACTATGCCTTCGAGTTTACCCCAAGTATCACTGACATAATCAAGGCTTAATGTCCACTCTGCTAGCTAGTCTACAACCCAGTTAGATCTTGCATGATACCATGTCCTATTGGGGGAATATAAATGTTTCTCATCTCCACAAATACACTCTAAACTTCAAGAACTTAAACATCATGTCTAATATTTGTCTACACTCATGGTATTATACAATATGAAGGCTAGACTTAAGATAGGTAGTCAGTGAATATAAATTGTTTGATGCTATTGATGATGATTAAATAATATTTATTTTGTTAACCTGTGACATAATATTTTTAATATGAGAGAAAGACTGGTTAAAGGTGCTGATACAAATATCTTAAAGGAGTGATTGATACATACTAGATAACGTATGACTATTTACTTAAGAAACATTTGAGGCTGGCGCCGCGGCTCACTAGGCTAATCCTCTGCCTGCGGCGCCAGCACCCTGGGTTCTAGTCCTGCTCAGGGCGCCGGATTCTGTCCCGGTTGCCCCTCTTCCTGTCCAGCTCTCTGCTGTGGCCCGGGAAGGCAGTGGAGGATGGCCCAAGTGCTTGGGCCCTGCACCCGCATGGGAGACCGGGAGGAAGCACCTGGCTCCTGGCTTCGGATCGGCGCAGCTCGCTGGCCGTAGCGGCCATTTGTGGGGTGAACCAAGGGGAAGGAAGACCTTTCTCTCTGTCTCTCTCTCTCACTGTCTAACTCTGCCTGTCCAAAAAAAAAAAAAAAAAAAAAAAAGAGAGAGAGAAATATTTGAACTGTTACTCAAAATTTTACATTTCTTTTAGTAAGTGTTGCAGTTACATTATACTTGGGTTGTTAAGACAATTTTCCATAATATTTCTCCACACAAAAGTTACACCAACACTAATAAGCTAAAAACTAATTTTAGGGAATCTTTACCTTTGTATTTAAATATATATTTCATAAATGATGTTTATCTGTATTATGATTGAATATGTTTAACTGCCAACTCATAGTAAGTCAACCAAAAAGAAAATAGTTGAATCTACATGTTATGTTTTATTTATTATCCTTGTATATTTTACTGTAGTGTTTTCTTTTTAAAAATATTTATTTATTTGAAAGAGAGAGAGTGAGCTGGCTTTCATTCCCTGGTTCACTGTCCCACCCTAAATGCCTGTAATAGCCAGTGCTGCACCAGGCCAAAGTTAGGAGTTGAGAATTCCAATTTATTTCCTCTCATTCTGCCAGGGCAGGAACTGGCCACACTTTTAGGTTAAAACAATGCTTGCTTCTCTCTCTCTCTCTCTCTCTCTCTCTCTCTCTCTCCTCCTCCTCCTCCATTCACTCATTCATGAAATGCACTTTGAGGAACAGCTACATCCCAGGCAGTCCTGGTGGTCAAGAATGGATCAGATGTTTTTTCCTTCATGGATTTTGAAGGTCAAAATCGAATGGATACCCAAAGAAAATGAAACCATGTGTCGACACAAAACTGCTACTTGAAACTTCATGTACAGAAGCCAACAAATTGGGGCCAGCATTGTGGCATAACTGGTTAGTGCTACCTGCAATGCTGGCATCCAAATTGGGCATCAGTTGGAATCCTGACTGCTCACTTCCGATCCAACTACCTGCAAATGCACCTGAGAAAGCAGTGGAAAATGGCCCAAATACTTGTGCCCCTGCCGCCCATGTAGGAGACCCAGATGAAGCTTCTGGCTTTGGCATGACCCAGCCATTTGGTGAGTGAACTCTCCCTCTTTCTGTCTCTCTCTATAATGCTGCCTTTCAAATAAATCTTTTTTTAAAAAGCCAAGAACTGAATATAACCCAAGTGCCCATCAACAGATGAATGGACAAACATGTGTGGTTCAACTCCACTGTGGAATATCATACAGCCATGAACAGGAGTGAGGCTATGACACTCATTACAATTGTTGAGAGACCTTGAGGGCATAATGGGTCAGTGAGAGATGCCAGACACAAAAGACCACACAGTGTGTGACACCACTGATAAGAAACATCCAGGAGAGGTGAATCCAGAGACAGAAAATGTATTCAGGATCACTAGAGGCTAGGCAGGAGATGGGTAGTAATTGTTACTGGAATGAGGTTTCCTCTAGGATGATGAGAATCTTTTGAAACTAGACAGTTGGTTGTCCAACCTTCTGGATGTGCTAGGTGCCACTTCATTATGCACATAAACAAAAATTCCTGCTCCATTTTTTTAAGCAAGCTTCAGATAAAGTCAGAAGGTTTTAAATAGTGAAACATCTATTCATAGAGGTGGTTTCTTTTTGGGAGCCTTGCCTTCCTGCTGTGTGCTTCTCTTGTCACAAGTCAGCAAAGGTTTCCTCTGAGGAAAAAAATCAACTCACAGAAGCAGAGTCCCAGCACAGAAAACAAAAAGTTTCCCAACATGTTGCCATGAAATTGCAGGCTCCCAGCAGGTGTGCAAAAACCTAGTGTTATGCCACCCACACAGCATTTACAAAGAGTTTGAATTTGCCATCAAATCAAGTATGTGGTCTCCATTCCCAAAAACAAAAACTAAAAAGTCTATATTTCATCCTTTCTGGAACTGAGAATTTTCCTTCCAAACTGGCACCAAGGAACTGACCCTTGCACACCCAGCTGCCAGAATTTCCTTCCTGCTCTGTCAGTCACACTATGTTTGTGTATCCACCAGCATCGGAGTACACAGTTCCTGTTGTAGAATCATCTAGAATAAAAACTGACATCATAGGCAGGGTGCCCACCATGTGCCAGGCACCACACTGAGATGTTCATTGCGTCATCTTATTTATCACTCACAGCAACCCCGCCAGGCAGGTAGAAGCCCATTTTGTAGAGCTGGAAACTAAGGCTAGATTTGAGGCTCCTGCACAGGAGTTCCTAGGGGCAGAGCTGTGATTGCTCTCTACTTCCTTCCTGTGCCTGGTTGGCACAGGTGCACAAACTCCAAGCCCTCTCAAAGCTTGGTAAACCCAGCTAGCATCCAGAATGGCATTGGCACGTGATAAGAGGCGGTTGCCATGTTCTCCATGTGTCTCCAGCATCTCACCTGACGTACAGTCGGTGCATATCCTGAATGAGGACGCTGAGCCATTGAGCTACATGATTCCAGGCTGCTCTGAGCCCTGGCTCTTCGGAATCAGCTGCTTCCTGGAGCTGGGGGGAATAGATTCATGACTGTGGCCCCTGAAAGAGGCGCTCTTGTACATCTGCAGCTGGACTCGATTTTTCCAGAATGCAGAAGTCAGGAGCCTGGGAAGTCCCTTGTCTGTCAATCCTGCCTCACATCCACGTTCTCCATGGGGAGCATGGTTTCAGTCGGTCAGCCCCACGGGAACCAGGGAGAGGCGCCAGCTGAAGCAGGGATGAGCTTTGCTACTTTAGTTGTTTTCAGTGATAAAATGCCTTTCATCTCTAAGCGCCTATCAAACAACATATGTACACTTTTTATCTAATCAGTGTTTATGTGGTAATAGGAATTGATTTCCCTGTGTTGACATTTAATGTAGTCTATATTATCCTAGACATTGGCACTAAACTTTAAAATCCTGCTGGAAAAAGCACATTATACGTTTATATTTTTCTTTAGGATAATTTAGCTGTACACTTGTAGAAAAATTATTCTACATTAGTGTATACAAGGAGAGAAATAAGTGAGGTCAAGGAAGCCTCAGCCAAAATTACATGCCCAAAAAGAGGAACCTCCTAACGCTTTCGCCATCCCCTGCTGTACTAATGTAGAATGAATTCCAAAAAGAATTAGCTTAATTAGTGAGAACTCTGAAGACCTCCCAAATCTTAGGTGACAGAGGCTGTTTTTTAGAAAGAGAGATTTTAAAAGCCTATTAAAAACAGTTGGACAGCAACTGCTACAGTGATAGACACCGTTAGTCATAATAATTATGAAAACTTAAAATTGCTCTAGAAAGCTGTGGGTGTACTTGAAGAGAAGTTTCAATAGATTTATATCATTTTCTATCTGAAACTCCCAGGGTTTTCTCTCTAGGGACTAATAGTTAGTGTTTCTTAAGAAGGTTGTGAGTTCAGGTAGGATTCTGTAACTGCAGGTGTAAGTACACGGTAACTCTGTCTGGGGCACACTTGAATACTGGAAAGAAGTAATGAGAGCAGGCAAACAGCACTGCTATGTGAGAAATATAAACACTGAAGCAATATGGTAAAGTGCACAGTGTGCTGTAACTAGGAATCTGATTACCTGAAGTCTTTTTGTACCTCTGATTTATATGTCACCATTTCTGGCCACTGTGCACTTAGCTATACCAAGAACAATAGGTAACAAGTTGCAATAAAGCAGAATGAATGAAAATGAATGCCTTCTCTTTCCAATAGACAATGTGAAATTTTTTTAAACATTACAGTACACATGCAATGTGGCATTTTTGTTAATGTGCTCTGCAATCAACTGCCACCAATTGTATATAACTAGGTAAGAGCCTGTGGTGGTTGACTGCTTCAGGAATACAGTAGTGAGCCATAGTTAGTAGTGCAAATGATTGAATGGAGATTGATACCTTTAGGAAAAAGGGGAGCAGATGAAGCTAGGAAATAGGAGCCATCTGAACAGAAAGCAGACCTGGCAAAGTACCTGTCCAATAGGGAGATCCATGGCAAATATTTTAATATAAATAAATTCTCAATTGAGAAGATAAAATGTACCACCATTTTGGTTTGGGGGGTTCTCCATGAGTATTATTTTCTTGGTTATCACTGCCTTTTTAATTCACTGGTCAAATTTGCCCAGACTACAGTGTGACCTTAGATTGAAAGTTGAGAAAAAAGAGCCAAAGGAGCTAATTAATAGCTGGAGCCATCAGTTACTATAGTGTTTGCAGCTGGATAACAAGTAGTCTGATTTTAAAGATCAGGTGAAGCAAATGTCTCAGACTACCATACAATGCTTGGCACAGAGAAGGCATTGGTTATGTTTTTTGCTGTTAGGAGTAGTTATGAGTCAAGGTTATTCTGAGAAACAAAAAATACACATATATATGGAAGAGAAGGTATTATTTTATTAAAGTGGTTCCCAAGAGTTAATTCAAGTTATCATTTTTCATTCTTTTTTAAAAATTTATTTTGAGAAGTACAGTTAGAGACAAAGAGAAGAAGAGACAGAGAGAAAGGTCTTCCTTCCGTCGGTTCACTCTCCAAATGGCTGCAACGTCCAAAGCCAGGAACCAGGAGCTTCCTCTGGGTCTCCCATGTGAGGTGCAGGGGCCCAAGGGCTTGAGCCATATTCTATTACTTTCCCAGGCCATAACAGAGAGCTGGATTGGAAGAGGAGCAGCCGGGAAGGCAACTGGCACCCATATGGGATGCCAACACCTCAAGCAGAGACTAAGCCTACACCACAGCACTGGCCCCTGAAGTTCCCATTTTTCCAACATAAACACCAATTTAACCATAATACATGGACAGAATATTACTATGAGAACTCTAGAGACTAGTGGAGAAATTACAGGACTCAGATGAATGAAAAACAAAGAAGGCGTTCTAGCAAAAAGGGTAGGAAAGTTTGTAATATTTTGTGTGCTCGTCCATTATAACCTTCCAGATCCAACCTAGGACAGTGCCACTGGGAGCAAACTTCTCATTGTGGATCCCTCCTTGGAATGGACACAAACACATGGATCATGTATCCAAGGTTCTGGCAATGGAACTACCTGAGGAACTGGTATCTGTCTTGTCTGATTTGGAGCATTTCACAGGACTAGTAGCCTTGTTTGGCAACACTAAAAACAGTTGTGCTTACTGCAGCATATTAGAACTATGTTTCTGTAGGAAGACTCTAGGGAATGCAAGAGATTACAGATCTCTGAGAAAAAGCGAATACAAAGTGCTTAGTGAATTTGAGATGACCAAAAATACAGAAGACCAGAGAAGACAACATTCTATAAAATGTTTTGAGAGAATCTAAAATCTCTAGCTGTGTTGATTGATAAAAAAAATTTCCCTTCTACAAATTCAGTAGATAAAGACTGGGAGAAATGTTTCATTTCTCAAATGCCCAAATCCCAGTTTAAAAAAAAATCATAAGGAGTACCATGAAATAAGGAGACATGGCTCAACCAAAGGAAAATAAGGGTCCAGCATTGTGGCCTAGTGGGTGAAGCCACTGCTTATGATGCCAGCATCCCATATTGGAGTGCTGCTTTGAGTCTTGGCTGCTCTTCTTCTGAACCGACTTCCTGCTAATGTGCTGGGAAGGCAGCAGATGATGGCCCAAGTGCTTGGGTCTTTGCCACACACATGGGAAATCTAGAAGGAATTCTTGGCTCCTGGCTTTGGGTTGTCCCAGCCCTGACTGTTGCAGTTATTTGGGGAGTGAACTTGCAGATGGAAGATCTCTTCTTTCTCTCTCCCTCCCTGTCACTCTGCTTTTCAAATACACACAGGCACACACACACACACACACACACATTTAAAAAATGAAAAGAAAAAATCAGGGGCAGCATTTGGTACAGTGGTTAATCCACTGGTTGGGATGCCTGTATCCCAAATTGCAGTGCCTGACTTTGAGTCAGAGCTCTAGTCAGGGTTCCAGCTTCCTGAAAGTGGATACCCTGGGAAGCAGCAGGTGATGGCTCAAGTTCTTGGGGCCCTACCACCCACATGGAAAACCTAGATTGAGTTCCTGACTCCGAGGTATTTGAACAGTGAACCAGAAGATGGGACACTCCTCTCTCTCTCTCTCTCTCTCTCTCTCTGCATTTTAGTAGAAATACCTTTCAAGTTTGGAGTTTCAATTTATATTGTAATTCAGCAACCTGTATGACCTGCACTGTTTTTTCAGCAATTGTAACTGTATGGTAACAGGAAACAAAGATTTCTTTCATGGAACATACAGAAATATTCAGGTTATTCATACAACATGTTAAAATGGAAACTGGAATTATTGAGATCATCCTTTTCCCCCCACTTTACCCAGTACAATTAGGAACATCTAGTCAATTTTATTATACTCCTTAATTTCACAAAACTGTTCTATGTTCTCAAATATATGGTGGATTAGAACATTGTCTCTAAAAAGTAAGGTCATCCCTCAGTATAGGTGAACATTGGTTCCAGGAACCCTCAGAGACAGTAAAATCTGCAGATGCTCAAGTTCCTTATATAAAATGATGACATAGTATTTGCATAAAACTTTCCATATATTTTGAACCCTCTCTAAATTAGTTGCAATTCCTAATAGAATACAACACTATATAGTTATACTGTATTGTCTAAAGAATGACAAGAAAAAAACCTGTACATGTTCAGCACAGGTGCAATTTTTAAAAATATGTTTTCAAGGGCCAGCACTGTGGCATAGTGGGTAAAGATGCCGCCTGCAGTGCCGGCATCCCATATGGGCGCTGGTTCGAGTCCTGGCTGCTCCACTTCTGATCCAGCTCTCTGCTATGGCCTGGGTCCTTGGGCCCCTGTGCCTGCATGAGAGACCTGGAAGAACTTCCTGGTTCCTGGCTACAGATTGGGTCAGCTCTGGCCGTTGTGACCATTTGGGGAGTGAACCAGCGAATGGAAGACCTCTCTCTCTCTCTCAACCTCTCTCAACCTCTCTCTGCCCCTGCCTCACTGTAACTCTGTCTTTCAAATAAATAAATAAATGTTTTAAAAAAATATGTTTTCAGGGAAGAGATGTATAATTTGGGACATGCTCAAGCTGACTTGCCCCAAATGATAGAGTTAAAAACATACCAGGGGATTCCAATTCAATCCCATCAAGGTGGCATGTACCAATGCCATCTCACTATTCCAAGTGATCAATTTCAGTTCAGAATTGATCATAATGAAAGGACTAAGAGTCAAAGGGAGCACATAAACAAGTCTAGTACCTGCTAACACTAACTGATGGAATAAATAAAGGGGAGAGTGATCCAACATGGGAAGTGAGATACACAGCAGACTCATAGAATGGCAGATGTCCTAAATAGCACTCTGGCCTCAGAATCAGCCCTAAAGGCATTCGGATCTGGCTGAAAAGCCCATGAGAGTATTTCAGGCATGGAAAGCCAAGACACTCTGGCAAAAGATCTCTGCGAGTGAGATCCCAGTGGAAAGAACAGGTCTTCAAAGAAGGAGGTACCTTTCTCTGAAGGGAGGAGAGAACCTCCACTTTGACTATGACCTTGTCTAAACAAGATAAGAATCGGAGAACTCAGAGGGCTTCCATAGCCTTGGAAACTCATGACTGGAGCATAGGGAGACTACTGATGCCATAGACAGGAGTGTCAATTGGTAAAGTCAACAACAGGAGTCACTGTGCACTTACTCCTCATGTAGGGTCTCTGTCCTTAATGTGCTGTGTATTGAGATTTAATGCTATAACGAGTACTCAAACAATATATTTCACTTTGTGTTTCTATGGGGGTGCAAACTGTTGAAATCTTTACTTAATGTATACTAAACTGATCCTCTGTATAAAAAAAAAAAAAGAAGTTATCAACTCCCAACTTGACTCTCACTGGGATTAAACATGACAATAGGTCTGATCTGATTTCATCATCATTTAAAAAAAATCATCTATTATTTTTCACTTTATGTTTCTGTGTGGGAGCAAACTGTTGAAATCCTTACTTAATGTATACTAAGCTGATCTTCTGTATATTAAGATAATTGAAAATGAATCTTGATGTGAATGGAAGGGGAGAGGGAGTGGGAAAGGGGAGGGTAGTGGGTGGGAGGGACGGTATGTGGGGGAAGCCATTGTAATCCATAAATCGTACTTTGGAAATTTATATTCATTAAATAAAAGTTAAAAAAAAAGAACTTAGGAAAACCATTACAGTTGTTTTCACAGAATAAATTTGTTATGAACAAATGACACAACCACAGTAATAAATAATAACTGCAATAAAAAAAAGAAATAGCTAAAACTAAAAAAAAATATGTTTTCAGCATACCACTGGTTGAATCTATGGAAATGGAGCTCAATTGTATTTCATTAGCATTGACTACCACTTCTTTATTTACTGTTGTAAATAGAGTCATTAGTGCTTTTAAATCTAATCAGATTAGAAAACCAATTCCAAAAATTCTAGAGTCAATCAGAAAATTATTCTTAAGCTTCTGTTCTTCTAGAACCATGCTTGGTACTGTATCTGTCAATCTGTCTGTCTATCTATCTATCTATCTATCTATCATCTGTCAAAGTTCTCCAGAGAGAGAGAGAGACAGGGAGAGAGACAGGGAGAAAGACTGATCAAAATGTATTTTAAGGAACTGGCTACTTTGATTGTGGGGGCTGAAAAGTCCCAAATCCTCAGGGCAGGCTATCAGGCTAGACATCCTGCTATTGTTTTGAGATCAAAGGCTGGGCACTTGCAGAATTTGTATATTGCAGTCTTGAGACAGAATTACCTGTACTTCAAATGGCTTAAATCTTTTCTTTTTAGGCCTTGTAAATGTTAGATGAAGCCCACTGACATAATGGACAGTAATTTGCTTTAGAGGAAATCTACTGATTTCAATGTTTATCATAGCTACAAAATACCTTCACAGTAATGTCTAGACAAGAATTTGACCAGAACACTGGGTGCCCTGACCTAGCCAATTAGCATGTAAAATTAGTCATCACAGTGATATTTACCTGTTATCTTGTGTGTTTTTTTCTGATCATCTATGCCATTATTTGGTAAGATACTTAAGGCGTGGAAAACTAGATTAGCTTCATGGACCATGCTTGAGCTCTTCAGAGAAGACTGGCTAATAAGGTACTTCATATACATGCTCCTGTAGCAAGTTTCTTATCTTCTCTTACCTTCCTTTTTTCTCACTTGCAAAATGGAGATGTAATTAAATTCCCAACCACATAGATTTCTTGTGATTATCAAATGAAATAAAGCATGGCACATAGTAAACACTTTATGAATTTAGATATTATTCTATTTGTGGCAAATTCTAGTATTTACTCTCCAAAATTTACTCATTTTTAGAAAGCCATTCTTCTGTAAGAGGAAAACATAACTAGACTATATTTTTAACTCCCTCACAAAGTTATACCATTTGATTAATTTTCACCAATTGCATATACACAAAAGTCACATATATACAGTCAGTATTTTAAGGCTTGGATATTTGGGCTGATGTTGTGGTGTAGTATATGAAACTGTCGCTTGCAACGCTGGCATCCCATATGGGCGCCAGTTTATGTCCTCGCTGCTCCACTTCTGATCCAGCTCCCTGGTAAAGGCCTGGGAAAATCAGGGTAAAATGGCCCTAGGGCTTGGGCCCATGCTAACCAGGTGGGAGATCTGGAAGAAGCTCCTGGCTTTGGTTTGGCTCAGTCTTGGCCATTGCGGCCATCTGAGGAGTGAACCAGCGGATGGAAGATCTTTCTCTCTCTGTCTCTCTCTCTCTAAACTCACATTCAAATAAATAAACAAGTCTTAAAAAAAGAATTGAATATTCATTCTGCGTGTTCTCTTGTTCCTTTCGTTAACTGATGCAGACAACAAAGATGCCTTAGAATAGGAAGAGAATTATGTTAGTCTGACATATCTGCATGTCTTATAAATGAGACATTGACTACCTTTTGTTCTGAGCTGTCTTAACAAGAATGCTTTTACAGCTAACAACCTTGGATAAGATTCTTCCTCAGAGAAAAGAGCAGGTATGCTCATCTTCCAGTAAAACAATGAATGTCTCCCTCTTTAGTAAAATCAAGCAGATTGACACTTAAAAAATTTGAGTGCCCTATAACCCAACTAATTCCCTTAATGTGCAGACATGGCTTGGCCCTTTTCATGTCACCCTGTGGGATTTGGGGCTCAGGGAATCAGTGTTAAAAAAATAAACAACTGTATTTTGGCTATTGCTATGGCTTTGAAGGATTACCACTAATTTTACAAAAGGACAGGCAGTGCTTTTTACAAAGACATTATTTTATGTTATTGCTATGATTACTATGGTTACTAACTACAAGTTTATGGTTCTTGGTAGCATATTCTCCAGTATCAGTAAACTGAAGTGGGATTCCAGAACTGCTTAAGTGAAGCCAGTTGTAAAGCTTTCTATCTCACTAATCTGAAATACCCAGGAGTAAAATATAACAGTAAAATAATCAGAGTTATAGAAAGAGGGGCGAGTCAAAGAGAGACAGCAGACAGACAGAGATCTTCCACCCACTGGTTCACTCCCCAAATGAGCACAATGGCCAGTGCTGGGCCAGGCTGAAGCCAGAAGCCAGGCTCTTCCTCCAAGCCTGCCCCATGGAAGCAGGGACCCTAGCACTTGGGCCACCTTCCACTGCTCTTCCAAGGTGCATTAGTAAGGAGCTGGATTAGAAGCAGAGCAGTTGGGGCTCGAACCAGCACCAATAGGGGATGCTGGTATTGCAGGCAGTGGCTAACCCCACAATGCTGTCCCCGTAAAATAATATTATTAATAATTTAACAAATATCTTCCTAGGTATTTTTAATGCTACAGACTTAGGTATAAAAAGCTCCATAGTTCCCAACTAGACACAAAAGTGTAACAAAGATTCTGCCCTTAAGGAACTTACATTCAGGCTGGATAGACAAGACAGATACCTCAAAGTTCAATGATACTACAGGATACATGATTAAAAGCTAAATTGTGTGGCTAGAGATTATAAATGATATGGAAGACTGGATTAATCAAGGAAGGCTTCAGTGAAGACAAATTTGAAATGGGTCTTTCAGGATGGGGATTCTTCTGTATGGACAGAAAAGGCAAAGGATCTTCAACAGGAGGAACAATGAACAATGAGAAGAAAGTCATGACGAGAACTACAGACTTGTAGTAATGAGAAAAAGGGACCTATGCCTGAAAGGTTCTGTTTTGCTGAAGCTGTAGGGTATAGGGCTCACCATCAACAACAAAAGAAGATAAAATCACTGTTTCCTTTCTAATTACTATCACATGTAATATTGATAGCTCCCTACTCTAAACCTCACCCCATCTTTGTCTCCTTTTCCTCCCTCCCACAATTTTATGTGGTTGTCTCTATTTTACACTATTTTATAATTTTAAAAGTTTTTTTTTATTTATTGATCTCACATCTATATAGTTACTACCTTGCCTCTTTGCTCACTTTTAAGACATAATACTAACAATAAGGAAACTGATATTCTCTCCAAGTCCTCTTTCTCTGTTATATCTAAAATATCTCCATTTAGGTTTTGTCCTAACAATCTTACTCATACATCTTCTATAAGAATCATCAATGACATCTACATTGCAAAATTCAGTGGTCAATTTTTCGTCTTCTGGATGAATCAAGAAACAGGCAACTTGGCATATGACTTTTTCATATTGAAGCATTGTATTTGACTTGAAGGTCATTATTCCCCTACTTTTCCTCCTACTTCATTGGCAACTTCTTTTCAGTCTACTGTTTTTTTTTTTTTTTTCTTCATCTTACCTACTCCTGAGCACTGAAGGCCTGGAACATTTAAACTTTCTATTATAACTTTTTTTACCTCTTTTCACTCCCTTGAATACTGCATCATATTTAATGGCTTTCAGTTAACATCTGCATACTGAAAAACCCCAAATTTATATTTATAGCCCATACTTCTCTCTCAAACTGCAGAACATATATCCAACTACTTAGTCCACCTGGGTGACTAACAATAATGTCAAACTTACCTGTCCAAAACTGATCCCTTAATCACTTTCCTTAAATCTGTTCCTAGCACAGTTTTGTATTTAATTAAATAGAAATTCCATTGTTTCAGCTATTCATCTCTAAGTTTTCCAGTCATGCCCTTCATCTAAGTATTAGAAGAATCTTTTGACATTGCCTAAAAATGCATCTTAAAATGCTACTTTTCAACAACTTCACTGCTAACGTATTAGTCCAAGCCTTCATTTATCTCACCTATATTGTTGTAATAATCTCCATACTTCTTTTGTATCTTTACTTGCCTTCTTAAATTCTGTTTGTAAACTTGCAAGCAACGGTGCTATCAAAGTATTTATCAGATCGTGTTACTCCTTTTCTCAAAGTTCTCTTTTGGTTTCACACTTCACCCAGTAATCTATAAGGCCTTACTTGATTAATTATTCTCCCTCTAATTTAGATTGTTACTTTTCATTGTAACCCAAGTTGCTCACACTGCCCAGTCACACTAGCCACTTTGAAAAATTTTTTTATTTGAGAGAGAGAGAGAGAGAGAGAGAGAGAATATATATCATCCTATTATCTCCTGACCTCTAAGGTTTATGCTGAGAAGCCTGCCATTAGTTTAAAAGTAATTCCCTTACAACTGACTTTGTATTTTACTTTTATTTTATTTACAATTCTCTTTATCATGTACTTTTTGAAGATTTGCTTATATTATGCCTTGGAGATTATCTATTTTGGAGGGGAGTGGTCCAATCTATTAGATATACTTTGGGCTTCATATATGTGGATATCTCTCTCAAGATTTGGAATGTTTTTCAGCAATTATTTTATTGAATAGACTCTTTATGCCTTTTCTCTTGTCTTCGTAAATATCCTTAATGTGAATATTTGCTGCTTAATGGTAGCCCACAAGTTTTATAGAATAGCTTTATCTTTTATACATCTGACTGAGCTGTTTAGAAAGACCTTTTCTGAACCCAATAATTTTTTTCTGCTTAATTCTGATAATGAGATTCTCAACTGTATTTTTATTTCATTTATTGAGTTCTTTAGTTCCAAATTTCTGATTTTTTCTTATTATTTATCACTTTGTTGAATTTTTCATTCACATCCTGAATTATCTTACCAATTCCACTGAGTTGTCTGTCTGAAATCTTTTGTATTTCATTAAGATTGCATGAAATTTCTCACATTTTGCATTTGCCTGCAATTCGCCTGCAATGCCAGAATCTCACATGGATGCTTGTCCTTGATCTGGCTGCTCCACTGCTGATCCAGCTCCCTGCTAATGTACCTGGGAAATCATTGGAAGATGGCTCAAATCCTTGGGCCCCTGCACCCACATAGAAGAAGCTCTGGGCTCCTGGCTTCAGCATGGCCCAGCCTAGCCCAGTCCTTGCTATTATGACTACTTGGGGAGGAGTGAACCAGTGGATGGAAGATCTCCTTCTCTCTCTCTCTCTCTCTCTCTCTCTCTCCCTCCCTCCCTCTGTCTCTTCTCTCTCAGTAGAAAAAAAATAAAGTTTTCTTCAGAAATGTTCCATACTTAAAAAAATTTGTCAATTAACTCATCACTTCCTTTTCTTTGTGATCTGTTGCAAACCTAGAAGGATTTTGGCAATATGTATGAGTGTTTCAGTATCTTAGGCTGCAGGTTTTGTGGGATTCCATCACTATCAAGGATGCAGAAATCTTAGGCAGGATGGGTTCACTGGCAGCTCTAGGAACAAAATGCCCAGCTGCAGATTTGAGGTGTCCATAGTTTCTCTGGGTTGTATGAGGGTATGGCTACCCTTACAGCCCTGTGTGGGTACAGTGTATCATGCTTAGTAATGGGATGTGATACTTGTCAGTGTCTGAAGGCCACATGGGGATTGTTCCCCTAACAGGACATTTGTCCAAGTTCAAAGGCTGAAAAGATGATTTTGCAGGGCCTTCAGGGGCCAACTTTTTCAGGAAGATTTTCCAAGTTGTTTTCTGGGACTCAAAAATTGGGTAGGTAGAGCCAAGAATTTTATTTTCAGGGCCTTAGTGAACCAAGTTTCTTACAATAGGCTGTTCAACTGCTCTGGGAACACAGGATGTTGAATGAGACTTCCTAATTGCTTCCTAGGAGTCTTGATGGGCTGAGTCACTCAGGAAAGACTGACTTCTCAACGACTTCTGGGGTTTGAGTTGTTGGGCTGAATAATGCATTTGCTCTCTTGGACCTCTATGGGCTGAAATGCTCAGGGAAGGGTGACCAACTATATTCTAGAGCTGAGTATAGGTGTCCTGGTTAATCTGGCTCCTTTGCAATGCAGTGGGGGGAGAGTGGGTGGGGCCATATAACTTCTTCTGGAGGTCTTCCTGGTCCATCATTAATGTCTAGTGCCCATTTGCTTCCTCAGGCCACTGGTGCTTGGGCAGGACCAAAGAGATGCTTTCATGGAAGCTGGAAGGTAGACATTACTGCCCAGCTGTTTCTGGGTGTTCTGTAGCCTGAACCTCTCAGGAAGGGCAGTCTAGATGCTTCCTTGGGGACTCAGAGAGTGAATGTGGCCTACTGGCAAGTTTGCAACTCCTGGCTAGCAGAGGTGCTGGGGCAACTTCCCAGGTGACTCCTAAGTGGCTGGAGTCTCAAGATGTCATTGTGCAACTAGAGCTTGTGCGGGGAAAGGCACAACATGGACTGAGCTCTTTCTCTAGGGCAATGAAACAGTGTGGTAATCTGACAGCTCCCCAAACTAGGCCAAGGGCCAGTGAGAGCCAAAGGGTTCCATAGCAGTAAATATCTCAGTCATCTGGAGGCAGTCTTAACTTTTGCCCACTGAACAAAATCCTTCAGGGTTCAGGGTTGATCTTGAGAGATGGAATAGTCAATGCTGTGTGTTTGGTTCCCTTATTTAGAAGACCACTATGTCTCTCGATGCTTTACAAAGTTTCTGTCACATGTACGCAGACACTGGAACACTTTGCTTTAAACGTTCCCTAGAATAGCTATTTATTTTCTTTTGTTTTAGTCCTTTGTTGTGGAGAAAAGTGCATCAGATATCTCCTGTCAACCATCCTGATGACTTTTTTTTTATCTTCAAGATACAACATGTAAGAGAAATGCTAGAAAAGTCTTCACACGAATACATTTTCTGAATTACTTGTTTACTTTGTAATGTCTCAAGTATGTCTTTGAGACATACTTTCTACTGTAGAAAGAACTTTACACAATGGATATTCTAGTTACTTGTCATTTAGTCCCTTCCCCTGGCCTTGCTACCTCAGCTGGCTTTTCTCTGATTAATTGAAACACAAATAAGACAAAGCCATATTCTATTTCATATCCTATTTGTTACAGCGGCCTATAGAATACTTTTCATTGAATATAGATATAAATTATTGCTACAAATTACTGAACACTTGTAGCAAAAACATATCTTAGATTGTTCTTGCTTATGATGTCATCTTTTAAATTAATTTAATTCTATTTAGACTAAGTATTATTAGAAAATACTAACTTGACATGAAAGTATATTGATTTTTATTGATAATACATAAACTGTACCAATAAAAAGCCCAAGGAGTCACCTTGTTTGCTATATTCTCTTGCTTTGTTATATCCCATTGTTATTATAGACAGCAGTAGGACATAGTTACACTTGATCTTAGCCAAAAGGCCAGAAGCGATGCACATAGCTAATAATGTAACTTAATGTTTAACTGAAGTGTTACTACAATGTCTTACTTTAGTTTTGCTTATTGGAAGATATGATGAATATTTTTCTTGCATGCTTTTCCTAATACATGGAGGTAACATTGGTACAAAGTGGTTACAATTACTATGTTAAAATTATTATAAAAATATTAGTTGAACTCTTACTATTTTATGAAGAATGTGTTAAGTATTTCATAAATACTATCACAATTAACAATGCATTTTACAGGTATAAAAATAAAAGATGAAGAGGTTAAATTCCCCAAAGTTGTAGCTAGCTTGATTTGACTCCAAAGATTTAAGGAATAACCACTGCACTGTACTGCTTAATAACATTAAGAATAAAACTGTCCTCTTTTATGTGTTTTTTGAGAAAGCATTATACAAAATTTTTGAATATCATTTATTTAAAGTCTGTAATTTGGCTAGTGTCAAATTCCCCTGTCCCTAATGAATAGACTTTAGTTACCAAAGGTAATTACTCTTCAATGCATCCTGGGGGTTATTTTCCCTGGGCTGTTTGTTTTTTTTTGTTTTGTTTTTTTTTTTTTTTTTTTTTTTTGACAGGCAGAGTGGACAGTGAGAGAGAGAGACAGAGAGAGAAAGGTCTTCCTTTGCCGTTGGTTCACCCTCCAATGGCCGCCGCTGCAGCCGGCGCACCGCGCTGATCCTGGCAGGAGCCAGGAGCCAGGTGCTTTTCCTGGTCTCCCATGGGGTGCAGGGCCCAAGCACCTGGGCCATCCTCCACTGCACTCCCTGGCCATAGCAGAGAGCTGGCCTGGAAGAGGGGCAACCGGGACAGAATCCGGCGCCCCGACCGGGACTAGAACCCGGTGTGCCGGCGCCGCAAGGTGGAGGATTAGCCTATTGAGCCACGGCGCCGGCCTGGGCTGTTTGTTTTAATGCACCTCATGTTGCTTTCTATTGGATGTTTATTCATTTTTCACATTAAAGTGGAAATGATTGCTATGTGAATATTCAAAAGCCCAAAATACTAATGAGTAAATCAAACAGTCTTATTAATAGCATTCTACTACAGAAAATCCCCATTATAAGGCAGCATAATTGCATTAGGAGATTGAGCTTGACTTTGAAACATCATTAGCACATATATTGGAAAGGGTCTTTTATTCTTTTTTTTTTCTGTTGCTTAAACATTATGCCTATATGATTTAATTACCCAAAAGACCAGACCTAAAATTCTATTTTAAATAGAACCAGTCTCAATAAATTGCTTCACAAATAAGGATGATCTTATATTCCTGTACCTTCCATTAAGCTATTTTAAGCAGAGGTACTTGGGAAATAGTAGCTCATCCTAAAATCATTATTGCAAAAATTCTGTGCTTGTGTGACAGAAACCACCAATGAGTGGTAAATGAACTCTTTTTATTCTAACTTCAGGCATTTAGTTTTTAGAGTGTCATAAGTAATTTTATTGAAAAATTATTTGTGTTCACTAGAAATATTTGAAAGAATGGCAACAGAAATACAAGCACATATTAATATTGATGTGTTTCTTAAGTCTCTGTTAGTAAACTGCAAAAAATAAATTGCTCACCCCCACAAACGTTTGAAAACTACCCACTCTAGAGACTAGTAGGTTTATTAATTGCATATTTTTGGAAGTGGGATGCTTCATAGCAAATAAAGAACAAAGATTTTGATCTATAAAGAATGCAGTAGACTGGCTCCAAAGTGATTTACTTAATCGATCTAAAAGAAGCTTGGTTCATGATTAGCAAGAGGACAAATAAATCTTCATTTAAAGCCGTGGGCATATGTAAACTCAATATATTGTCAAGAAAGCAGTTCCTAAATGAAGAACAAAGAAAACCTCATATAGGACTTAGATACCTTTAGCACTGGAACAGTAAAATTAAAAATAAATTTTACCTTCCTTATTTTACAGTTGTGATCAGAAAAAGTGAAAAACCTATGAGAAAAGAAGTAAACAAGATAAACATCCTCATTGTCAGATTATGTTCTTTTAAAATGCAAGTACACGACACTAATTAGCAGGTTGGTTGTAGAACCGAGCACATAGGCAACACAGTAATTAAATAGAATTTACCTGGTGATGTTTTTCTTCTTTTGGGTCGCAGTTAATTTCTAGCTCAGGCATTTGCAAGTTTTGTTCCAACAGAGGGAGTATGGTACATTACGCTTTGGATTAGGTCAAGATTCAGTTCAACTCCAAGCTCCAACACTTACTGACAACTTAGGAAAGTTATGTAAATTCTCTGAGCTTAGACTTGAGATCATGATGGCAACCTGTGGAGTGAAGATTTGGAGCTTCCACAGCCAGGAGGCCTCTACCAGCCCTCTTCTAATTTCTGGCAGAAAGCAAAACTCCAGCTCTGGGGAGAGGTCAGGAGAGGGAATTTAGGATTATGCCTTAGAGCTCAAACCCCAACCTACAGTGCTGAAACCTGGCACTTGATAAAGTTCAAAGGCCTCTAGCCCCTGGCCCATGCTCACAGACTGAGCCTTAGCTTTCCCTGACATGATTATAGCTTCTGTGCTTCAGAAGACACAATCATTTTGGTGATGTCACCATCAGCCTCTGATGGCCGTGGCAGATACCCGCAATACTTTGTATGGCCCTGTGACGGTGAGACTCAGATGTGACCAGCCTGGGGCCAGTCTGGGTGTTCAAATGTCTGCCTTTATCAAATCTCCTTTGTCTTTTGGCAGAGAGTAAGAGGCCACAAAATTGTGACTTGAGCCTCAGTGTTTGGCTAGTAAAGCCCAAACCTGGATAGATCCTAATGGTTCCTTACCAAGGCAGGTGCTGGCGGACAGAGTCTTTGGACTTGCCCCCGTAGCAGGTGGAAATCTATGCCCTGGTGAGACAGACTTGTTTTGGTGTGTATCACCTCCAGCCTCTTGCAGGGCTCAGGAGCACCCCTGAGACTGCACACGACCTGATGATGTGAGTCTCAAGTGTGACCCATCTAAGGCCTACCTGGGGGGCTGCCTCTATCACTACTCCTGTAACATTTGACAGAGAGCGAGGAATCACGGAACTGTTTTGGGTCTCAGTACCAGGCTGACAAAACACAAAACTTGAGAAGATTCGAATGTTCCCCATCCGTAGGTCACTGTTTGCCAACAGAGCCTCTGGACCTGTTTTAGAGCCCAGGGGAGTTCTGTAGTCCCAGCTGAGTGATCATGTACCCCAGTCAACATCACCAGTAGCTGGTAGGGGAAGCATCAGGCAGTGAGCCCACCTCAGCAGTAGACTATAGCAGGTTCAGTTTTGGTCCTATATATAGCAAGACAACCTTGGCCTTGGTGAGCTGAGATCTCTCGATGTGATCTGGTACTGCAAACTTTACAGACATAGTCCAAGGAGTCTGAGCCTACCATAGACCTAGTGAGATAGTGAGATAGTGAGATGCTTGTAAGGATGGGCTACCCCTCTTTTGGGAATTTCCACAATTCATACTGAATAATGCATCAAATGGGGTAAATTTAAGTTTGGGGTGTACTTTAAAACTGAATCATTGAAAGCATATTAACGGTGAACCTGGAGAAAATCTCTACTTAGGGTGTGATATAGTGCTGAAATAGCAGGACAGACTATACACAGGCTCAGAGAAAATAAATGGACTACTTAGAATTTCTAGAAGGATGGTAACAAATGATGTCAGATTACTGCAACTTAATCCTTTATTGTACAGATGACCTCACACCCCATCAAGCATCAAGAACTTCCAGGGAACCATGACCTCACCTAAAGAGCAAAATAAAATACTAGAAACCAACCATCTAGGAATTACAATTTCCAAATCCTCAGGTGAAGATTTCAAAATAGCTGTTTTAATAAAACTTGGTGAAATTCAAGAGAACACAGAGAAACTAATGGATATTTAAACAGAGAGAGGTTTGATAAAAAGATGATAGTAATTAAACAAAATCAAACAAAGATCCTTCAATTGAAAAGTACACTTACTGAAATTAAAAACATGATAAAATACAACAGTAGCAGAATAGATCAAACAGAAAAATGAATCAGTGAGCTCAAAGACAGCCTATTTGAAAATAAACAGCTGGAGGAGTGCAGAAAATAAGAATCAAGAGAAATGACTAGGGGCCAACACTGGTGTAGTGGGTAAAGCCATCACCTGCAGTGCCAGCATCCCATATGGCATGAATCCCAGCTGCTCCACTTCCATTACAGCTCTCTGCTTTGGCCTGGGAAAGCAGTGGAAGATGGCCCAAGTCCTTGGGCCCCTGCACCCGCATGGGAGACCCAGAAAAGGAAAACTCTCTCCTTGCCTCTGCCTCTGCCTTTCTTAACTCTGCCTTTCTTCTTATCCTCCTCCTCCTTCTTCTTCTTCTTCTTCTTCTTCTTCTTCTTCTTCTTTTTGACAGGCAGAGTTAGACAGTGAGAGAGAGAGAGAGAGAGAGAGAGAGAGAGAAAGGTCTTCCTTCCATTGGTTCACCCCCAAAATGGCCGCTACGGCCGGAGCACTGTGCCAATCCAAAGCCAGGAGCCAGGTGCTTCCTCCTGGTCTCCCATGCAGGTGCGGGGCCCAAGCACTTGGGCCATCCTCCACTGCACTCTTGGGCCACAGCAGAGAGCTGGACTGGAAGAGGAGCAACCGGGACAGACTCCAGCGCCCCAACAGGGACAAGAACCTGGGGTGCCGGCGCCGCAGGCAAAGGAATAGCCAACTGAGCCGCGGCACCGGCCCTATAACTCTGCCTTTCAAACAAATAAATAAATCTTTAAAAAAAAAAGAGAGAGATAGAAATGAAGAAATCTTACAGAAATATGAGATAGCATGAAAAGAACAAATATTTGTGTTAGTGGGATTCAAGAGGAAATTGGGAATGCCAAAGGGGATAAAGAATATTCAAAGAGATAATGAATGGAACCTTCCCAAACTTAGAGAAAGATACTATCCAGGTACATGAATGTGAAAGATAATTGTTCAGATTCAAACCAACCAAGTCTACCACCATATATTGTATAGTCAACCTCTCCAAGGCTAAAAATAAAGAGAGGAGTCTCAAAGGTGTAAGAGAAAAGCAAATGACACGTAAAGGAGGCACCAGTTCTCTTGACTGCAGACTTCTCAGAAGAAACCTTACAGACCAGAAGGGGGTAGGATTAGCCTTCTGCAGTACTAAAGGAAAAAAACTGCCAGCCAAGAATACTGTATACATCAAAAGCTATCCTTCAGATATGAGGGAGAGAGATAGACACATCCCCATACAAACAAAAACAGAGAACTTATCATCACTAGATATGATTTATAAGAAACGCTAAAGGGAGTTTTCCAATCTGAAAGAGATGCTAATGAGTAAGATGAAAATATTAGAATGTAGAATATTCATTGGTAAAACTAGCTATACAAAGAAATTCAGAATGCTCTAATATTGGAACATAGTGTATAAACCATTTATATCTTTATGTGAAGACTAAAACTTATAACTACATTAAAATATTAAGAGATAGGAAATATTGAAAGGAGTAGGTTAGATGTAACAATAAAATTTCAAAATGGGAGGAATGAACCACAAATGTAAACTTTTTATTATGATTTATCTCTTTTTAATTTTTCTGTTCTCCTATCTTTTTTTAACTTTTATTTAATGAATATAAATTTCCAAAGTACGACTTATGGATTACAATGGCTTCCCCCCCAATACCGTCCCTCCCACCCACAACCCTCCCCTTTCCCACTCCCTCTCCCCTTCCATTCACATCAAGATTCATTTTCGATTATCTTAATATACAGAAGATCAGCTTAGTATACATTAAGTAAGGATTTCAACAGTTTGCTCCCACACAGAAACATAAAGTGAAAAATAATAGATGATTTTTTAAATGATGATGAAATCAGATCAGACCTATTGTCATGTTTAATCTCAGTGAGAGTCAAGTTGGAAATTGATAATTTCTTCTTTTTTTTACAGAAGATCAGTTTAGTATACATTAAGTAAAGATTTCAAAAGTTTGCACCCCAGAAATAGAAGAGGATACCAAAAAATGGAAAAATCTTCCATGCTCATGGATTGGAAGAATCAACATCATCAAAATGTCCATTCTCCCAAAAGCAATTTATAGATTCAATGCAATCCCAATCAAGATACCAAAGACATTCTTCTCAGATCTAGAAAAAATGATGCTGAAATTCATATGGAGGCACAAGAGACCTCGAATAGCTAAAGCAATCTTGTACAACAAAAACAAAGCCGGAGGCATCACAATACCAGATTTCAGGACATACTACAGGGCAGTTGTAATCAAAACAGCATGGTACTGGTACAGAAACAGATGGATAGACCAATGGAACAGAATTGAAACACCAGAAATCAATCCAAACACCTACAGCCAACTTATATTTGACCAAGGATCTAAAACTAATTCCTGGAGCAAGGACAGTCTATTCAATAAATGGTGCTGGGAAAACTGGATTTCCACGTGCAGAAGCATGAAGCAAGACCCCTACCTTACACCTTACACAAAAATCCACTCAACGTGGATTAAAGACCTAAATCTATGTCCTGACACCATTAAGTTATTAGAGAACATTGGAGAAACCCTTCAAGATATTGGCACAGGCAAAGAATTTCTGGAAAAGACCCAGGAGGCACAGGCAGTCAAAGCCAAAATCAACTATTGGGATTGCATCAAATTGAGAAGTTTCTGTACTGCAAAAGAAACAGTCAGGAGAGTGAAGAGACAACCGACAGAATGGGAAAAAAAATATTTGCAAACTATGCAACAGATAAAGGGTTAATAACCAGAATCTACAAAGAGATCAAGAAACTCCACAAAAACAAAACCAACAACCCACTTAAGAGATGGGCCAAGGACCTCAATAGACATTTTTCAAAAGAGGAAATCTCCTATCTTTATAAGCAACATTAAGTTATTATCATTTCCAGATAGCTTGTTATAGCCAAAAGAATTTTTTTAAAGATTTATTTATTTATTTGAAATTCAGAATTACACAGAGAAGGAGAGGCAGAGAGAGAAGGCGAGGCAGAGAGAGAGAGGTCTTCCATCGCTGGTTCACTCCCCAATTGCCCGCAACAGCCAGAGCTGCGCCAATCTGAAGCCTGGAGCTTCTGCCGGATTTCTTATGCAGGTACAGGGGCCCAAGGACTTGGGCCATCTTCTACTGTTTTCCCAGTCAATAGCAGAGAGCTGGATCGGAAGAGGAGCAGCCAGGACTAGAACCGGTGCCCATATGGGATGCCGGCGCTTCAGGCCAGGGCGTTAACCCACTGCTCCACAGCGCTGGCCCCCAAAGGAAGTTTTTTGTTAAGCCTCACTGTAACCTCAAAGCAAGAGCCTATATCATAAATAACAAAAATAATAAAGATGCAATCAAGTAAACCACTAGAGAAAATGACAAGCACAAATGAAAACTGAAAAAGAGAAAGAAAGACGGGAGTTAAAACAAAAATACAAATCAAGTATAAAATGATAATGGGGCCAGTGCTGTGGCTTAGTAGGCTAAGCCTCCACCTGCGGAGGTAGCATCCCATATGGGCGTCAGTTTGAGTCCTGGCTGCTCCACTTCCAATCCAGCTCCCTACTAATGGCCTGGGAAAGCAGTGAAAGATGGCCCAAATGCCTAGACCCTTGCACTCATGTGGGAGACCAGGAAGAAATTCCTGACTCCTGGCTTTGGATCAGCACAGCTCTGGGCACTGCAGCCAATTAGGGAGTGAACCAGCGGATGGAAGACCTCTCTCTGTCTCTCTCTCTCTGTTAAATAAATAAATCTTTAAAAAATGATGATAGTAACATCTTATCTAGTAATAATTCCCTTAAACATCAGTGGATTAAATTCTCCAATTAATAGCCATAGAGTTACTGAATTGATTAAAACACAGGACTCAATTACATGCTGCTTACAACAAACTCACTTCATATCTAAGGACATCCATGGACTGCAGGTAAAAGGATGGAACAAGATGTTCCAAGCAAATGGAATCCAAAAGAAAGCAGGAGTAGCCATATTTCTATCAGATGAAATAGATTTTAAATAAAAAGCAGTAAAGAGAGATTCTGAAGGTTATTGCATAATGATAAAGGGCTTGATTCAGCAAGAGGAAGTAGCACCTATAAATACATATGCACCCAATATTGGAGGACCAAAATGCATAAAGCAGAAGTTAAGACACCTAAAGAAGTATACGCTAATACAATAATAGGAGGGAATTTCAAATCCCTTCTTTCAGAAATAGACAAACCAGCTAGACAGAAAAATCAGCAAAGAAGCAACAGAGTTAACTTGTACCCTAAATCAATTGGACCTAAGAGATATCTACAGAGCTTTCTGTCCAACAGCTGCAGAATACCCATTTGTAACAGCATACAGAATGTTTTCCAAAGTATATCATATGGTAGATCACAAAACAAGTCTCAACAAATTTAAAAGAATAGAAATTGTATCTTTTCTGATCATAATACAATAAAAACTTGTAATTAATAATAACAAAAACTTTAGAAACTACATTATATGGACATTTGAAAAGTTACTCCTGAGAAATCAATGTATCCAGGAAGGAAACAAGGAGGGAATTTTTTTTTAAATTATTAAAATGAATGAAAACAGAAACCCAACATATGAAAACCTCGGGGATACATCAAGTAGTACTAAGAGTAAATTTTATGGCAATTAATGCCTGCATAAAAATGCAAAAGGATATCTAATAAACAAATTATCATTGCACCTCAAGGAACTAGAAAAATAAGAACAAACTGAATCTAAATTGACAGAGGAAAGAAATAATAAAAATCAGAGCAGAAATAAATGACATAGAGACCAAAAAAGAACACAAAAAATCAATGAAATGAACAATGGGTTCTTTGAAAAGATAAACAAAATTAATCATGAAAGAGAAAAATCCTCAGGAGGTTTTATAATATATTAACAAACTACAATAATTAAAACAGCTTGAACTGGCATAAAAAATGGATCCATGGACCAATGAAACAGAATAGAAACCATAGACATAAACTCACACATCTACAGTCATTTGGTTTTTGACAAGGTGCTAAGAATGTGCATGGAGATATAAAGGATAGTCTTTAGTAAATGATGCTGGGACAATTGTATATGCAAATGTAGAAGAATGATACTAGACGCCTTTCCCTCAACATGTACAAAAATCAACTTAAGGGGCTGGCGCTGTGGTGTAATGGGCTAAGCCTCCACCTGCAGTGCCAAGATCGAAAATGGGCGCTGGTCCATGTCCTGGCTACTCCTCTTCCAATCCAACTCTCTGCTAATGTGCCTGGGAAAGCAGTGGAAGGTGGACCAAGTGCTTGGGCTCCTCCATCCATGTGGGAGCCCAGGAAGAAGCTCCTGGCTTCTGGCTTCAGATTGGCCCAGCTCTAGCTGTTCGGTTATTTGGGGAGTGAACCATCGGATGGAAGACCTCTCTCTCTCTCTGGGTCTCTCCCTCTCTGTCTGTAGCTCTACCTCTCAAATAAAGAAATAAAATTCTCTCTAAAAAAAAAAAACAACTTAAAAATGGATTAAGGGCCTAGGTATGAGGCCTGAAATTTTTAAATTATTAGAAGAAAATGTGAGGTGAGGAGGATTCAGCACATAGAATAGACAAAAATTTTCTAGATCAGACCCCCAAAACAGAGAAAATTTAAATAGACAAATGTTATTTCATATAACTAAAACGCTTTTGCACAGCAAAGGAAATAAGAAATAGAGTGAAGATACAACCCTCATAAGGAGAGAAAATATTTTCAAGGTGTACATCTGACAAGCCGTTAATATCTAGTATATATAAATAACTTGAATGATTCAATGGCAAAAAAAATCCAGCTAAAAATAGGCAGTGGACCTAAACAGAAATTTCTCAAAGGAAGACGTATACACAGTCAACAAGTAACATTAAAATATACTCAACATCATTAATCACCAGGGAAATGCAAGTCAAAGGCACAGTGAGATATCACCTCACTGCAGTAAGGTTATTATCAAAATGACAAAGGATAGTAAGTGTTGACAAGAATGTAGAGAAAATAGACCTTGTACACCATTGTTAAGAATGTAACTTAGTATAGTCATTGTGGAAAACAGTATGTGTGTTCCTTAAAAACTAAAAGTAGAGCTATCATATGATCCACAAGTCCTACTCTTGGGTATATATCAAAGATAAATGAAATTCATCTGTCAAACACACATCTGTACTCCCACATTTATTGCAGCATTATTCACAAAAGCCAAGAAATGGAAACAGTCTAAATGTCTATCCACTGATAAATGGATAAAGAACATGTAATAAATATACACGATGGAATATTACTCAGCTGTTAATAAGGATGAACTCTTCTCATTTGCAACAACATGGATGCAACTGGAAGTAATTATGTTAAGTGAAATAGGCCAAGCAGCGAAAGACAAATATCACATGGTGTATTCATATAGGAGTCCAAAAATAGGTGACTGCATAGAAGTTAAAAATATAAGGGTGGTTACGAGAGACTGGGAAAGGAAGTGAGGAGAGAGGGGTGGTAAGGTTGATTAATGTGTAGTAGGTTATAGCTAGATAGGGGTAAGAAGTTCTGGGATTATATTGCATAGAAGGAGTATGTTAATGTACTGTATATTTTTCTATCAAAAAAGAAGATATAATTTTTAGATATTTTCACTATAAAGAAATGTTAAATGCTTGAAAGGACAAATATATTTACCCTGGTTGGATATTTACAATGTATACATGTAATGAAATATCACATGGTATCCCATAAATATGCACACTTTAAATGTTTACTAGGTAAGTAAATGATGTAATCAAAGAATCATCTAAATCTGCCTCCTTATCTGTAAAGATAATAATGACATCTAGTATCTTGGGCTGTTACAGAATTAAGTTAGATAACATACGCACTGTACTTAACTCATAACTGAGCTCAGTAAGTGTTAGTTTCTTTATTCCTTTAGTCTATGCAGAGGGTGAATAGAGCTTGGAAAACCCTGGTGACATCTTTGGATGCAAATAGGATGTTTTATTAATGTCCCACTTTTAGTCATTACTTCCTAGTACTTTATCTATTCATCATGAATAATCAGTTGGTTAACAGAAAGTAGTAAACTAAGTCAAGCAATATTTCCCTGAAATATATTACTGGAATGCTTAGTTTCAGGGAGTGGGGCTAAACCGCTTCACAGGAACATAGCACTCCCTACTCTTAAGAAGTGTTGTTCTGGAACTGAACAACCACTGTATCTTCATTCCTGGACAAAGCCTGGCTGCAAGTAGAGGAGAATGGCTGGAACCCATTAAGTTATGAAACTCTCCCTCTTCTGTCTTCAGAGATATGTGATGCAAACGCAGACTATAGAGGTAGACACTATCTTGGACCCCAGCCTTACCACTTACTAACCACATACCTCTGGGCTAGTCTTTCTATTTGTCTAATCCTGTTTCATCATCTGTAAAATCCAACTATTACAGATCTTGACAGAATTAAATGAGATAACACACGAAAAGCATTTTACATGTCCTGATAAATAACAGTGGTAAACTACTTAGCCAGGACATCATTATTAGAGCAGAGGAGAGTCAGTCATGTGAGTTTATCCATTCAATTTTCCTGGCAATGAAGGCTGGGAGAAATTTTGCGTAGAGCCTCTGCATGTCACTTATATAATATCCTGCCCAGCTTCTCAACCCTATGGAAGGCTAAGTATAAATTTGAAGACCTATTTACACAGAGAAATCCATGAGCAAAATACAGTGCCACATCAAGACCAGTGTGGTAAAGAAAAGATGGAAGAGAAAAATTCTTTCGCTGTCATCACAGAATACAGCATGGTACCAGTGATCCAAAGGAGCTTAAGTATATGTAGCACTGGCCGTATCAGAGGCTTGGGAATGCTCCCTGGTGGCAACGTCAATAACATACCTATCTTGGTGGATTCACAGATTTGAAGACTTGGCAGCACTGAGTCTGTAAAACATACACACCATTAGATGTTCATTTTCTTAAAGGCCATCTGCAAATGAGACACTGTTAATTGATGTCTGACTCTCAAACCCAACCTTGGTATAGATCATCAAAATAAGCAAATCAAAGCATCTGCTGCTTCAAGGAACAAAACAGCAAGATCCAGATGGCAGCTGTGAGGGCTGCTCATTAACTCATGTGGACCCTCCTCTGGGATTCTCAAAAATAGTTGTGGGGAGGAGACTTGAAGGGAAAATGAAAGGTTTGAATGAATGAGATGAAGCATAGGCATGACCAGAGCAAGTTTGCACTATCATCGTGTTTTTAGTTAGTTTGTTTTTTGGTATCATTTAACCCCCAAACAGGAATGGGATGTCAAAGGTTGATTGTGTTTTATAAGCCTGCTAGTGAGTTAAAAGTCATCAGCATATTATAAATCTGTGACTGTAACTCAAGCTTAATGTCCCTTGTAAATCTTAGCAGAGGCCTCCTAGTTCTAGTTTATCCATATTACTCAGGCTAGCAAAGGTGGTTGTTCATTTGGAAATTACGTCAGTCTTTTAAACTTCCGTAGTCATTCCCATCTTAAAGAAACTCAGTAAGGATCAGCATATTACTGAATGTTGACAATAAAAATTTAAAAGATCCCAAACAAAGCAATACTTCTTATTTGTTTAATGTAATCATCTTCGAACTCTATATGTGATATTTAGGGGCAGAAAGTTTTCATACTAAGAAATTAAGGTTGATATGAATACTGAACTTAGTGTATAGCTACTTGTCATTAATTTTATTGACAGGAAACACATTCTTCGAAGGGAATATATTGTCCAGTGCTTACATTGTGTTATGTAATCCATTTCCAAATCTATGAAATATGAATCTTAAGCAAAAAGAGAGTATTTCTATTTCCAAAGCCCCCCCCCCCAATTTTAGGCAAATTGATTTTTATTGCTCTTTTGTTTTCACCTTTTTATTTAAGGACATTTTCAAATAACAATAATGCCATCTGCTGGTCAGTTCACTGGGTCCAGAAATAGATATCTGTCTCCAAAGAATAATAGCAATAAAAAGATTTTGGTAGTTGAAAAAACATTCTCATTTATATTTGTCACACTTCGTGTAATGTAAAATTCGTAGTCACAAAGATTATAGGCTAAAACAAAATATTTGATGTGTAATACAATTCTTAAGTAAATTAGCTTTCCATAATGCCAGAGTCTTTAATGCAATGAATTCTTTTGTATTTGTTCACATTCTGTGAATTCTTGAGAAGAAAAATTTATCTTTGAATAGTTCCTGTGACATTTGAGATACTTCTTGCTACTGCGGTAGCTTAATGCATAGATATATTACACGGGGAAAATGTGTTAGCTTAAATCTTTTTTAAAATGGTGTCAATTCAAAGGAAACTAATAGCTTTAAAAATAGAGCTATCCTAAGGGAATTCCTGTGATTACTGGAAAGGACACTTTTGTCTGTGAACCACAATCTATAACCTAGAGATTATATCCTACAATTACATTATGACATTGATTTGGTTATGCTTTTATTTCATAATTTTTAGTGCCCATTAATGTGAATAAAACAAAGACAAGTCAGAATACTTGTGAATCTTGAATATTTAAAATAGCAGGGTTTTTTTTCTGTTTTTGTTTTTCAAAATATACCTTCTGATGTATCTTGGGCATTGAGTATAGAAAGCATTCATGATGTTATAATATTTGTAGAGTAGCAGAAAATATTCTGAAATGAAGGTAATCTATCTTAATATTCTCATTTCTATCACACAGAACTGTATGCCGGCGGGTATGAGGGGATGAATCACTATGTTCCTAAAGTTGTACTTATGAAATGAATGAAGTTTGTATTCCTTAAATAAAAGGTTTCTGGGGAAAAATAAATAGATAAATAAGTAAATAAAAAAGAATATCCTAGGGATGGGTATATCTCTAGATGAAATTGAATTCTGGATTAATGTAAAAATAAGGCAAAAAAAAAAAAAAAACAGAGAAACTCCAAAGGCTTTATTGATCTCCCAACAAGACCATAAGGAATCTCAGAAGTAATCATAGGAGCTGGTATTATGGTTCAGTGGATTAAGCCTATACTTGCTATGCTGGCATCCCATATCAGAGTGCTGGTTTGAATTCCAGCTGCTCTGCTTCCGATGCAGCTCCCTGCTAATGTGCCTGGAAAAACAATGGAAGATGCTCCAAGTGTGAAGTGTGTGGGCTCCTGCCAACCAGATGGTAGATTTACAGGGAGTTCTGGTCTCCTGGCTTTGGCTTGGCCCAGCCGCGGCCATTGAAGCATTCAGAGAGTGAACCAGCAGATGGAAGATATTTTTATCCCTCTCTCTATATATCTCTCTCTGTTTTTCAAATAAATATATATTTTTACAAAGAACAAATTATAAACTCTTGTTATTCTTTGAGTCTTCAAATAAAAATAAACACAGCACAAGGCCCTAGGTAGTAACCCCCATACATCCATCACAATAAATAAAATTCAGTATAGTACTATTTAAAGTGTGTTCCGTAGACCATGTAGTTTATCCACTGGTGGTATTAAGAGATGGTAGCCATTTAAGATATAAGTTCAAGTGGAAGGTGCTTAAGTCATTAGTGGTGGGGCCCATGGAAGGGATTAATGGCAGTTTTTCAGAGTGATTAGTTTTCTGTGGCACTGAGATGTTATATAGGAACAAACCTAGTCCTTGAATCCCTCTGTTCTTGTCTTGCAATGTGATAATTCTCACATTCACTCCTGCCATTGTGATGCCATCCACCATCAGGCCCTCACTAGAGCTGAGCAGATGTTGGCTTCATGCTCTTGAGGCTCTAAAGCTGTGGGCTAAATAAACCTTACTTTATAAAGTATCTAGCTTCAGTGTTTCATTATAGCAATGAAAAGCAAACTAATATAGATCACAAAGGTCAAAATCATCTGGGAAATGTAAAAATGTAGACCTTTGATTTCCACCCTGGACCTTTTACATTAAGTGCTAGAGATAAAGCAGTGAACAAAAAAGGAGCAAAAGAATCTTTTCCCTCAAAGAAGTAACAGAGACAATGACTCTTAATCTGTAATTAGAAATGGCCTTGGTGTAAAAGAGGAAGATCACAAAGCAGTAACTTAGATGATTCTGACAAAGAGGAAATTTGAAGAAATACTTCAGGAAAGACAGACACACACTCGAATTGAGTAAGAAGAACCTGAGGAATAGTCTTATAACTGAGGATTGTTGTCAAGAAAAGGTACAAAAGTAAAAGAGAACAGGGAAATCTGAGAACAATGTAACTGCAAAGAATGGGAAAGCAGAATGAAGAAAAGGAAGTAAAGTAAAAAATGAATGTAAAAGAATAGATCTAGTCTCTCTCTCTCTCTCTCTTGATCTCTCTCTCTCTCTCTCTCTCTGTGTGTGTGTGTGTGAAAGATACATGGAGAGAGATAAAATTTTTCCAAATGAAGAACCAAAGAACAAATTTGACTATGTTCATTAGAATTTAAAGTTGAGATGGGCATAATAAAAATGAAAAGGAGAAGAAACCAAGAAAATAGAAGTAGTAGCAGAGAAAAGTTACTGTCCATGCCTGAAAGAGAAAGAAAGCAAGAGGGAATGCCAATCTTGTGATGAGCAAGACCGTGAGTAGGAAGCAGAGAAAATAGGTGGCTGAAGTACAAACTAGTTGAAAAAGTGGGAGTGCAGATGGTTGAAAAGTATCATAATTGATAAATGAAAAAATATTCATATTTTCATATTTTAAAGATGTATCCTTTTGACCTTTTCACCATACTGACATTTTTCTTGTACTTTGTCCAACAATAATGAATAGAAGTTGTAAACATTCTTCAGAAAAAGAAAAAAAAAATGATTTGGAAATCCAGTCAGATGAGTTATTATTGTATCTTTTTTCTTTTCTTTATTATGAACACTTCTGGAACATGCGAACGGTGGTCATGAGAACAGCAGGTCTTGTAATGCTCCAGAGTTGTCAACGGTTTAGCATTCACACAGAAATACCAGTTTGTTCGGTGTTCCATTTCACCCTCTCTTTAAACAATCCTGTTTTACTGTAATGATGCATCTCCTTCAAATAGACTCCCTAGAAATTCCTTAAGGTCCCTTTCAACTGTAAGAGTCTAGGATTTCACTAAGTGTTTTGGCAAAATAATTTTTGTTTTCAGGGCTTATGCCCATCGGTGTTTATAAAAGAAACAAAACCATAGTAGTTAACTTAGAGTCCCCTTTTCTCTTCCACAGCCTTAATGCTATCCATCTCCCCATCAGCATACCTGCCTAGAGACAATAAAATGAATGTGCTATGTCCTGTAACCATTTTAGTCTTTTAAAAGATTTGATTATGAGCATGCATTTGCACACATTGTTGACATTACATAGTGTTACTAAATGTTTTTACTTTATTTTTGTGGTAAGAACACTTGACATGAGATCTACTCTCAACATTTTAAGGGTACAATACATTATTGTTGACTATAGGTACAAAATTTTACAGCAGATCTCTAGAATTTATTTGTCTTGTTTGATGAGTAATTCAACATTCCTAATTATTAACTTAATATTTCTCTTTCTCCCAATGCCTGACAACTTGTGATTGTATAAATTTGACTACTTCAGTAAGTTGAATCATAAAGTATTTGAGTCAGACTTATTTCACTTAGCATAATGTTCTCAAATGTATCACATTGCAAAATTTACTTTTTATAAAAGACAGGATAGTATTCCAATGTGCATATAAAATGTATGTGTGTACCACATTTTCTTTATCCACTCACTTGTCAATGGACATATAGGTTTATTTCCAAATTGTTGTTATTGTGAATAGTGCTATAATAAACATTAGGAATGAAGATGTTTCTTTATCATCCTAATTTTAATTCTTTGTATAAATACCCAGAAGTAAGACTGATTTATGACACAGTTGTTCTGTATTAAACTTTATGAGAAAACACCATAATGTTTTCCATAGTGGATGCACTACTTTGTGTTCATATCAACATATTGCAAGAATTTTCATTTCTCCACATCCTCATCGACACTTGTGCTCGCTATCTCTCTCTCTCTCTCCCTCTCTCTCTCTCTCTCTCTGGTAGTAGCAATCCTGACACATATGAGATAATAATTCATTATGGTTTTGATTTCATAATGATTTGTGATGAATATTTTTTCTCATAAAAGTGACCATTTGTAGGTCTTCCAAAGAGAAATGTCTATTTAAGTCCTTAGCCTACGTTTAAATTGTGTGCTATCAGTTTTTTAAATCATTGAACTTATATAGTTCAGAAATTCACTTCTTATCAGATATGTGGTTTGTAAACCATACATCCCATATATAGCTCTTCACTCTTCTGATTGTTTCTTTTGCTATGGAGAAGTTTTAGTTTTATGTAATATCACTGGCTTATATTTGTTTTTATTATCTGTGCTTTTACTGTCAAGTCCAGAAAATCATTGCCAACCAATATCATGAAGCATTTGCCCAATGTTTTTCTCTATGAATTTTAGAGTTTGGGGTCATACATTTATGTCTTTAATCCATTTCGAGTTGACTGTTGTGACTCTTTTGCATGGGGATATCCATTTGGTTGAAGAGAGTATCTTTCCCCCTATTGTTATTCTTGGCACCTTTATTAGAGACCACTTATTTCTCAGCTCTGTATTCTGTTTTCTTGTCCAATACCACACTTTCTGATAATTTTAGCTTTATAGTATATTTTAAAATCATGGTTTGCTTTGCTCTTTTATATTTTAGATATAACAATTTTTTTTTTTTGACAGGCAGAGTGGACAGTGAGAGAGAGAGACAGAGAGAAAGGTCTTCCTTTGCCGTTGGTTCACCCTCCAATGGCCGCCGCGGCCGGCGCGCGGCGGCCGGCGCAGCGCGCTGATCCGATGGCAGGAGCCAGGAGCCAGGTGCTTTTCCTGGTCTCCCATGGGGTGCAGGGCCCAAGCACCTGGGCCATCCTCCACTGCACTCCCTGGCCACAGCAGAGAGCTGGCCTGGAAGAGGGGCAACCGGGACAGAATCCGGCGCCCCGACCGGGACTAGAACCCGGTGTGCCGGCGCCGCTAGGCGGAGGATTAGCCTAGTGAGCCGCGGCGCCGGCCTAGATATAACAATTTTAAATATTCTCCAAATCTGCCTCATACACAAGCATTACATATATATACCATTATATATGTACCTTTATATATATACAATAAGTATGTACCATTATATATATATACCATATATATATATATACACCATTATTTTAAAGCATTGGTGGATATGTTTATATCATATAATCTGAGATTAAGGAAAAAATAATAAAATGAGGAACACAACATTATAAATATCTATATACCAAACAATATGCTATCCTTAGTATTTTGACTATAAACATAAAATTCCACTTATGCGGCCAACATTGTGGCATAGCAGATTAAATCTCCACCTATGGCCAGTATCCCATATGGCACCAATTTGTGTCCTGGCTGCTCCACATCTGATCCAGTTTCCTGCTAATGCACCTGGGAAAGCCCCAGAAGGTAGTCCAAGTACTTGGTCCGCTGCAAACACTTAGGAGACCCAGATGAAGTTCCTAGCTCCTGGTTTCTACCTGGCCCAGCCCTGGCCTTTGCAGTAATTTGGAGAGTGGACCAGCAAGTGGAAGATCTCTCTCTCTCTCTCTCTCTCTTTCTCTCTTTCTCTGTCTCTCCTTGTCTCTCTGTAACTCTGCCTTTCAAATAAATAAATTAATAAATTAAAAATAAACAAATTTCAATTTATGAAAGAAAACGTGGAATTTGTCTTTCTGTGTCTTGCTTGTTTCACTTATTATAATAATCTCCAATTCTATCCATTTTGTTGCAGGTGTCAGAATTTCAATTTTACTGCTGCATAATAGATAGTTGTGTATATATGCCACATTTTCTTTTTCTATTCATCCACTGATGGACATCTAGTCTGATTTTCTATTTTTGCTTTTGTGAATACTGCTACAATAAAAATGGGAGTATAGGTATCTCTTTCATTTTATTTTCTGACTTCATTTCCTTTGACATAATCCTAGAAGTGGAATATTAGGTCAAATGACAGATTTATTTTTAGGTTTCTGAGTAATCTCCACACTGTTTTTTTTTTTTTTTTCATAATGACTGTACTAATTTACATTCCCACCAAATTAGAGTTCCCTTTTCTGCACAACTTCCTGGCATTTGTTAATTTTGATTTTTGATAATAGCCATTCTAATTGGAGTGAGATGGTACCTCATGATTTTTACTTCCATTTCTCTTATGGCTAGTGATATCAAACAGTGTGTTTTTTAAATGTGTTTCTTGATGATTTGTATTTTTTCTTTTGAAAAACATCTATTCAGATCCCTGGCCCATTTCTTAACTGTTTCTTAATTATTTGTATTTGTTGTTGTTGAATCTCTTGAGCTCCTAATATATTCTGGATTTTAGTTCTTTATCAAATACATACTTGCTAGTCTTTTTTCCCATTCTATCAGTTGTCCCTCGACCCTGTTGATTGTTTCCTTTACAGTCCAGAAAACTTCTTAGTTTGCTATAATCCCATTTATCTGTTTTTTGCTTTTATTGACTATGCTTTTGGATTCTTCTTGAAAAACTTGTGGGATAGAAGGTTAAGCCTCCACCTGGGTGAAGCTTGGAGCTAGGGGGTCTCTTCCTGATTATATGGTGCTGAGCTGGGGAAGGCGCTCCAGCAAGAAACTCAGTGTCCTGAATCTCCCTGTTGGCTTTGGCAAGTCTGATTTTGTGTTCTTTTCTGGTACAGAAGCCTTTCAACTACTTTCTGATTTCTCACAAAGAGAATTGGTATGTGACTTTTTGCTGAACCAGTGTGTTTGAGTAGGAAGGAAGATCTGGGATTTCCTATTCTACTATCTTGCTGTGTTTTCCCAATCCAAATATTCTCATATTTGCACAATTCTGCAGCACATTTTTTCCAATCAACATTGAATTTTCCAGATCTATTTATGATGGTAACTTAAATCAAATTAATGCATTTTGTTACTTGTCTGGAAAATGTGTTTTGCCTTTATGATGTTGTGAAACTTTAGGTTAGCCAGCGCCGTGGCTCAATAGGCTAATCCTCTGCCTGTGGCGCCGGCACACTGGGTTCTAACCCTGGTCGGGGCGCCGGATTCTGTCCTGGTTGCCCCTCTTCCAGGCCAGCTCTCTGCTGTGGCCCGGGAGTGCAGTGGAGGATGGCCCAAGTCCTTGGGCCCTGCACCCCATGGGAGACCAGGAGAAGCACCTGGCTCCTGGCTTCAGATCAGTGCAGTGCACCGGCTGCAGCGCGCTGGCCGCGGCGGCCATTGGAGGGTGAACCAACGGCAAAGGAAGACCTTTCTCTCTGTCTCTCTCTATCTCTCACTGTCCACTCTGCCTGTCAAAAAAAAACAAACAAACAAAAAAAAAACAACAACAACAACAAAAGAAATGCATGTGGCTACAATCTGTAGATACAAAAACAAGACTATCACTCAAATTCTAAAAAAAAAAAAAAAATTAAAAAAGAAACGTTAGGTTGATTCATTACTGCCATTATAGATATATGATTACCATTTGTCTGCATATATGCTCAAGATGTTTCCAGGTACGTACTTTGAAGCTGAATTGGTGTATCATAGGGAACATGCTCCTTCAGCTTGACCAAACAGCTCCAAATTAATTCAAATAAAGTGTATTGATTTGCACTGTTACTAGGATTTCTTGTCTTGCATCTTTGCTAGTAGTGGACATTGTCAAATCTTTTGGCGATATAATTGTATCATATTTGTATTTAATTGTATCATTTTTATTTAATGTTTTACTTTGTTACTGTTATAACTTCTACTTCTCATACTACTATTATTTTTAGATTACAGCCTTGGGTCTTTGCTTTCTACTATGCATTTTTTTAAAAAGACTTATTTATTTATTTGAAAGGCAGAGTTACAGAGAGGCAGAGGCAAAGAGAGAGAGAGAGAGAGAGAGATTGAGAGAGAGAGAGAGATCGATCTTCCATCCGTTGATTCACTCCCCAAATGGCCCCAATATCCAGAGCTGGGCTGATCTGAAGCCAGGAGCCAGGAGCTTTTTCCAGATCTCCCACACGGGTGCAGGAGCCAAAGGACTTGGGCCATCTTCCACTGCTTTTCCAGGCCACAGCAGAGAGATGGATCAGAAGTGGAGCAGCTGGAACTCGAACCAGCGCCCATATAGGATGCCAGCAATGCAGGCGGTGGCTTTACCTGCTACGCCAAAGTGTCGGCCTCCTAAGCACTCTTCTAAGAACATTTATGTATGAACTAGTTTAGTTCTCACAATTATTGTATGAATTATTTATAGTCTCTATCTTCATCGAAGATATGGAAAAATTGAGACACGTTAACATTAAATAACTTGTGAAAGGTCAGATATCTAATAAATGAGGTTAAGCATCATTGCATGTGTATTTATTTTTATTACATTTTGCCACTTTGCCTATCAGGTTGCTTATCTTACTCTTGTGGATTTGTGGAAGTTCTTTGCATATTCCGGGCATACCATTCTGTAAGTGTGGCGGTTATATTGATCAACTGATTTCTGGGGGAAAGTGTATTAAAATCTCTCATTACACAAAATGGAAGATTTGTACTCTTTACCTTATAATTTTATCAATATATTACCTAGTAGATTTCTAGGATAGATGTTAAAACTTACAAGGACTTTATGGTTATACCATTTCTCTTTCTTCTTCTGTTTATGATTATGCAATATCCTCATGTAGTTACATTATTTTTACCTGAAATTATATTTGTGTGGTCTGTATAACCGCATAGAGTGCTTACACTAGCAATTACTAAATTATTGACTATATTTAATTTTTCTTTTACATCACTGCCTCTCCTATTAGACAATTATATATCCTTGTCCTGTTGACATCAGGTTTCACCTTATGACTTGCTTTGGATAAACCATGTAAAGAGAAAGGCCATGTGCCACTTTCAAGCAAAATCTTTAAGAGTCATCATATTGTTCCTCCATTTTTTCCTTTTAATATGGGATACTAATATCAAATACAGAGATATGCCATTGTCTGGTCCTTGGATGGAAAACAAATGGAGTAGAATTGGAGATAATCCCTGATGGACTTACAACATGAATAAAAAATAACTCTTTGTTACTGGAAGCTGCTAAGCTCTCTGGAGTCATTTAAAAATTGCAGATTGGTACAAATGACGCACTGATAGCTTATATCTGAGCCAAAATCTTTCACAAGCTCCTCAACTCCAGCTCCTGTTTCCCAATATAAACTTTAGTTCTGTCTTTATTTATGCAACAAAGATGATTTTCCTTTTTTGATTT
Source organism: Oryctolagus cuniculus (assembly GCF_051225735.1). Classification (NCBI taxonomy): domain Eukaryota; kingdom Metazoa; phylum Chordata; class Mammalia; order Lagomorpha; family Leporidae; genus Oryctolagus; species Oryctolagus cuniculus. The sequence goes on from NC_142888.1 coordinate 62,420,253, forward strand.
CAAGTTCAATAATTCATTCAAGCATTTTAGGAGCTTTTCTAGTATTTATATGTATTTGAAGTAGAAGTAGAGCATTCTCTCATTAGCTTAGATTATCATATTTATTTAGAAATTCTTGACAGTATTTAAAATTGTTGGTCTTTGAAGTAAACCACTATTAGTCTGTTGCTTAGAGTGTTTTTGGAAGTTTTGATTTTACGATGTTTTGATCAATAACATCATAGGACTTTTAATGCTTACATAGTGAATTTCAATAAGCATTGCATACTTTTTTATACACGTTCTCATTTGTTTAATGAAATAACAGAACTAGTAATTGACCCCACGTACAAAAATGTTGTTTGCATGTTTCTTAGGTTTTAGAACCAAATACAATTTCATCTTTCTTTTTTTTAAATATCTTTTTTTAAATTTATTTGACAGGAAGAGTTATAAACAGTGAGAGAGAGAGAGAGAGACAGAGAGACAGAGAGAAAGGTCTTCCATCCGCTGGCTCACTCCCCAAATGGCCGCTATGGCCAGCGCTGCGCCGATCCGAAGCCAGGAGCCAGGTGCTTCTTCCTGGTCTCCAATGCGGATGCAGGAGCCCAAGCACTTGGGCCATCCTCCACTGCACTCCTGGGCCACAGCAGAGAGCTGGACTGGAAAAGGAGCAACTGGGACTAGAACCTGGCGCCCATATGGGATGCCAGCACCGCAGGTGGAGGATTAACCTAGTGCACCATGACGCCAGCCCCAATTTTATCTTTCAAAAGATTATCTTCTCTAAGTTTAACCAAAATGGATGACAATCATTCTAATTTTTATTAGCTTTGTTTTCCCCCAGTAATATATGGCAACATTTCTAAAAATATTCACCAATTGTAGAAAGCTATGGTTGTTGTTTTTTTTTTTTTTTTTTTTTTTTTTTTTTTTTTTTTTTTGACAGGCAGAGTGGACAGAGAGAGAGAGACAGAGAGAAAGGTCTTTCTTTTGCCGTTGGTTCACCCTCCAATGGCTGCTGCGGCTGGTGCATCATGTGATCCGAAGCCAGGAGCCAGGTGCTTCTCCTGGTCTCCCATGGGGTGCAGGGCCCAAGCACTTGGGCCATCCTCCACTGCACTCCCGGGCCACAGCAGAGAGCTGGCCTAGAAGAGGGGCAACCAGGACAGAATCCGGCGCCCCGACCGGGACTAGAACCCGGTGTGCCAGCGCTGCAGGCAGAGGATTAGCCTAGTGAGCCGCAGCGCCGGCCCAGAAAGCTATGTTCTTAATTCCTTCTTTATACTCATATGTTTGAAGAGGATTTATTAAAACATGGGTATAGCGAAACAGAGAGCAAAATGAGCAGCAGTAATTTGCTTCTTCAGGCAGAGAGTAAAAACTTGAACATTTATGGTATATGAAAGAGCCATCCTTTTGAAATGGAGCCACTAAACAGTGCCTTGAATTAAAGTGATAAATACCATCAGCCCCCAGTCTCCTAGCTGCCATCCCTTAGCCTTAAATGTCCTTGCCCTGCCTTTTGATAATAAAATTAACTCAATGGATTTAGAGTGGAACAGCTGGCCCTGCAAAGTTCTAATCGCTAGACTGAGGAAGTAATTTGCTTCTCCAATAGATAACAACTTGATGGCTTCTGTTGTCTCAAGAAGTTTATTTAGCGGAATTCCAGGTCAGGAGCAGAAAGTCACTACCATCTGCCTTTAGCCCCTACACTGAGGGAAGCCCATTATGTCATCATAAAAATTCCCTGAAGAGCACGGCAATGCTGACCGATCAATGGAAGGCCACGAGCACCATTGACCAACCAGGAACTTGAACACGTGCTGAACAGTCACCTCTTAGCCAAGTCATCAGTCAGTAAGAACTTTCCCTGCTTGCCCCTTGGGAAGCCCAGGAATTAACCAATAGCTGCCCGCCTCCTTGCTCTGTGCTTTGCAATAAACACCTACTTTCGCCCACCATCCCAGTATCAGTGATTGGTTTTTTGCACATCTGGCAAGTGCATGCAGGTTTGGAGGGGTCTATAGCAACTCCTCCGACTAGTTCTTGGATATTTTTGCTGTAACAATCTTTAATTTGCACTAACGATTTAATCCATATTTTCAGTGTATAAAGAAGAAAGACTGACTTCTCCTTGACAAAAATGAAAACACTAGTATTACTCCCTTTTCAGTAATGCACTTTGGGTCCTATGTTAAAATCTAGATTGATTTATTTAATAAAAGGATACCTGTAAAATGACATTTGTTAGAATACAATGATTTTGGCTCTACAGATGAAATAATCCCAAATGGTAATTAAAAGAAGAAAAATGCCTATACTTCTTTTCAGAGAACTTATAAAGATGCACTTTCTTGTTTCACATAGAAGTGTAAACACTTTAGAAATCATTTAATATTTCTCTGGCTCCTTGGAGAAACTTTGGGTGCAAATAAAAATACATCTATGCAATCTAATATTATTAAAATTTTGCTTTGAAGTTAATATCCTCTAAAAATAAGAAATTAAGTACCACAACCCATTACCAAGAAAACATCTAACTGCCTTACCTTGCTATTTTCAGTAAGTCTGAAAACCTGTTTGTCAATGAGCAATTCTATTTTAATTGACCAAACATAAAATTAGTTGGGTGAAAAAATTGCAAATATTGTTGAAGCAACTTCAAAGATTGGTTTATTACATTCTAGGATAATGAAAGCACACCAATTTCAAGGTTTTACACATAGTTCATAGTCCATGAAGTCCAGACTTTATGTTTGATGGTCGCTGCACTTCAGGAGAAAAAGAACATGGGAGAGTAAGGACAACATACTGCTGGGGTCATTTTCATCTGTATTCCCTTGGCACTAACAGCTATAAGCAACCTAATTGAAAATATCTTAGGAAACAAAACATCCATAATGAGATATGTTAAGAAAAAATGCCATAGAAAATGGTTTGGATGTCTTCAACTAAACTTACTACTCTTTGTCATATGAGAAAATCACTTGACCATTTCTATAAAATAAGCAAGTGACGAGGAGATTGGTTTCCATTTTTCCAGGACTTTTGGTTCTGAATCCTTCTTTTGAACTCTTTGGATCTCACTGACATCACATTCTAACAGTATTCCCCAAGGTGGCAATAATTGTGAGAGTCGACATGAATCCCACAGTACACTATTCTACCAAGAAGGTCATAGCCATTGCCTAGAACATTATTTGAGTCTACTGCTGGGGTAGCAATTACTCTCATACTGTGGGAGTCAGCAGTTTTTGTTTAACTACATACATGGGGAGTTAGAGTGTGATGGGAGGTGCAGTTCATGTCTAACTTCTAAAGTTTACTCATCCTACATTTGTATAAATAAAAGGAACCCTCAAGTGACCCTTCCCAATGTAAAGAAAATGAACTTAAATGATTTAATTTTCCAAGCCAAAATTAGAAGTGTGAACTCTCTGCTGTTCAGAAAACACGGAATCCTGTCTTCAAGACCTATTATTCTGTGAAATTCATCATTTGGCTTTATCTATAGGCTTACAATTCCTAACTGCACCTAAGATGAATTTAAAATATAAGGTCAAAGATATAGGATTGAGCATGTGGTGAGGATGGCACAAAATCTCATAGGTACACCAACAGAGATATAACTGTCAGAAACTTAATAAAAAACTATCGAAATACATATAGGTGTGTGGTAGCCAGGATCTTAAGTCGTCTTCCTTATCTCTGCTTACTGGTATTTATAAACTCATATAATTTACTCCACTTCATCGTGGGCATGATCTGTGACTTTTCTCCAACAAGTAGAATATACCCAATGTGATACCATGCGCTTAATTGTATGTCGATGATTATTTTATATAAAATAGCAAGCTCCATATTGTTGGAATCTCTTATCTCCTTGATGAGCTAGAAGAGGCAAGCTGCCATGTTATAGTCTATAGTGTGGAGAGATCCACATACCAAGAAACTTGGGTGACTTCTGAATAATAGCTAGAAGCTTCATTCTGGCATCCCAAGAGGAACTGAATACAGCCAACAACTATATGAACTTGGAAGTAAATCTTTTCCCAGCGAGTCTAATATGAGAACCCAGGCCTGGCCAACACTTTTTTTTAACTTTTATTTAATGAATAAAAATTTCCAAAGTACAGCTTATGGATTACAATGGCTTCCCCCCCCATAACTTCCCTCCCACCCGCAACCCTCCCCTTTCCCGCTCCCTCTCCCCTTCCATTCACATCAAGATTCATTTTCGATTCTCTTTATATATAGAAGATCAGTTTAGCATATATTAAGTAAAGATTTCAACAGTTTGCACCCACATAGAAACACAAAGTGAAAAAATACTGTTTGAGTACTAGTTATAGCATTAAATCACAATGTACAGCACATTAAGGACAGAGATCCTACATGGGAAGTAAGTGCACAGTGACTCCTGTTGTTGACTTAACAAATTGACACTCTTGTTTATGGCATCAGTAATCACCCTAGGCTCTTGTCATGAGCTGCCAAGGCTATGGAAGCCTTTTTTTTTTTTTTGGATCATTATTTTTTTTAACTTTTATTTAATGAATATAAATTTCCAAAGTACGATTTATGGATTACAATGGCTTCCCCCCCATACCGTCCCTCCCACCAACAACCCTCCCCTTTCCCACTCCCTCTCCCCTTCCATTCACATCAAGATTCATTTTCGATTATCTTAATATACAGAAGATCAGCTTAGTATACATTAAGTAAGGATTTCAACAGTTTTCTCCCACACAGAAACATAAAGTGAAAAATAATAGATGATTTTTTAAATGATGATGAAATCAGATCAGACCTATTGTCATGTTTAATCCCAGTGAGAGTCAAGTTGGGAGTTGATAATTTCTTTTCTTTTTTTTTTTTCTTTTTCTTTTTTTTTTTTTTACAGAGGATCAGTTTAGTATGCATTAAGTAAAGATTTCAACAGTTTGCACCCCCATAGAAACACAAAGTGAAATATATTGTTTGAGTACTCGTTATAGCATTAAATCTCAATGCACAGCACATTAAGGACAGAGATCCTACATGAGGAGTAAGTGCACAGTGACTCCTGTTGTTGACTTTACCAATTGACACTCCTGTCTATGGCATCAGTAATCTCCCTATGCTCCAGTCATGAGTTTCCAAGGCTATGGAAGCCCTCTGGAAGCCTTTTGAGTTCACCGACTCTGATCATATTTAGGCAAGGTCGTAGTCAGAGTGGAAGTTCTCTCCTCCCTTCAGAGAAAGGTACCTCCTTCTTTGATGACCTGTTCTTTCCACTGGGATCTCACTCGCAGAGATCTTTCATTTAGGTCATTTTTTTTTTTTTGCCAGAGTGTCTTGGCTTTCCATGCCTGAAATACTCTCATGGGCTTCTCAGCCGGATCCTCATGCCTTAAAGGCTGATTCTGAGGCCATAGTGCTGTTTAGGACATCTGCCATTCTATGAGTCGGCTGTGTATCCCACTTCCCATGTTGGATCGTTCCCTCCTTTTTAATTCTATCAGTTAGTATTAGCAGACACTAGTCTTCTTTATGTGATCCCTTTGACTCTTAATGCTATCATTATGATGAATTATGAACTGAAACTGATCACTTTGACTAGTGAGATGGCCACCTTGATGGGATTGATTTGGAATTCTCTGGCACGTTTCTAACTCTACCATTTAGGGCAAGTCAGATTGAGCATGTGCCGAACATTACATCTCTTCCCTCTCTTATTCCCTCTCTTATGTTTAACAGGGATCACTATTCAGTTAAATTTAAACACCTAAGAATAAGGATATGTTAATTAAAGAGTTCAACCAATGGTATTAAGTAGAACAAAAAAAAAAAAACTAAAAGGAATAAAGTAGTAAGTTGTTCCTTGATAGTCAGGACAAGTGCTGATCAAGTCACTGTTTCTCATAGTGTCCATTTCACTTTAACAGGTTTCCTTTTTGGTGTTCGGTTAGTTGTCACCGATCAGGGAGAACATATGACATTTGTCCATTTGGGACTGGCTTATTTCACTCAGCATGATGTTTTCCAGATTCCTCCATTTTGTTGCAAATGACTGGATTTCATTTTTTTTACTGCTGTATAGTATTCTAGAGTACATATCCCATAATTTCTTTATCCAGTCTACTGTTGATGGGCATTTAGGTAGATTCCAGGTCTTAGCTATCATGAATTGAGCTGCAATAAACACTGAGGTGCAGACAGCTTTTTTGTTTGTCAATTTAATTTCCTTTGGGTAAATTCCAAGGAGTGGGATGGCTGGGTTGAATGGTTGAATCTCCAGACTGCCTTCCATAGTGGCTTTACCAGTTTGCATTCCCACCAACAGTGGGTTAGTGTCCCTTTTTCCCCACATCTTCACCAGCATCTGTTGTTGGTAGATGTCTGTATGTGAGCCATTCTAACCAGGTGAGGTGAAACTTCATTGTGGTTTTGATTTGCACTTCCCTGATGGCTAGAGGTCCTGAACAGATCATGTGTCTGTTGGCCATTTGGATTTCCTCTTTTGAAAAATGTCTATTGAGGTCCTTGGCCCATCTCTAAAGTGGGTTGTTTGTTTTGTTGTGTGGAATTTCTTGATCTCTTTGTAGATTCTGGTTATTAATCCTTTATCTGTTGCATAGTTTGCAAATATTTTTTCCCATTCTGTCGGTTGCCTCTTCACTTTCCTGACTGTTTCTTTTGCAGTACAGAAACTTCTCAATTTGATGTAATCCCAATTGTTCATTTTGGCTTTGACTGCCTGTGCGTCCAGGGTCTTTTCCAAGAAGTCTTTGCTGGTGCCAATATCCTGCAAGGTTTCTTCAATGTTCTCTAATAATTTGATGGTGTCGGGTTGTAGATTTAGATCTTTAGTCCCTGTTGAGTGGATTTTTGTGTAAGGTGTATGGTAGGGGTCTTGCTTCATGCTTCTGCACATGGAAATCCAGTTTTCCCAGCACCACTTATTGAATAGACTGTCCTTGCTCCAGGAATTGGTTTTAGATACTTGATCAAATATAAGTTGGCTGTAGATGTTTGGATTGATTTCTGGTGTTTCTATTGTGTTCCATTGGTCTATCCATCTGTTTCTGTACCAGTACCATGCTGTCATTATTACAAATGCCCTGTGGTATGTCCTGAAATCTGCTCCGGCTTTGTTTTTACTGTACAAGATTGCTTTAGCTATTCGAGGTCTCCTGTGCCTCCATATGAATTTCAGCATCATTTTTTTCCATATCTGAGAAGAATGTCCTTGGTATTTTGATAAATTGCTTTTGGGAGAATGGACATTTTGATGATATTGATTTTTCCAATCCATGAGCATGGAAGATTTTTCCATTTTTTGGTATCCTCTTCTATTTCTTTCTTTCAGATTTTGTAATTCTCATCATAGAGATCTTTAATGTCCTTGGTTAAGTTTATTCCAAGGTATTTGATTGTTTTTGTAGCTATTGTGAATGAGATTGATCTTAGCAGTTCTTTCTCAGCTGTGGTATTACCTGATTATACAAAGGCTGTTGATTTTTGTGCATTGATTTATATCCTGCTACTTTGCCAAATTCTTCTGTGAGTTCCAATAGTCTCTTAGTAGAGTTCTTTGGATCCCTTAAATAAATAATCATATCATCTGCAAAGACAGACTTTGACTTCTTCCTTCCCAATTTGTATCCCTTTAGTTTCTTTTTCTTGCCTAATGGCTCTGGCTAAAAATTCCAGTACTATATTGAATAGCAGTGGTAACAGTGGGCATCCCTGTCTGGTACCAGATCTCAGTAGAAATGCTTCCAACCTTTCCCCATTCAGTAGGATGCTGGCCGTGGGTTTTTAATAAATTGCTTTGATTGTATTGAGGAATGTTCCTTCTATACCCAATTTTCTTAGAGTTTTCATCATGAAAGGGTGTTGTATTTTATCAAATGCTTTCTCTGCATCTATTGAGATAATCATATGGTTTTTCTTCTGCAGTATGTTAATGTGGTGTATCACATTGATTGTTTTGTGCACATTGAACCATCCCTGCATACCAGGGATAAATCCCACTTGGTCTGGGTAGATGATCTTTCTGATGTGTTGTTGCAATCTATTGGCCAGAATTTTATTGAGGATTTTTACATCTGTGTTCATCAGGGATATTGGTCTGTAATTTTCTTTCAATGCTGCATCTTTTTCAGGCTTAGGGTTAAGGTGATGTTGCTTCACAGAAAGAATTTGGGAGAATTCCCTCTTTTTCAATTGTCCTGAATAACTTGGGAAGAATTGGAGTTAGTTCTTCTTTAAATGTCTGGTAGCATTCAGCAGTGAATCCATCCGGTCCTGGGCTTTTCTTTGTTGAGAGGGACTTTATTACTGATTTAATTTCTGTCTCAGTTATGGGTCTGTTGAGGTTTTCTGTGTTTTCATGGTTCAATTTAGGTAGTTTGCATGTATCCAGGAATCTATCCATTTCTGATAGATTTCCCTGTTTGCTGGCATACAGGTCGTTGTAGTAATTTCTGATGATTCTTTTTATTTCTGTGGTGTCTGTTGTTACATTCCCTTTTTCATCTCTGATTTTATTGATTTGCATCTTTTCTCTTCTTTTTTTTAGTTTGAAAACCGAAACTTTCTACTCAACTAGCAATGTTAAGCTCCTATAACATTTCCGCCCTAAAACATTGCATTTTTATTTTCCAGATGTATTTGTATACCTATTCAAACATAATAAAAACAGAACATTGAAAATGATTCATGGACTAATACCATTCTGAAATATAGGACAGACGTAGAAAAACTTTGCAGCTGAATATTCTAGTCGTGGCAGTCAGCTCTAGAGTTTGGAATTTCTGTGTGTGTGTGTCATTTTATCTGGAGAAAAGCTGCTTACATACATAGCCATGGTTTGTGACTTACTAGCTGTGATCTCTGGGGTAATTACTTATTTCTGTAATTCCGTTTCCTTTTTTCTATACCTTCTCTTTTTGTCTGTGTGGAACTTCAAAAGCAGTTTGCCAAGCTGTCCCTCCCCCTGCTATTTGCAGCTCTGTGGACCCAAGATTTCCCATCTCACCTAATCCACTGGGGGCTGGTACCAACCTCCCTGGTCTGAGTCTCCTCCACTTCCCTTTCTTATTTGATCTTTCTGTGTGGCCCTGCCCAGTCTCTGTTGCACTTCTGTGCTTCCTGTCAAGAATTTCCCATGGCTCTATCTCTGAAGTGTATCTTCTCTCCTTTTAAACTATCTATTTAGCCTTGCATGATTCAGATCGTCCTGTTGCTATACTGCCATCTTGGGACCTCCCTCAATTAATTTTTAAAATGGCAAGTGTGCACGTGAGGTCAAAATACAAAAGAGATCATCAGGCCTTTCTTGTGACCCAGTGGATTAAGCTGCCACCTGTGACACTGTGACACTGGCATCCCATATCTGAGCTCTGGTTCCAGTCCCAACTGCTCCACTTACCATCCATCTCCCTGCTAATGCACCTGGGAAAGCAGCCAAAGATAGTCCAAGTGCTTGGGTTGCTGCCACCTACATAGGAGATCTAGATGGAGTTCCAGGTTCCTAGCTTTGGTCTGGCCACTCCCTGGCCATTACAGCCATTTTAGGAGTGAACCAGTGGATGAAAGATCTCTCTCTCTCTCTCCCTCTCTCTAATTCTCCCTCTCTCCCTCTCTCCCTCTCTCCTTCTCTCCCTCTCCCTGTAACTGCCTTTCAAGTAAGTAAATAATTATTTAAGAAATCAAAAGAGACCAAAAAAATAACCAAACAAACAAAATGATTACTACACTCCCTTTTCCCTGCCATCCTATCTCCTTCCTCAGAGGCAACTGCTTTTATTTCTAGGAAGATTTTTTGTAATCTTTATTAGCTTCCTTACCTCATTTATCTCTGTGATTTTTTTTTAAATGTTGTCCTTGCTGGACTGCACTCCAATTTAAAGCAAAGCAAAACTTTTCTCTGGTCTTTTCTATCTGTTTGCCTGTTTGCCAAAATTTCTGGATAATTTTTATCTATTTTCCAAATATTCTACTGAATTTCATGAAGTTGTATCCCTTAAACAAAATAAATAAAATAATAATAGAAAAGTTTTGTTACAAAATTATAATTTCCAACTGCTTATTATTTTTAATTTTACATATTGTTATTTTATTTATTTGAAAGACAGAGAGAAGGACGGAGAAAAAGAGTTCTGCCATTTGCTGATTCATTCCACAAACGCCTACCATGATCAGAACTGAGCCAGTATAAACCCAGGGGCCAGGGACGCAGTCTAGTTCTCCCACATGGGTGACAAAGATAAACACTTGAGCCATCACTTGTTGCCTCCCAGGGTGCTCATTAGCAGCAAACTGGAAGCAGCAGGGATGCAAACTCAGGCACTCTGCTATGGGATACAAGTGTCCCAAACCCTGCTCCAAATGCCTGCCTCTTGCTACAATTTTTAAAATGCTCCTTTGTGATATCCTCTGAATCTTGATGTATAGTGGCAGTATGTTTTATATGGATCTAATTATATTTATTATTTTCCCCCTAAGTTACCCTCTTTCTGTATGTAATGTATTTTCTCTAAGTTGCTTTTCCCCCTATGTATTTACTTTTTTGTCATATTCATCTTCATGAGAGAATACAAATACCTAGATACCACTGTTCTTGTATCTGAGTGGAGAAATGGGCGAAAGCAAGCTCTGAGAATTCTGCATGAATATGTTCACTTACCCCAGTGTTTCTCACATGGTTCCTGTCAACTGAACCAGTCATCCTTTCAATCTGGAGATCCTAAATATTTAATTATCCCTTTGGATGGAGAGAGGGGACATTCTCAATAGAGTGAAGTGCAGAAGAACTGAATTTGATCATTAAACCTCCCTCATTTCAATCTTACTTTACCTCCTCTGTCAGTTGCTAAGCTTGTTGAGGATTTTTGTGGTGTAAATCAGATTACTCTTGTTTTTACCACTGCCAGCTTGAAATTTTGCTTCCTCATGTTTGAGATGTTTCATCCTTCTGCTTTACAGCTTCTAAAATTATATAAGCATTGGCTTTTCTCCTGGAATTCTGATCCTTGTGAATTTATATCTCTAAAGTACCCCATTCCACAAATCCGACTTGGGCTTTCCAAGAGAGTTTAACTGGATGTGTGTATTTAATTTATCATTTTGCTTGAGTTATACTCCAGACATGGAGTTGGATATAAATTTCAACCAAATTAGTCCTTGATCTCTAAGAATTTGACTCTGCTAATCATTCTCCTTGAGAACACATTCTCTTTACTTTTCTTTCAAATTTTCCTTCATTTCCTCTAATTCCATCAATGTTCTTCTTCACTCTCATATGGTGTGTTTTCTTCATCCAGTATAAATAATGGAATTACAAAGGGAAAAACCCTAGGTACTCTTTCTTTTCATAGTATTCCCTCTCCATATGGTGTTTTGAAGATGAAGTCCTCTGCTGACCACCTGTATTAGAAGTACTAGTGACAATACAAATGATGGAGCTCCACTCAGAACATTTAATAAATCAGAATCTCTATAATTGGGACATTAAAATAAGCATTTTAAATAATCTCCCCCACAGTTCTTTCATATAACAAAATTTGATTTATACTTATAGAGAAAATTCTATCTGTAGCTATAACAGCTATAATTTATTGCATAAAAAAATGTCCCTCAACCTCATACTGAAAACAAGAATAAATATGTAGTCTCTCAGAATTCAAGAGTGGCTTGTTGTTTGCTTGAAATTGTATTACAAAAGAGTTCACTATATGTTTCTCACAATTCCACCTATCTTCTTAACAGTGCTTGTGTAGCCAATAGGCTTACAAAATATAGTGACTACTTTCTGAAGTAAATGGAAGTTTGCTTACTGGCCTTTCTAATAAAGCAGAGCAAAGGGTAGGTAACCTTAAGCTTGGATTTCTTCAGTTGTAATGTGTATATATCATCCATCTGTGTCATATAATGTCACCCCTGTGGGATTTAGGGAGCAAGAAACCATCAAGAAGCTCATGTTTCCTGCTCTGATGTTGATAAGAGAGTTATTTTCTCCCATCCTGTAGTGATATCTTCCACCAATATCTATGAAATCGTGGTGGACTGACTTGTTATATTATAAGTATGATAAACTCTCAGATCCTTTATAAGTTACAATTAGATACAGAGGGAGAAAGCGAGGATATACTAATCTTAAGTTTTGATTGGAGTTGAAGGATCAACTTCCTAGCCTCACTTACCTTACTGGAATGCTTGCAATGACTGTTGATGCCTCAATTTCTCTACATTGTAGACTTTCCACTCTGCTTCTGATCCAGATTCCTGCTAATACACCTAAGGAGGCAGCTCATGAAAGCTCAAGAGCTGAGGCCACTGCCATCCATGTAGGAGACCTGGATGGAGTTTCCTGGATCCTGGCTTCAGCCTGGCCTTGTCCCAGCTGTTGAGAGTTGAGAGCATTTGGGGAGTGAACCAGTGGATGAAAGAAATGTCTCTCTCTCTCTCTCTGTAATTCTTCCTTCAAATAAACTAAATAATAAATCTTAAAAAAGAAACCCTTGAACAGGACTGTGGTGGAATGAGGTGAAAAGGTTATATCAAGATGGCTGCTGAGGTGAAAAGTTCATGCCAAGATGGCCACTGAAGTGAAAAGATCATGCCAAGATGGCCGCTGACAACAGAAACTGCCTGGCAACAGGCCGTGATTGGATGGCTTCGGAAACCACATGACAACAGAGGAAACCACATAACAACAGAGCCTGACAGATGGCAGGCCGTGATTGGATGGTTTCAGAAACTGCCTGGCAACAAGAGCCTGGCTGGCAACAGGCTTTGATTGGATGGCTTTGGAAACTGCCTGGCGATAGGATGTGATTGGTAGGGGCAGAGACCGCCCCTTGACCAGATTGGCTGGTCTTGACTGTATAAGCTGTTGTACTAACTGAAATAAACAAGTCTGCGGGCTGCTTGCCTCAGGCCCGCTTTCACCAGACTCCCGGGGTCTGTGTGGTGACTCCGCGCCTCTTGCCCCCACCACACTCCTCCTCTCAGAAACTAATCCACTGCAACATTACTTCTTTGTTAAATGTATATGAGCATGTATACATATTTTTACCCAAATGAGAGGATACTATAATGCTTCTATATCTGTATCACTAAGTGAATTTGTACATTCTTCACAATATTTAGTCGTAGGGGTCAATCTCATTCTTCTTCAGAACGGTAGAATTCTGATTGTGCCATCATTCATTTTAACAACCCCCATTGATGAACATTTTTAAATGTTTGTAGTTACTGTGGTTAATGATATAAAAATGCACATCCTATATTTCTAATAATTGAATTTCTGGGTTAAAATTTTTGATCCTGTCTAATTGCCTTTCATAAATAAACTTGTACTGTTTTCCTTCCCACTAGTTTGTATTTCCGCTGGAATTCTCACAGATAATCTTTTCATTTCATTTTGATTTATAAGTGAGGCTTAACTACCTTCTCATACATTTAAATCTACTTAGATTTTTTTTTCCAGAATTGGTTGATTTTAATTATTTTCCTCAATTTTAGTGATATGTGTGTATAAGAATCTGTAAACACATACATCCAATATACAAATGAGTGGGTCTTCAAAAAGTTCTTGGAAGTGTGCGTTATGAAAAATCTTTGTGTAGATTTCAAGAAATTTTTGCTCCAAAATAAACTTACCTTTTAATTAAAAAAAAAAACATTGTTGAGAAATCAACTGCAACACAGGACTTTTTATTTTTATCTGTCATCACTTTCAATAACACTGTATAATCTATATTTATATGGATCCATATGATTACATTATTAACGTCTATCAACTCTATTAGAAGATAAGCACAAAATGGGAATAAACTGTGACTCCTTTGCTCACAAATGCATCCCAAGAGCCTAACATAATGCCTGACACATAGAAAATGCTTAATAAAAATACACTAAATGAGAATGTATGCATATACACACATATGAATGTACAAAAAGTTAGTGGAAAAACAGAATTAAAAGATAAATTTAGGTGCTGGGGTTGTGGCATAGCGGGATAAGCCGCCACTGCTATGCTGGCATCCCTTATAGGCACCAGCTCAAATCTTGGCTGCTTCAGCTTCCTGCTAATGAGCCTGAGAATGCAGCACAAGATGGTCCAAGTGCCTTGAGCCCTTGCTACCCATGTGGGAGACAGGGATGAAGCTCCTGGGACCTGGCTTCAGCCTGGCCCTGCCCTGGTCATTGTAGCCATTTGGGGAATGAATCAGCAGATAGAAGATCTCTCTTTCTCTCTGCCTTTCCCTCTCTCTCTGTAACTCAGCCTTTCAAAAAACTACATTTATTGTAATTCAAAAATTGAAATCCATGCATAATTTTTCCATTAGGTTCAATTCTGTGCACCTGTATTTTTATTCCTTGTATGCATGAATTTCAAACTGCTTTTGCAACAAAATAAACTTATCTTTTAATTCTACTTTCCATGAACTTTTTAAACTACCCACATATGTCTGGCCAAATGAACAACTGATAATTTTACAAATAATGCTGCCCCAAAATTCCTTGTCTTAAAAATGGTACTAGATAAACTAGCTCTGGAAAACAATAGGTTTGACAGAATAAACTGGACACCTGAATAATTGGAATAGAATAGATTCCTAGAAAGAACTCAAATCAATGATAGCTTACTGTTTGTGAATAGAAATATAACTGCTTAAAACACCTAAGCTTCACCTAAATATGAGAATAATAGAATATATAAACTGATAACTAAATTTTGATAGAGACATATGCAGAGCCCATTTTAAAATATATTGACAATTTACTGGGATGATAAAATATTATCTAAAACATTCTTCTTTCCATGTTTAATCCTATCAAATTCTTAGCAATTGCATTAAAACTGTCACTCCAAGCTTGTCAGGACTTGGGCAGTAGTTTAGGTGCTATTTGTACTTTAACATTTTCATATAACCTAGCTAGAAAGTGTTTGTACTAATTTGATTAAATATTTGTACATTTTCTTCTGATCATAATAAACACTTTCTCTAGTGTTGGCTATATTGTAACATCCTTGTCATTGTCTTTTCAGTCCCATTAGCTTGTCACATTTCTCTTGGCTCCCAATCCCCTAAGACATTCTTACTTCTTTTTGCACAAACAGTACTCAATCATACATATAATAGCAATTAGGTATATGACCTTGAGTAAGTCATTTCACACTTTTGGACCTTATTAAGCTTCTGTGGTAAATTACAAAATTGAGCTCAATGATGTCTAAGACCCACTGAAGCTCTACCATTTTATAACTGCCCATCATCTCATTAGAAGGACATTACAGGGAACATAAAATATTTATTATCATCAAAAGAATTAGGAACAATTTTTGAAAGGGTACAATCCTTAAAGAATGAAGCTGGAAGTTATAGACATAGGAAGATCCAAGAACTAGAGAGCACCCTGGACCAAAGTAATGAGAAATGACTTTCTGGAAGAGAAAGGATTTAAATTTGGCTGGGTGTTGAAGAGCAGTATGAGTTGAATATATCAACATTAAAATTTGGATGCCACTTAAGGTAGATAAAAAAGTAAATGCAAAGTCACACAATGGGGAATGTTTGTATTCTGAATATAGTGAGATTAATAAAGAAGAAATGAGGAACAATCTCAAAGTAGAGCTAGGTTAGAGCAGACCTTGCTGATTTGGCAAGAATTTTGGACATTGTCCAGTATACACAGGAGAACGAATGAGTTTTTATTTAAGCATACAATTAATGTTATGATGAAGATTTTTCTAAAGAAAAAAAATCTGGAAATTAATTTGCAAGATAGACAGCAAATAAAAGTATTCAGGACAGATTGAAGTGAAGGGGAACTATAGGACATAGAAATATACCTCATACATATTATAAAAATTGATTGATATTAAGTACCCTTTATGTAAAAATAAACTGGATTGCAATATAAAAATATCATTTAAGACCAGATTTAATGCTATAACTAGTACTCAAACAGTATTTTTCACTTTATGTTTCTGTGTGGGAGCAAACTGTTGAAATCTTTACTTAATGTATACTAAACTGATCTTCTGTATATAAAGAGAATCGAAAATGAATCTTGATGTGAATGGAAGGGGAGAGGGAGTGGGAAAGGGGAGGGTTGCGGGTGGGAGGGACGTTATGGGGGGGGAGCCATTGTAATCCATAAGCTGTACTTTGGAAATTTATATTCATTAAATAAAAGTTAAAAAAAATAAAAAATAAAAAAGACCATATTACAAATAATTTATAAGAAAATATAGCTATAAGTTCTCTGAAAGTTGCAAAAATCATAAAAAAGAGAAGCCATTTTAATGTGCATGCTGAATGTTCAGATTTTGAGAAACCAGTTTTATGGATTGTAAAAAGAAGATATCAACAATGTACCTCTAATTGGGTAGAAATTTCTTTGTCCTTGTCTATGGCCAGAATCTATAGTATTAAGTGGCCAAGAGTTACTCTATATATCTGAATATACCAATTGTACTTCAAATAGTCAGTTTTCCAATATATTTACTGTCCATTCTGTCACTTATATGATCAATGTCAGTTTATGTGCCTTAATAAAAGCCAAATGTTGGATTACCCAAAAACATTAATGTTTATTCACTTCATTGCTACCAAACCAAAAATCTGGCAACAGTACACAGGGTACGAAAGTGTCAAAACATCATATGACATTTTGTAAATATGAGCAAGTTTATTTGTCAATATGAAATATTTTAAAACCTGAACTTACAATCTAAGATTTTTTTTTAACTACAGAATAGGCACATTGAAAAGTAACTGATCTTTTCTGTGCACATTGAATTGATTTGTTGAAATTGATAAAAAAGAATATGAAATTATGTCTCTCAAAAATCAAAATATGTATGTAGTGATCTGGCGATTTTTAAAAATAAAGAATCTGCTCTACGAAAAAAAGACTAGTAAAATTTCTAATTGGCAGAGAGAAGAATGGGAGAAACAAAGGAAGCTTAAACAAGCTATATTTATTAGAGATAAAACTTAAAGGATATATTTATTTGTTCAAAATATAATTATTAAGGATCTATGTGGGCTAGGCACTATGCTGGTATGAAAACAACAAACTTAACATGAGTTTCATGTTTATAGTGCTTACAGTTTAGTTGAAAAATATTTTTGTAAAAACAGTAAAAAGAAGAGCTTATGAGTTCTATAAAGAAAAATATATTGTTATATAAAGTAATGAAGATTATTCACTGTATTAATTTTCTGTTGTCATCAGTGGCTTACAATCTCCCCCCCCCCTTCTTTTTGGTCACATTGATTGGCAGACACAGATCACCTGTTGGGCTCAGCTTGGGGTTCCATATGTCTTATTATTTTAGGACCGATTTTGAAGGAGTAGTCAACATGTGGGCTTGCTGTGTTTTTTGTTTGTTTTGTTTTGTTTGTCCACAATATACATGGCATTCCCTTTGCTAAATCATGTCACATGATCATCCACAATGGCAATAGGATGAGGAAGTACAAGGGCATTTTCAAAAGTTCACGGAAAATGGGATAAAAGAATAGTTATTTTTAGTGCAAAGATTTTAAACCCATGCATAATATTTTTCATAATTTTCATTTTCCACAAACCTTAAGAAGTACCTTCATACATCCCACCTATAGGAAATCATGGTAAGACTGGGGAGGTCATAAGAAATTATTAACAAATAATATAATTTAACACTGACCTACTTAAGATAACATGATCAGGAAAGACATCTTCTAGGTCTCCTAGGAGGAGTTTTTGACAGGAGATAAGCAGCTTTCAGTCATATTTAGGTCAAAGATATAATAATTTCAGACAGAAGGAATAGCAAGTATAAAATTTCTGTACTGGAAAATTACTTGGAATGTGCTAAGACATATTTGAAACCAGTATGGTTGTAGTATAGAGAGTAAGGTTTAGAGCAGAAAGACTAGAATTGAAATGAACCAAAAGTTAATTCATAGAGAACATTGCAGGACATGTTAAAGAGGCTGATGTCTAAAATGTAAACTAGTAAATGAATAGAATTTCAAAAACAATTATAAATATCAGTAGATGCAGTAGTGTACTATATGATGGATTTGGGAGTATGACAAAATGTATGATATAACTAGAAGATAGCAATGACTTTCCCAGAAGTGGCTTAGACTAAAGGATTGTAGGAATAGTAACACAATTTATAGGTGGAATCTGATTCAATAGCAGACTCAATAGACTGAAAATTGACTAGATGCTTCTGTTGGGAGAAAAAATGGCCACTGGAAAAGTTTCAAGTTTGGGCATGATATGCAGAACAAAGAAAATTTGCTACCTGAAACAATAACCATTTATTTACTTCACAAATTTTGTGTTGATGACTTGAAGTGGGCTCTGCTGGGAGGCTTCTCAGGGCTCAGTTGGGCTCACTTGCATGTCTGTGATCAGTTGCTAGTCATCCACATGGGTCCCATTCTTGGAATTAGCAATTTTGGCTATGGCAACAGGCACTACTGGGCTCATGTCTCTCATCATCTAACATGCTAGATTGGATTTATTTACATGGTGCCTCATCAGAGTACAAAGATAGAAAGAGAAGGCCGGCGCCGCTGCTCACTAGGCTAATCCTCTGCCTAGCGGCGCCGGCACACCGGGTTCTAGTCCCGGTTGGGGCGCGGATTCTGTCCCGGTTGCCCCTCTTCCAGGCCAGCCCTCTGCTGTGGCCAGGGAGTGCAGTGGAGGATAGCCCAGGTGCCTGGGCCCTGCACCCCATGGGAGACCAGGAAAAGCACCTGGCTCCTGGCTCCTGCCATCGGATCAGCGCGGTGCGCCGGCCGCAGCGCACCGGCCGCGGCGGCCATTGGAGGGTGAACCAACAGCAAAAGGAAGACCTTTCTCTCTGTCTCTCTCTCTCACTGTCCACTCTGCCTGTCAAAAAAAAAAAATTAAAAAAAAAAAAAGATAGAAAGAGAAAACGTTTGCATGACTTCCTGAGATATACACTCAGAACCTATGCATTTCCATTTGCTACATTATGTTGGGCAAAGGAAATCATTTAAAAATCCCATATACAAGTCAAATAGGGGATATTCAAGTTTTTAGCTCCTCTCATCTCTAAAAACTCACATCAAAAACAAGGACATGTATACAGAGAGTAATCAATTACCACAGTATTTTTTTAAAAATCTGTAGCAGTTTAGTTACCAAAATAGGGAAAGAAGACCAGAGGTTTTACATACCCTGGGTGGATTGTGTGTGTGGAGGGGAATGGAGGGGAAGTGGGTAGGTTGTGGGAGAGAGAGACAGAGAGCTTCCAACCATTGGTTCACTCCCTAAGTGCCCGCAACAGCTAGGACTGGGTGGGCCAGGCCAAAGCCAGTGGTGCAAAGCTCCATCTGGGTCTCTCAGGTTACTGACAGGAGCTCAAGCACTTCAGTCATCATTCACTGCCTCTCAGGATGTATCTGCAGGAAGCCAGGAGTAGAACAGGCACTCCAACATGGGATGCGGTTGTCTCAAGTACAACACCCACCCCCTCCCACAAACACATTTTTAGCAGGACCAATCCTGCATTAACCACGAAGTATATCCTAGACTTCATCACAATGAAGACTTTTGTTCATCACAAGACACACTAAGATATTTGTTCTAAACATACCAGTGATGAAAAATTCACCAAGTATATAAAGAATTTCTGAAAAAATAATAAAATAAATGACTTAGTTTCTTTTAAAAATATTTAAATGCCCCATATTTACCTAAGAAAAAGTGCTCAATCTCATTCCTCATCATGAAAATTCTATTTAGAACCACATTGAGATAATACTACACTCTCTCATACATATGCATTCACTGTTGATAGGATGTACAATTTGTATAACTGGTTTGGAAAATTGCTTTACAGTGGCTACTAAAGCTTAACATATGCGTTTCACTCCTAGTGATGCTCCTAGGTATAAACTCAAACAAAATGACATCCATATGTTCACCAAAGACAAGTGCATGAATGCTTTTGATAGCACAACTCATATAAGCTTAAAATGGAAAATAATACAAAGGAAGAGAAATCAGAATAGCTAAGTGTATTATAGTATATATGATTGAGCAGAATAATACAGGTAAACTACTAGCCCTGTGGGGAAAAGCAAGTATAGCCCCCCAAAATATAATATTGAACAAGGGATTCCAGACACGAAAGAATACATACTGTGGGCTTCCAACAATATAGCACACTTAATCTATTTATTCATAGTATCTACTAGTATCTACTCATAATAGTAGTTAATTTTAAGATAGAAGCTGGAAAGAACATAGTGTTGGATACATCGGTGTATGTTTTGTCAAACTCTTGGAATTTAGATGATTTCCTGTATATGATTTTATTTTATGAGACTGATGCACTACCTACTGCACTAATGAGGTTCCTACGATTTTATTTTGATGAGAATGCTTATTCAAAAAATAAAACAGTGATTTCTAGTGGATCAAGGAGTAAACTTAGGGTATAAAGGAGAGGTATGAATAAATATAACCTTTTAAGAAGTTTGTGAGGCTAAATGTAGAGAGGAATGTGAAGTCTAGGGAAATTAGGATAGTACAGATTAGTGGATGTTTGTGAACTGAGCAGAGAATTAGGAGAAATTTAAAATGTGTTTTATAATATGAAGTTCTGTAGTTAACTACAGTATTTGAATTTATTTTTCACAGGTTTTACTTTGTGGTCAAATTATTATAATATCACTCTGGAACTCATCAGATTAAGATGAATTTACCAAATTGTCTAAAAGAGTATTAGTCTTTAAAATTTTGTTTGTGTAATCCCAAAAATAAGTTTTGGGAAAAAATTTTTAAAGACTTATTTTATTTAGTTGAAAGACAGAGTTAGAGAGAGGGAAGGAGAGAGAGAGGGATCTTCCATCCATTGGTTCACTCCCCAAATGGCAGCAATGGCCGGAGCTGGGCTGATCTGAAACCAGCATCCAGGAGCCTCCTTCAGTTCTCTCACATGGTTGCAGGGGCCCAAGGACTTGGACCATCTTCTACTGCTTTCCCAGGCGCATTAACAAGGAGCTGGATCAGAAGTGGACTTGAACCAGCGCCCATATGGGAAGCAGGCTGCAGCTTTTTACCCACTATGCCACAGCACTGCTTCCCACCCCACCCCCTGCATTGTACATTTAAAGTTGACATCCAAAGACTGTTTTATCCTAAGTCTAAATAAATGCAAAATACTCCCAGGACATTTCATGTTATATATGTACTAGTATATTTTCTTGTAAAAGGTTAGATTTGAAGTTTTAGCACCTTTACTTTATGGTAATGTTTACTGTATATTTAATTGAGAAATACAGTTCTTATTATTAAAACATATATGTATCAATTTCAAAAAGTGTTTGCACCAAAATAAACTTACTTTTAAATTCAATTTTCCCACAGACTTTTTGCAGTATTCTTGTATCCTTCCACCCCAAATTTGGCTTAAATCTTAAGAGTTGTTTTTTTCTTTACAGCTAGCCCTTTGTTTTTTGCCTAGATTTTTTCCACCCTGTAAATTTCTCTAGTAAGCTTTAGAATCTGTAAGAAGTACGGTTTTCTTTCATAAACTAGGAGAAATGCAATGAAACGAGAGCTTATAAGAAAAAGATCTGTTGTTAGGTACCTTCTTAAGCGCATCCATTTTAGAAAAGAGTGCATGTGCAGGTCGAGGATCTCGAAACCCTTTAACGTAATATGTTTCTGAGTGTATCACACCCTACATTGCTTCCCTTTCTTCTTTATCCATTACAGACTACACAGGGCACCACAATATCCACTTCTTTGCCAGAATCATCCATGCTGTCAGCTCTTCATCCTTTTATAAGCAATAACACAAATTGAATCAATCTAAATAATCACTTCATCCATTGATCCACTGTGTGTTTGAGAAAGAAATCACAGAATTGTGGATTGAAGTAGTCAGACATTCGGAGTCTCACCTCACATTGTAGTAGACATTCCAAAGTTTTACTTTTCACACCAACCCCTTAATTGTTTATCATAATTCTATCCCAGTAAATTCCGCTGTTTTCTAATATACTGGTAAAACTGAATCCATACAGTGTGAACAACCTAGATCTTTTTGTATTTACACCAACAATATTTCCAAATCTTCACCATCAATTTCAGAAGGAGAAATGGTCTTTTTCCTTTCGAAAGTAAATTATTCCCTCTCTGTTCTTAACATCTCTTCTATTCTCATTCCATTCCCCATTAGGCCATCAGTTTCTATTTCTTTCTTTGGCATGTTCAATTATCCCCTCTTCACTAGTTTATTCCTGAGATCAATAAATATATTGCTCTAAAAATATTCCTCTGAAGTGTAGTCAATAGTCTCTTCATCTGCCAGCTACTCTTTATAACACTGCAGTCAGGATTCTGCCACTACTCTGAAAATCCAAAGGTCGATGTTAACAATGCGCTCCCAATAGACTCTTATTAGTCCTCATCTTGTTTGCCGTAGCTATTTAGATTTAAGAACTCCTCTTCCATTGATTTCTTTAACACAATTCCAT
This sequence comes from Oryctolagus cuniculus, assembly GCF_051225735.1. NCBI lineage: Eukaryota > Metazoa > Chordata > Mammalia > Lagomorpha > Leporidae > Oryctolagus > Oryctolagus cuniculus. Next base: position 62,442,758 of record NC_142888.1, read on the forward strand.
TTTGTTCTTCATCTCAATTTTCTGACCATTTCCCCCCTTACTCTTCTTTTATATTTCATCTCCCTCTAGAGACCACAAAATATTAATGTTATGCAGACTGCCCATGTCTTCAACTCCCATAGGTACACAAATAATATCCCAGCTATCCTGAGTCCCCAACATTTCTTAAAACTTCTTGCTGGATATTTCCATCTCCGTGTCTTATCAGCACCTTCTTTGTGCCTATATCCAACAAATCAGGAAGTCTTCTACTTCACATTGTAAAAATTTCTAGGGGCTGATGCTGTGGCAATAGCAGTAAAGCCACTTCCTGCAGTGCTGGGGCATCCATATGGGCACAGGTTAGAGTCTCAGCTACTCCACTTCCAATCCAGCTCGCTGTTAATGTGCCAGGGAAAGCAGTGGAAGATGGCCCAAATACTTAGGCCCTGCACCCACATGAGAGACCCAGAAGAAGCTCCTGACTCCTGGCTTTGTATTGGCCCAGATCTGGCCATTGCAACCTTTTGAGGAGTGAACCAGCAGATGGAAGATCTTTGTCTCTGTCTCTCTCTCTCTCTAACTCTGCCTTTCTAATAAATAAATAAATCATTAAAAAAGATTTCTCAAACATTTTACTTTGAATTTCTTCTGTGATCGCCTGAGATCAGATGCTTATTACATTTCGCTAGAACTTTTAAAACAGCCCCCTAACTGGTCTCTGAATCTAGTCTTGGACAGTATAATCTATTATTATTATCATCAGAAGATGCAAATCTGATCATTACTGCCTTTCTTAAAACATTTTCACTGACTGATATCTTTTTTTAGAAGAAATTTGAATTCCTTAGGAAGCTCATTGCAACAAAGTTTACTTTTTGCTTGTATATTATGACATTGTCAAGTTGGTCAGGGACTCTGATTCATGTCTCTTCACTCTGGAGCCACCATCTGGAGAACTGTTGGTCATCAATGCAGAGATAAAAACAACATGACAAATAAAACACTGGCTGTTAAGGTTTGTACCTGGCAGTGGCAAATATCACTTCATGTTCAGGAGATATTATTCAAAGAAAATTTCACTTCCACTTGTAATATCAAGAGAAGCAAGGAAGTATACTTTTCCATGTGTCCCTAAGGAGGAATCATGAAATATAGTAGGGCAATTTTAAAGGAAATCTCACTCACACATTTACTAGTCAATATGAAACGTTCTTTATCTTTTGTATAAGGTGCATTCAATCATCTTTGAAGAATCAACTCATGACCACCTATCTCTAAAGTTTATTCTTTTCAATTCCTTCTTAGGGCTCTCAGCAGATACTGTTCAAATGCATACACCAACATCCAAAGTAATTCAAGGCTTTTCATTGATCGCCTTCACATCTCCTCCCTCAGAACTGTGGAGTATACATTATTTGGTTTTTGTCTATAGCATTAAGTGGCATGCTTTACACATATCAAATACCCACTACATTGTTTGCTAAATGAATACTACATGGTAACATAATATTTTGAAGTATTGATCAGTGTTTTCTCCTTCACTGCATAAATATAGATAATTTGCTCTTGAAATCCAAACATCACAGGGAGTCAAAAAGGAAAATTTGACTGCATAGTTTCAAAAGCAGTTTTCTAATCCTCAAAAGAGTGAAAAAAGCAAGGAAAAAAGGAAGTGGAGAAAGTGCCACGTGCAAAGGAGAGGGAAAGCTTCAGAAACTATTAGCTTTCGCAGAATCAAGCATCTGTGCCTCACAGCAAGAAGTGTTGTTAAAACTAGTGCCCAGTAGACTGTTTCTTTGCCATCTGGTGGAAACCATAATTCTCTGCCAAACAAAATGTCATCCATCAATCATTAGGCTGAGATGACACTTAATAAGTACTTTATTCAAGTCCCATGTAACTCACTCTTGTATGGACAACTCCTCCTTCAAAAGCCCACAACTGGAGGGATGATAAGGCATGAGAGAAGATTCCTTGTACCTTTCCAAATTTGAACTAAAATTATCTAGAGATTCTGCGAAACAGGACATTTATTTAATCCACTCCTACCCCGTGTCCTTGAATTTCATAACAATAGTGGATGGTAAATAATTAACATTCATTCACTGTACATTAATATCCTATATAATTTTTAAAGTTGCTTAATTATTGAACAAAATATTATCTATAAAATTAATTCTCATAGAACCCCTCTGAAGCATATTTCTTATCAGATGGAGCAAATGAAAAGGAATCAGTGGTAACAAATAATAACCACAGTATTTTCAAAAATGATGTTTCCTTCTTCCCACCAGGTATTGCACGACTCTGTCTATCCTCATTCTGCAGAGTCATTAACTGATAGTTCTTTACAGGTCTGGGATATTCTGGCATATAGAATTGACAACATTTTGTCATGTGTTTGCTCTTTGGATAGAGGAAAAAATATTTTTTGAGTCATAGCATCATTGGATCTTTTATTAATATTCCCACAATTCACACAAGTGTATTTTCTTTGTGATTTTATTTTGCTATGACCACAGACAAGATTGAGAACTCTGGTTATTTTTTCTTTGGTTGCTCATTCTCTATTCAGGGAATGAAGAAATAAAACTTTTATTAAAGAACATGTGGAATGAATCTGAATCTTTTTGTCTCTAAAATACATTGAGGTTCTGCCTGTGTTATTACATTTACCTTATTAATTTCATATTTTTGATAATTCTGGACTCCTATATGTTCTCCCTAAGGAGACTAGTGACTGCATAGTCTTTAATACATTCAGGTAATAAAATACTTGAAATGAATAATGATGACATCCAAAGCTTCATTATACATATCAGTGATTTACAGCTGAGCATTTTGTTAAGTTTGTATACAGAAATATTTCAGATTCATCACTTAAAAATATGACTCTATGCATAGGTGTATATGCACTGTGTGCTTCTAGTTCTTAGAGAAACTGCAAGTGTATGAATGAGAAAAGGATCAGGGCCGGCGCCGTGGCTCAATAGGCTAATCCTCCACCTTGCGGCGCCGGCACACCGGGTTCTAGTCCCGGTCGGGGCGCCGGAATCTGTCCCGGTTGCCCCTCTTCCAGGCCAGCTCTCTGCTATGGCCAGGGAGTGCAGTGGAGGATGGCCCAGGTGCTTGGGCCCTGCACCCCATGGGAGACCAGGAAAAGCACCTGGATCCTGGCTCCTGCCATCGGATCAGCGCGGTGCGCCGGCTGCAGCGGCGGCCATTGGAGGGTGAACCAACGGCAAAAAGGAAGACCTTTCTCTCTCTGTCTCTCTCTCACTGTCCACTCTGCCTGTCAAAAAAAAAAAAAAAAAAAAAAGAGAAAAGGATCAGTGTTTTACAATTATGGTTTGTAAAACGTAGACTGCTTATGGGAGTGTTGTTAACCATTGCTGAATACATTCGCTAGTGTAGACCGCACACACACACACACACACACTTACACACAATCTTTAATTAAAAGTTGGAGAACTTGACCTCTTAAGGTTAAGCATACTGACCTGTGTTTTTAGCAGTAAGTCAACTGAATTAAGATTTCAGTACTAGAGGAAAATCCTAAAACAAGAAGGAGTCAGAGATGGTATGGTATTGTCTGCAGTTATAACCATGGGGACTCTATTGCCTAATCTTTTTGGTTTTCTGGAAATCATAAGAAACTATCTTCTGCATAAGGGATTTTATCCCATAATCCTATGAGGGATTCTAGAAGCTGTGATTCTCTGAAATTTGTTTCTGTTTCCCCCCTACCTCACCCCCCAGGGGATGTGTCTGATGTTTGACTGAGGAAGGATCAATTGACTATCACATATTCAAAGGAATATGTGACTTACAAATAGTAAAGAACCACTGCATTAGGAGAAGAAACTACTATTGAGATATGATCGGCACCGCAGCTCATTAGGCTAATCCTCTGCCTGCGGCGCTGGCACCCCGGGGTCTAGTTCCCATAGGGGCACCGGATTCTGTCCTGGTTGCCCCTCTTCCAGTCCAGCTCTCTGCTGTGGCCCAGGAAGGTAGTGGAGGATGGCCCAAGTCCTTGGGCCCTGCACCTGCATGGGAGACCAGGAGGAAGCACCTGGCTCCTGGCTTCGGATCAGTGCAGTGCAGCGGCTGTAGTGGCAATCTGGGGGGTGAACCAAGGGAAAGGAAGATCTTTCTCTCTGTCTCTCCCTCTCACTGTCTAACTCTGTCAAAAAAAAAAAAAAACTATTGAGATAAAACAATATTGCCCATTGACATACAAAGAAATAAATGTGGCGTGTGCATGTATTTGCATGTAATTTCAATAAGGAAGGGGATACTAGGGAAGCAAATATGCGGGGTGTGGAGAAGTTTGGGTATCTGCTTAAAGAATCTATTTATTTCTTTACTTTTGTGACCCCCAGCTTGACCTGAATAATGTTATGTTACCCCAGACTCTACTATGTACATAAAATATCCTTGACTTCATTCTCATTCTATAGCTGATACTTAATGGTCAGTTGGACTCATGTTGAGGACCAATTTCTTCAAAAATCCATTTATACTACTAATATAGGTTGTATAACTTTGACCTCTCAATTTAAGAGACAGGTATATTAGTGTGGTAGCTAATAAAGATTGACAAAATGGCAAAGGTAATGTATTTAAATTTAATTCAACTTATTTGAAAATATATTTTTCCATTTCTTATTTTTATTTTATTTATTTTTTTATTTTTTTGACAGGCAGAGTGGACAGTGAGAGAGAGAGACAGAGAGAAAGGTCTTCCTTTGCCGTTGGTTCACCCTCCAATGGCCGCCACGGCTGGCACGCTGTGGCCGGCGCACCGCGCTGATCCGATGGCAGGAGCCAGGTACTTATCCTGGTCTCCCATGTGAGATGTGGTGACAACTATTAGTTTGTAATTGTATAAATCATTTTCTTCAATCCCAACTATTTTGCAGTGCAAAGTGTCCATTAATCAAAATCTTAACTACATATCACAAATTTATTTTGGTTATGTTTCCGGGGAGTAATTTCTTCCAAATGCTAATACTTTGATGAAATATGATTTAAAAAAATCTGACTCATGACAAGTCTACTTTTCTATCTCCTATAAATCAAATAACAATGCCCTTTGGGGAATGTGTGTGTATGTATGTATACATAAACTTTATTTTCTCTCCAAGAATGGTATGAAATGGTATTAAAAGTACATTTACAGAAAAAGTAATCTAGTTTTAAATCCTTTCATAACAACTCAGAGTTAAAGAAACAGTTATTTTTGACAATGGTTTCTAAATTTTGAAAGTGAGCTATGGTTTGCAATGATTCTTATATGGTGTATTGCTATATACTAATCAAGTTGTGTCTCTTGTCACTGCTCCACTGTAATAAATGACAGATTTTTATGATAGCAAACCTTCCAAGAAATTATTTTCTATAAGACTTGTCAGAAATTTGCTGACATTAGATATGTTCTTGACTATAGCTCAGATATGGAATTCCAGCTTTGTGTCATATATGCATGAACATTTCTTTTAGGCTATTTTCACTCTCAAGAGCTTTTCAAAGGTCAGATGTAGTCAGATAACCTGGCAGGTCATCATCTGTCATAATAATTGTCTTCAGTCTTCATATATAGGAACTCATGCTCAATATTAATACTGACAATTGAACCAGGAGTGGTTGACCCTGAATACTGACGCTTTATCACTTGCTAAGCCACATGAAATCTTGAAATGTCTTTGAGTAACTTTTTTCTATCTGAATATTGGGATAAATCAATTATCTTTACCCACTAGATATGATGTAGTTCACTGTATTTTAATATATTACCCATATAAATTGGCCACATAAGTTGACCATTTATTATTCTACTGTAATCCCAAACTACTCTTGTTATTTTATATTTTCTTACCTTAATTGTAGAATACTTGACAAGTAAATATATATATAAACAAAAAGTAAATATACTGACTTAATTGGAAAGAAACCATTAGCATAATTAACATTCTGTTTATAAGTCTACTATAATTTTAGATGAGTCTTTGATGTAAACTGTGACCTATATCTCAACTGTGTGAGTATAACTTCGGGAAATGGAAAAATTGAAATCACTTGACTTATTTGAAGGCATTAGTCATTTTAATAATTCCAAATCCTCTGACTTTACATTATAGCTTATAATTATTCTATAACTGAGACTAATTCTTTTCTTGCTAGTTGAATCATCATTGGATGGTATCTAGTTTTCCACTTTTTACACATAAATATGTGTGTTTATGTTCAGTGATAGAAAATTAATAACTAGAAAACAAATATGATATTTATTCACACATAGAAAATGATGTCAAGAAAAGCCACTCATTTCTGATGAAGGTGAAGACAGCATGTTCAAAATAGGTAAACTCAAATTTGATATGAGTAGATGTTGTGTCTTGCTCATACCACAATGACATGAGGCAGATAAACATAATACCATTCTACTTCATGTCGACATCTTATTGTTACTATATAAACAATTTTACATGACTTGGGTGTCCACGAAAAGAAAGACTAAGTCATTTAATAATGTGGTGACATATTAAATGGTAGATGAGCTGGAAAGGAGTCCCACAGATAAATCTGATGTGAAAGGCAGTATAAACGTTTCAAAGAGTGAAAATCATGGAATCAAACTGTCTAGTTCACATTTCTGCTAAACCTCATAGTTGTATTATTCTGGGGAACTGACTGCCTCCTTGTGCTTCAGTTTTCTCACTGTTAAAATGAGGACAATTATAATGTTTACCCTAAGAGGTTGTTATAAGGATTAAATTAGATAATTCATGTCTAGCATTTAGCATAATTCCTGGTATTTACCAGATATGAATTAAATATTAATTGTTATTATTAATGTTATTAAACTTTGCATTGGAGTATATTTGCACATCCATTATTATAAGAATTGTTAGTGAATTAAAATTTGAATTACTAAAAGAGATTTGACACTTTCTTTGCAATAAAACAGATATTATAAGAATTAAAATTATTTTAAAAATATTTAAAAGTAGAACAGGGAGAGAATGCTTAAACACAGTATTACCAAAGCTGTGTTACAAAGACCACTTCAGTCTATCAATATAGTAATAACAATAATAGCTGTTATAATTTTAAGAGGAAATGATACTTTTTCATTTTAGTTATTTATAATGCTTATTTACATGTTAAAACATTTGAAGACTCATGTCTACTTAAAAATTTTTACCTAGCTGTTCTCAACTTGTTAAACTATTAATAATCTAACATCTGTTAGTAACTACTAAACAGTAGCTACCAAAAGCTATCATATAAGAGTTTCATGTATATTGCTTTAAACTTAACTTTTAATCTAACTTAGCTAGAATGACCAACAAAGATAATTAAATAAAACTTCCACCCTTTTCAATTTTGTTAAAATATTTTTATATCATAAAGGAATGGAGGGGAGGGCAGACTTTATAAGTTAGACAGAAATAAAAATTACCATTATAAAAAACTGTATGTACCATATTTTTGCTATTTGCTAAAGACAAACCAGACTTTTCCTCAAACACAGTTCTTTGGTCTATAACAATGTATAACATCTGAACGATTGAAATGACCTCAAGCCTGAGGAAATGGTTTGTGGTGCCAGGTGAAGAATATAAAATTGAACTTCAAGTTCAACAAGGAAATGAAAAGTGGCTATTTTGGGAGGGTTTTTTTTCTTTCTCTGTGCTTATGGCTTTGCCAGCCAGATGTCCTTTCAGCATTAAGAAGACATATTATCTTTTCATAACTTTACTCTTACATGCTCTAGTCCAAAGTTCACTACTGTCAGTATTTTTGATGCCATAGATTTGTTATCTTTCTTACAATAGTTTTATTTTATTTCTTCCTTTAGAAACTCAAAGTTGAATATAAGTTTCTATTTGTTCAAGTTCACTGCAAGCCACTGCGAAGTAGAAATTGTTTTTATAAGTAACACAAGGATTACTGCTAAAACACTGTGGCCTTGAGCCACAGGGTGTGAATAACCTGATTTTCCAGATTTTTCTTTCTGAAAAGGATACTAGAAACTCTCGAATTCTCAGGGGGCTAGGAACGATCTTGGAATCAATATTCACCCTCCAGGAGTCTGTGGACTATGAACAGGTGTGGTGCAGATACTTGTGCCTTTATTCTTCGGTGACAAGGTCCTAAATCACTATTGAGACCGAGAAGAAATGCATATAATTTGCCTAGCCAAAAGGAGCAAGGCATTTAAAGTTTGAGGAAATTTGAGACTATTAGAGAGGAAGAGAGGAGTTTTAAAAGTGAGAATGCTTTTGTATTTAATACATAAGCTTATTGCTCACCAAGGCCAAGCCTGAAAACAAAATGTGTGACACAAGTCAGTTGGACAGTATTTATTCTTTCAGGTGAACACCACGAATCCATCCAACTCTTACCCTCAGAAAATGTTAATCCTCTATTATTGATCTACTACATTTTCAAAACCGTAGCAAATCAGATTTCTTTTGTTTTTATGTCTGAACACAGAAACTCATTTACCATTCATTGTACTGTTGGAATGCTGAGGGAAAAAATAGATCTGAGACTATTCAACATACTAGAGAGTTCTTTTCCCTCTTCATGTCATCATTGCCAAGGCCAATGTGATAGGTTCCTGAGCAGAAAACTTATCTAAATGCTGAGCTTGGTGTCAGGCAGAGAGTTAGACTTTAGTGACTGGGAGAAGTGCCATAAGACCCTCCTCCAGGGAAAGAACAAGGGGCACTGCTCTCCACCCAAGCCTGCTCAAGACCTCCCACTCTTCCATGATTAACCTGTAGTGAAAGAAACCTGATAAATGGGAGCTCAGCCAAACCAGAAAAGTCCAGTTCGTAGCACATGTACAATGAGACCGAGTTTGATAGCAGAGTGAGACCACCTCATTATATGATCATTATAATAAACATTGTGGTTTTGCCCCACCCCATAGGCATTCATGAGGCACACTGGGAAGCTGCATGCACAGAGTCCAAACATGTCACTTCCAGCTGTCAATCACAAATACCAATCACCAGCTTCACAGCCATACCAGCTTTATGGATAAAAGTCCCAAACCAGGGAAAAAGGAAGCCATACACCGTGGACTCTTCTCTATTTAGTTCCAAAATGACTGTAGCCTGTATCATAACCAGGGAAACTCACAAATTAACAATTGTAGAATAATTAAATATGAGGAAGTATGATTGTTTTCTCTCGTTCATTTCATATTATTTATCTCAGGATGTTTTTGTGAAAATGGTTTGTAATCCAATATTCATTCACATAGCCAATTTTTTAATTTATTTTTTAAATATTTTGACATGCAATAATTGTACACCTCTATGGGGACACAATGCAATATTTCAAATCACACATAAGCTGATCTAAAAAGGCAATCAAATTTCCATTTCCTTTTCTTTATATTTGGATCCTACCAGTTCATCTAGTTCTTCTTTTTAAAAAAAAATATTGATTGATTTATTTAAAAGGCAATATGACAGAGAGAGAGAGAGAGAGAGAGAGATCATCCATCTGCTGGTTCACTCCCCAAATGGCTAACAATATCCAGGGCTGGGACAGGCAGAAGCCAGGAGTCAGGAACTGCATCTGGGTCTTCCAAGTGACAGGAACTCAAGTACTTAGGCATCATCCACTGCTTCACAGGTGCATTAGCAGGGAGCTGGATCTGAAAGAGTACACCAGGAATGGACCTTGCTCTCCTATACAGGATGTGGGAATCACAAGCAGTGGCTTAATCTACTGAGCCACAGTGCCTTCCCTCACCACTCCTCACCCAGTTCTTTACTCGGGATTGAACACATTATTGTGAACTAGAATCATCCCACTATATTGGGGAATGCTAGAACTTACTACTTCTGTGTCTTGAACTTTCTATTCGATCTCCTACTATTTATCCCCTACTCCTCACCATTCTCAGCCTCTAGTAATCACTATGCTAAATTCATAGCCAACTAACTTATGATTTCAACATTCCTGCTGATACCTCAATATGTAGTTCAGAAATTTTACCTCTCTAGGAACTTTTCCTAATTCCACCTGTGTTCACCAGTCTATTTTTCAGTCATATTTTTTAAAATTAGTATTTTTAACACATTTAAATAATTATTGCATTCAGTGGTCCTCTATACATGTGGGTTCTGCATACACAGATTCAATGAACCACAGATAAAAATTTAAAAAAAAATAAATCTGAAGGTGAGCATTTGGAATAGCACTTATGTTGCTGCTTGTAATGCCTACATCTCATATCAGAGTGTTTGGGTTTGAGTCCTAGCTCCACTTCCAAATCCAACTTCCTGCTACTGTACATCTTCTGAGGCAGCAGCCAATGACTCAAACACTTGGATCCCTGCCACTCTCTGGGAGATCTAGATTGAGTTCCTGGCTCCTGCTTTGTCCTGGCTCAGCCTTGGCTCTTGTGGGCATTTGGAAGTGAACCAGTGGTTGGAAGATCTCTTTCTGTATGTCTGCCTCTGTCTCTGTCTCTGACTCAATACATTTCAAATGAAGTAAAAAAAAAAACTTTTTAAAGAAATTTTTGTCTGTACTGAACACATAGACTTGTTTCTTATCATTGTACCTTAAGCATTCAGTGTAACAACTATTTAAACAATGCCTACATTATATTAAGTATTGTAAGTAATCTATAAATGACTTAAAGATTATGTGTATAGCTCATATGTAAATGATACATCATTTATACAAGGAACTTGAATATCTCTGGAATTTGGTATCTGCAGAGTACCCTAAAGCCAATTCCCCATGAATACTGAAAGTCAGCTTTATGATGAATTAGATTTATCAGAAATCAACTTTCATTCTATAATGCAAAAATTCCCCACATTTCAAATAAAAGAGTTCACCCATCAGAATTTTTTTTATGTTCATTAACTGGTTGTAATATAGCACCATGCTACATAATATGATTTCGAAACAAGGCTAAGGTAAAGCAAATGATTACGATTCACCTCAGAAAACTAATATTACAGTAATTATCAGTAATTTAACAAATACTAAATTAAAAATAATACTTTATAATTTACACACTAATGCATAATAAAATTGCAATGTCATTTTTTGCTGATTTTGGTTACTCTTGGTTTGTACTTTGTTTAATGTTCACTGAGTGCTTAATATGGGAACCAATCATTAAGTATTGGAAAAGGCACAGTTCAGAAAACCTAGAAATCATTTAAAGGCATTTCTCAATAGAACTACATCTACTCAAAACATCAGTAATGAAGTTTTATTGCTTTTCTTTTCACACAAAGTGTGTAGAAGTGCCAAATTCAGTTGATAACCAGTAATTTCTTCTGGAGAAAAACAAAATTTTAACTCAGAGAAAGTCCAAGTGAACCAAATAAAAAAGGGTGTCATGAAACTACTATAAATGAACAGCCAAATTCAATTCAATGTGCATGTAATACATCAACAAGAGAAAAATCACCTGCTGCTTATAATGTAATTTGACTCAAAGGAAATGTACTTTCCTTGCTACCTGCTCTCCCTCTGTCCATTCTCTGAGAGATTATTGACAGTCATCAAAGATACTTTTTTGAAAGGCTTAGGAGCTGACAATATCAGAAATTGCATTGTAGAAATATATTAGTATATACTAGAATAACACTGCCACATCAGAATTACCTGAAATGCTTGTTAAAAATGTCATGCCTGTATCTCACTCACAGGACTCAGACTCAATAGAGTTAGGCACCCTGAATTGTATATGGATTACATGTATCAGTGATCACCTGGATGCTCTGATTCTTGTGATACAGGGAAGAGCGTAATGCAGTATTACTCAAGAAATGTCTCAAATATACCCTCACGTTTTCCTAACTAGTTTCTTCCTATTCTAATCAAAGATGCATTGAGTTTTCCAGGAAATTTCACCATGGTAACTACTTACAATGACAAGAACTCTTACATGGTATATTGCACCATGTCAAAAGTGACGAAAATCCTTAAAAACTGGAATCCTTTCTACTTAGGTTCAGCCTTTAACTTTTTTTTACAGTACACATTTATCTATTTCAGCAGGGTAGGCTCCTCACATATGACATCCTGGTATCTGGTTTTGTCTTTCTTCACCAGGCTATTACTGCATCCACTTATTTTCCCTTTATTTTATTTCCTAGTATATTCATTTTTTGCCAGTACATGCAGTACAGCATTTTCTTAATAATTTCATGTTTACCTAACTAGGATATAGACCTACAAATTCTTTGAGGGTAGTGTCATTGTATAGTTCTTTTTCCCACAGAATGGAAAACATATCTATCATAAAGCATTATTGTTAATTCATGGAAAGATATGCTTTGCAGGTTTGCTGAAATGAGTACAAGTGAGCTATCATCATCATCATAATTTCTATCTTTCTCCATATCATATTTGTGGAACAAAAATAGAGCATGACTCAAATTCAAACTGTTTTAAGTTTTATCTCAGTCCTGCCATTTTCTAGGTAAATGATTGTGTTATTCAGTTTTATATCTGAAAAACTTGATAAACTTTAGAACATACATAAAGTGTTATTATGAGAGTTTGAAGATACAATAAAAACTGCTTAGAAGAATGCTTGGCACATAGTAAATGTTCAGTCAACGTAAACCATGTTGCCACTACTACTATTACCACGAGTAGTAGTAATAATGCTTTACGATCATAATAATAACAACTCTGAGGGAAGACTAGTGATCCGAAGCTAAGCACTAGCTGGGTTGATCTCCTTGACAAATGTTTTTACTCCTGTGTCTATGTTTTCTCTACCTAGAATTATTTTTTCTTCAGGGTTCTCCCTACCATGTCCCTTGTCTAACAGTGTATTCCTAATAATCTATCAAGTCTCAGTTCATATGTAAACTTCTCTGTGGAACAGAAACAGTTTGGTGGTCCTTCCACAGTGTTTCTGTAGCACTGTATATGTTCATCTGTCATAACTATAGTCTATAGTCTATAGTTTATAGTTACTTGTTTGAATTCTTGTTTTCATGTTCCTATCTCCTGCTGTCATGTGTAGTCTTTGATGGGAGGAACTGGTTTTATTTATCTTCTGTATAAGATAGCCTAATGTAATATCTGACACAAACTCAAATATTTACTGAATAAATGAATTTGACAAGTGTTTAAACTCAAATATTAATGTTGAAATACATAGTTTCTCTAGAACTTGAACTTTTTTAATCTACTCTTTCTTGGAAATTTAGAGTACTGGTCACCAGGTTACATCACACCCAAAATAAAGTCCCAAAGTTATTGGTAAATGACAGTGTACAAGGAAAATTAAGGAATTATGAAGCTATTTCAAATGTAAAAAATAATTTAAGAAAATGAAAGAGAAATCTCTAATACTCTGAACACAAAAATTATGTCCTCCATTATATTAAAGTCTACTGATGAGCTCATTATATTTTTACAAACACCGAGGATGACTATTCAGAGTTACAAATGAATTCTACACTGAGTACAGGTTAACAAAATGAAAGTTTCCCTTTTAAAGGGTAAAATGTATTGACTTTTTTTACAAAAATTTGAGCATATGAATTTCCTCTAGTTCCTTCCGTTTCTGTACCAAACTATAGAAACAACACTACTCAAATGGTCAAGTATATTAGACCTGCTATTTCTAGCTTTTGATACATTTATTTAAAAATAAAAGGCAGTGATTGTGGCTCATCTGAAAAAGGGAAATGTGACCTTGGTAAAAGGGACACAGGGTTGTAGGAAATTGACACGTTTTGGTAGTTTGAGATGATTTGAGGAAAATGATTGCATGGATTTTCAGAGAAGTTAAAAGTCATTTCACATCTATTCTTCGTGAATTTCTACCATTTAATGTTCATTTAAAAGTTCAAATTCAAAGGAAATACAATTCCATCCAAATAAATTCCTAATGGTTTCCATTCCCCAAAATCACGTGGTCTGAATTTATTTAAAACTTCTCACAATTTCTTTAAAAACACATCAGTGAAGAAACTTTTGTAGCAAATTCACTTTTTTTTCCACCCTTACTTTAGTATGAGTTTCAAATTAATGGTCTGGGAAATGTCACTGGATTTGCATTCTAAAATTTATCCCCAGGAGATCAATAACAATGACAGCCCAGGAGTTGTTGTTTCTTATATCTAGAGAAAATAATTCACTCTATGAGAAAATTGACAATCTAAAAATTCATGACTTTTAATCCCTCATCCATAAATCCTCTAAATCAGCCCACAGTAATGACTCTGAAGGAAGTAAATGGGAAATTGGTCACAAAGTAGGAATGCAAAGCACACCACCCATAAATTTTAATTTTGGTTTTAAGACTACCTGATTATTTTTCTAAGGATTTTCAGAGAAAATGTAAGATATATGGCCTATGCTCCATGAAATGTGTTACCAAAACACAGCAGGTAATCTCACCTACTTTCGAAGCTTTATCTATAGAACTCTTGACAGACAATTTACAAATCTTTATTTTCTACCCAGCTCTCTCTTAGCTTCAGTTTTCGTTTATTCAACTGCATAGTAATCTTCTCTACTTGAATGCTGCAAAGACTTTAAGAATTGACATGGTTATCTCAATTCAGTATTACCCCAAAGCAAAATAGCATCTCCTAGATTCTCTTTCTCACTTTTTCAGTCACTGACACAATCGTCTATTCAAATCAGAAAACTTGCAGTTATATATGTGTTTTAAGATTAATTTATTTGAGGGGCCAGCGCTGAGGCTCAGCATGTTAACGCCCTGGCCTGAAGTGTCAGCATCCCATGTGGGCGCCAGTTGGATACCCAGCTGCTCCACTTCCAATCCAGCTCTCTGCTATGGCCTGGGATAGCAGTAGAGGATGGCCTAAGTCCTTGGGCCCCTACACTCCCGTGGGGGACCCGGAAGAAGCTCCTGGCTCCTGGCTTCAGATCTGCACAGCTCTGGCTGTTGCAGTCAATTGGGGATTGAACCAGCGGATGGAAGACCTCTCTCTCTCTCTCTCTCTCTCTTTCTCTCTCTCTGCCTCTCCTTCTCTCTCTGTGTAACTCTGACTTGAATGTCAGACTTACAGAGAGAGAAGGACACACACACACATGCAGAGAGAGAGAGAGAGAGAGAGAGAGAGAGAAAGCGAGATCTTCCATCTGCTGATTCACTTCCCAAAAGGTTGCAACAGCCTAGGCTGGAGTAGTCTGAAGCCAGGAGCCAGGAGCCAGGAGCTTCATCTGGGTCTCCTCTGTGGGTGCAGGGGACCAAACATTTGGGCTATCTTTCATTGCTTTTCTCAGGCCATGATCAGGGAGCTAGACTGGAAATGGAGCAGGCAGAACATGAACCAGTGACTATATAGGATGCCCGCATCACAGGCAGCAGCTTTACATTCTACACTAAAATGCCAGCCCCATCTTGCAGTTATTTTTATTCCATATATTTACATCTATCTACCCCACAACATTTACCATCTAATTGACATTATGCATTTCTACTCTGCATTTCTTTTTACTTGGTGCTTTCTTCCTTAACCCACTGTCATGGACTGTTCACAAAACTCCATCAACAGACTTTAAATTATTTTAAGATAACATAACATTAGATTTAAATGAGAGTTGTAAGGATTAGACAAAATCTGTATTAGTTTTAAAATATTTACTTATTTTATGTATTTGAAACAGGGGAAGAGAGAGAGAGTTCGATATTGCATTCACTTGTTCATTTTGAAATGCCCACAATAGCTGGGACTGTGCAAGACCAAAGCCAGGAACTCAACCTGGATTTCCCATGTGGGTGGGAGGGTCACAACCACTTGAAGCATTATTTGCTACCTCCAAGAGTGTGCATTAATGGGAAGCTGGAATCAAGAGTGGAGTCAGGGGAGCAGCATTGTGGCGTAGAGGGTAAAGCTGCTGCATGCGAATCAGGCATCCCATATGGGCACCGGTTCAGGTCCTGGCTGCTCCACTTCCTATCAAGATCCCTGCTAATGCACTTGGGAAAGCAGCAGAGGGTGACCCAAGTACTTGAGCCCCTGCATCCATGTGGGAGACCTGGATGAAGCTCCTGGATCCTGGCTTCAGACTGGCCTAACTCTGGCTGTTGCAGCCATTTGCAGTGTGAACCAGTGGATGAAAGATCTCTACGTCTCTCCTTCTCTCTTTCTAACTCTGCCTTTCAAATAAATAAATAAATCTTAACAAAAAAATGAAGTCAGGACTCCAATCCAGGCACTCCAACACTGGATGCAGGAGTCCTAAGTGGTGTCTTAACCCCCAGGCCAAGTTCTTTCTCCTTTGTTTAAATTTATTTACATTTTAAAACATAAAAACATTTTTGACTAACAATTATTGTACATATTTATGGAGTGAAGTAGCATATTTCAGTGCATGTATACAAGATAAGTTTATCAAATCAAGGTAATAAAGATTTCCTCCTCTTTTCATTACTTTGTAGTTGGAGCCTTGGAGTGCCTGTTTTCTCTTTGCTCATAAAATAGCTAATAGATGATTGTGAACTACAGCACTCCACTATGCTGGATAACGCTCAAAACTTACCCTTTTTACCCAACTTTGATTTGGTATTGTTTTTCAAACTTCTATTTATACCCCACTACTCCTCCCAGCTTCAGACATACCCTTCACCCAGCTTCTGCTAATGATATCACCTTGCTTAACCATGGTGCATTTCTCAAAACTAAGAAATTAATATTTTGCAATATTAACTAAACTACAGATAAATGTAATTCCATCAGATTTTTCAATCATGTCCTTTCTTTTCCATGATTCAATCTAGTAACCACATTGTATTTAGTCGTTGTATTTCTTTAGATAACTCTTGACTGTGATAGTTTTGCAGTATTTTCTTGTTTTCCATGTCCTTATCATTTTTGTAAACTGCTCAGTTATTCCTTTAATTTGGGTTCATCTGATATTGTTCCATGATTAAACTAATGTTATAGATTGTTAGGAAGAAAACAATATAAGTGATGCGTACTTCTCAGTGTTTCAGGAGGAAAATTACAGTGACATAACTATAACTTGTAATATTAAGCAGCATCCTTGTTTAAAATGATGTTAACCAATTTTCCCCCATTTAAAGGCACTATTTTTCAGTTTTTTATCTGTTCATTCGAATGGAGTCACTCAGACCCCATCACCTTCAAGGGAAAATGTGTTATGCTTCATCTACGGCACAGAGGAATATAAAAAGTTTCATGGATTTATGTTAAAACTACGCAGTAACTTTTTGTAATATGTTGGTGAAAATACTTTGAAGCTATGCAAATGTCTTGTTTTGCTCTCACTAACTTTATTATTTATTCATGGATCTTACCTGCAGCAGTTAATATTGCAGTGTGTTAATGGTGATTTTCTATTTCCCTCTCTATTCATTCTACATTTATTATTTAGAATTCTTTATTTCCCCCTAATTCTCATGTATTTATTTATTCATGTCGGTATGGACTATGTACAATAAGCTACATATACATACATACCTATATATGTTTATCTATATACTTATAGATATAGTAAACATGAATTTACACTGATATCTCTGATGCTAATCTGTACCTCTGGGTTTGTTTTAACCATTTCTCCTTGCTTATTTTCACTTTCATTCTCTGAGAGTGAGAAAACTGGATCCCATTAGCTACAATTTATTTTTTCAGCATCAGTATAGATGCAAGGTAGTGTCAGAATTGCTAACCCATACCTTCATGAGACACAAATTTACCACTAGAATACCATGTTTATGTACCATTCTTTCTGTGTCAGCTTTAGAGTGTCCAGTGGAAAGAGTTTTCTAAAGTTACTTGAATCAGTTGCTTTTTTGCCCACTTTTTTTCCGTGAGATTATCCTGAACACTGTAATACAGGCCGATTCATTTCTCACAGCCTATATATAGTCTAGCTTGAGATTTCTTAACACCCTGTTCGATTCCCTGTTAAAAGTTGAGCACAGTAAAAATCACTGATTGTAGTGTGTAGTTCTATGCTGTTTTGACAAATGCCCCGAGTCATGTATACATCACCAGATTTACCACCTAGTTAATCACTTTAAAAATCCCTTGTCCAGCCGATGCCGCGGCTCAACAGGCTAATTCTCCACCTGCGGCGCTGGCACACCGGGTTCTAGTCCCGGTCGGGGAGCTGGATTCTGTCCCGGTTGCTCCTCTTCTAGGCCAGCTCTCTGCTATGGCCCGGGAGTGCAGTGGAGGATGGCCCAACTGCTTGGGCCCTGCACCCCATGGGAGACCAGGATAAGTACCTGGCTCCTGCCATCGGATCAGCGCGGTGCACCGGCTGCGGCGGCCATTGGAGGGTGAACCAACGGCAAAGGAAGACCTTTCTCTCTGTCTCTCTCTCTCACTGTCCACTCTGTCAAAAAAAAAAAAAAATCCCTTGTCCAACCCTTTGTAGTCAACCTTTTCTATCTCTCTCAAGCCTTGGAAACCACAGCCTTGTTTTTTTTTTTTTTTTTCTTATAATTTTGCCTTTTTCACAACAGCATGTACATGGAATCAATAAGGTATATAGCCAGTTATATCTAGCATTTTTACTTAGCCGAATGTATCTCTTCATCTCCATTACTGGGTGAATCAACTTGTTGTTTCTTTTTTTATTGTTGAGTGGTGTCCCACAGTTTGATTGTACCACAATTTATTTATCCATTTTCTTGTTGAAGGACATATTGATTGTTTCAAGTTGGGGGAAATGTGACTAAAGACACTATAAATATTCAGGTACAGACTTCTGTGTGAATAAAATTTTCAACTAACTTGTAGATGCCCAGGAGTGATATTGCTAGGTCGCATGGCAAATGTATGTTTAACTTCAAAGAAACTGTCAAATTGTTTTCCACAGTGACTGTATCATTTTGAATGAGAGTCCCTGCTCTGCTTACTCTGCAGCATTTATATCAACCATTGGTTTCTTTGTTTGCTTGTCATTTTAATAGGTGTGTAGTGGCTATTGCTATCATAATCATCTTAACTGAGGATATTTGTATAAAATATAATGAACCCTTATGCACACAAGTAACCATCAGCCTAACCAAAAAACTCAGCTTCTTTAATGTCCCTTTCTAAGTCAAATCCCATTAATTCTGTCCTGGGAAACATTTATTTGATTCATATCACAATAAGTTAATTTTACATACATTAGAATGAAATGAAATCATGTAGTAAATAATATTTTTACCTTCTTTCATATAAATGGATGACCTGAGGTTCATCCAGTTGTTTTATATATCAATATTTTCTTCATTTTATTACCTACATAATATTTCATTGTATAAATATAACAAATTAGTAACCCATTCAACATTTTAAAAAAGATTTATTTATTTATTTGAAAGACAGAGTTACAGAGAGGCAGAGGCAGAGAGAGAGAGGTCTTCCATTCCCTGGTTCACTACCCAAATGGCTGCAATGGCTGGAGCTGGGCCCATCCAAAGCCAGGAGCCTGGAGCTTCTTCTGGGTCTCCCATGTGGATTCAGGGGCCTAAGGACTTGGGCCATCTTCCACTGCTTTCCCAGGCCATAGCAGAGAGCTGAATCAGAAGTGGAGCAGCTGGACTCAAACCGATGCCCACATGAGACGCCGGTGCTGCAGGTGGCGCTTGACCCACTACGTCAGAGTGCCCGGACCCTTCATTCAACTTTTAATGAGCATTTGTGTTTGTTTCACCATATTATTATGAATAAAGTCACCATAAGCATTTGTATACAAGTCTATTTGTTTTCATTTCAATTGCTAAATTATATAGGACAATTGTTGATTATAAGAGATGTGGCTAACGTGTACAGTGCTTTCCACAGTGATTATGCCATTTTACTCTCTCATCAACCACATATGGGAGTGCATTTCATCCTACATCCTTACCAGTATTCATATCATCAGTCTCTTCCATTTTAACTATTCAAGTGACCATTTAGTGGTATGCCATGGTAGTTTTGGGGACATTTTTTCATATGCTTATTGACAGTTCATGTATTTCTCTTTGTGAAATATCTGTTCAAATCTATGAGTCTTTTTTTATTAGATAACTTTCATTATTATCATTTCATTAGTGTATTTTTTTTTTTTTTGACAGGCAGAGTGGACAGTGAGAGAGAGAGACAGAGAGAAAGGTCTTCCTTTGCCGTTGGTTCACCCTCCAATGGCTGCCGCGGCTGGCGCGCTGCGGCCGGCGCACCGCGCTGATCCGATGGCAGGAGCCAGGAGCCAGGTGCTTTTCCTGGTCTCCCATGGGGTGCAGGGCCCAAGCACTTGGGCCATCCTCCACTGCACTCCCTGGCCACAGCAGAGAGCTGGCCTGGAAGAGGAGCAACCGGGACAGAATCCGGCGCCCCAACCGGGACTAGAACCCGGTGTGCCGGCGCCGCTAGGTGGAGGATTAGCCCAGTGAGCCGTGGCGCCGGCTCATTAGTGTATTTTTTTTTTTTTTTTTTTTGACAGGCAGAGTGGACAGTGAGAGAGAGAGACAGAGAGAAAGGTCTTCCTTTGCCGTTGGTTCACCCTCCAATGGCCGCCGCGGCCAGCTCGCTGCAGCCGGTGCACCGCACTGATCTGAAGCCAGGAGCCAGGTGCTTCTCCTGGTCTCCCATGGGGTGCAGGGCCCAAGGACTTGGGCCATCCTCCACTGCACTCCCTGGCCACAGCAGAGAGCTGGACAGGAAGAGGGGCAACCGGGAAAGAATCCGGTGCCCTGACCGGGACTAGAACCCCGTGTGCCGGCGCCGCTAGGCGGAGGATTAGCCTAGTGAGCCGCAGCGCCGGCCTCATTAGTGTATTTAATGAGTTCTTTGTGCATACTAGATTATAATATATGTGTGTGTGTATATATAGTGAATATTTCCTTTCAGCCTTTTAACAGTGTCATTACAATGTTTCCCTTCTTCTCATGAGATGTCCATCAATCATATCAGTGCAATGTCTGATATTTCACCTTTGATGGCTTACAAAATTATTGCTTTATCTTTAGTTTTCAGAATTTTGTCTGATACTCCCAGATGTAGTTACCTTTATATTTATTCTAAGCAAATACAAAACTTTTATAAACTTCTTGGACAGGTAAGTTGATATTTTCCACTAAATTTGGGAAATTTTTAGCCAATCTTACTTCAAGCATTCTTTTTCCCTTATTCCAACCTGCTTCTTCTGGGACTCCAGTAGTGCATGTTAGATTGTCTCTTATCACTTCAAAGATCGATGAGCTTTGTTTAATTTCCTTCAGTACACTTTCCTGTGTGTTCTTCAGTTTGCAAAATTTCTAGTGATTTGACTTAAACTTATTTTGTTTTCTGCCATTTCCAATCTAATGTTGAGCTCTCCCAGCCATTAAAAGAATTTAATTTATTGTTTTGTTTGTCTAAAGTATTTCCATTATATTCTTATTCATACTCTGCTTTCTTTCCATATACATCCATTTATTAGTACCACTTATACCTTTAATTCTTTTACATATTTTTCCTCTAAATCTTTGAACATATTTAGCATAGTTGCTTTAAGTGTTTATCTGCTCAGTCCAATATCTGGGCCATGTTGTGAGCAGTTTACATTGGTTATTCTTTTTCTTGAAAAATTTCTAGTTCCATGTTCTATATTCATTTCTAGTATCTTTGTAGCACTAATGTTTTAATTATATATTACATATTATACATAATACATTGTAGAAACTCTGTATTTTAGTTTTATTCCCTGAAGTGTGATGCTTTTTATTCTAGCAAGCAATTCACTCATTAACTAATCAACTTTGAACTCATGTCAGCTTGATTTTGCATCTATCTCCAAATATCCCCTTATTTGGGAGGACCTAGCATACATTTATCTTTATCCCTTCCAGCCAACCATGAATCTTACCAGAACTTAATTTTAGGCTTTAATCTGATAAGTTTAGTATAGGCCTTATTTTATGATATGGCCTTTCCACCTAAAGTGGGACAATTTATATTAACAAGGTCTTCGTACACTGATAAGACTGTAAATCTAGTTCCACCAAAGTGACTAGATTTCTAATTTTTCCTTCCTAGCTCAATTCTTCAGCAATCATTTCCTACGAAGTCTCAAGTAATCTCACCCAAAGTGTGTAAAGCCCTTGCATGAGTCGTGGACTGGTGAGGGCAACTTTACAGATTGTTGTTCACCTTGACCCCATGAAATAGTTCCCTCCTCTCTTCTAACTTCCCTCATAGAGTCTAGCTCCTTTGCTTCCAAATCAATTCTATTCTGTCTCATCTCAGAAGGACCACAGTGTTTTATTGGATTGTCGCTTGCGTTATCACAACCAGAAAGCTGTCCCTTGGCAGACACTTGATAGGAATGTATGCTGGATTTCACAAACTGCTTCTTGCAGTGACTACAATATTGCTCTGTTGTTCAAAACCTGAAAACAGTTAGCTTATATTATGATCAAATTTTATATTGTTTGTGATAGTAGGGGTGCTAGTTTCATACTAGTTATTCTGTCATAGCCAGAAATGGATTTCCTCACCTTCGCTTTCTATAAAAATTTCTTGTAATCTACTAAGTCTGTCTTTCTTTTCTGTTAATGTCTCTTGCCTCTAACACTTCACAGTATGCCTCTAGCAAATTCCTTCTATACGTCAAGAAATAATTTCCTTTCTATGGCCTTCCTCTATTGAGCACAACTTTCTCCTCTAAGATACTATTTTACCTTGTGCATATATCTCTCATCTTTTATCCCATAATTTCATAAAATTTTCCTATCTTTTTACATATCTATTGCAGTTTGCATAGATTTAATATATAGTTAAATGAATATATGGATAAATGTTCAAACTGATATGGAGAATGTAGTTTACTGAAATGAAAAAATATTCATTTCAAATCTATGCTTAATAAATTATATTTTAACTTCTCTTCTGAGTAATGACGAATAATTTCATCTGATCCAAAGTTGTGAATAAAAAATGAACACATCCAAGAACCAAGAGTCTGTATATGGAATGTTAACTTAAATTGGTTACTGTGTGAAAGATTTTTAATAAATAAAATAAGCAGTTTTCAGCTGCCTTAGGAGATTTGCAGAAGGCAATACTTGAACAATGAATGATAACTAACTCAATAAAAATAATATTTTCTATTTATTTTTTACTCTGGGACCTACTGTCATCTTTCTTTTTTTATTTTTTGGACAGACAGAGTGGACAGTGATAGACAGAGAGAGAGAAAGGTCTTCCTTTTCCATTGGTTCACTCCCCAGTGGCCTACTGCAGCTGGTGCACCGCGCTGATCCGATGGCAAGAGCCAGGAGCTTCTCCTGGTCTCCCATGCGGGTGCAGAGCCCAAGCACTTGGGCCATCCTCCACTGCACTCCCGGGCCACAGCAGAGAGCTGGCCTGGAAGAGGGGCAACCGGGACAGAATCCAGCACCCCGACCGGGACTAGAACCTGGGGTGCCGGCACCACAGGCAGATGTCATCTTTCTAATTTCAACTTCTGAAAGTCCCAGGACTACATCTTCCCTCATACTTCATAGGGAATTTTATAGTAGAATAACACCTGTCCATGTTGAGTCTATAGTGAAATTAAAAGTCACTATTTTTGAAATTAATGAAACTAATACTTGTGAAATGGATTAAATACTCCTTTTCTGGTTTTTGTTTCTAAATAATAAGAAAGTTCAACTATATGAACTTTTGCATCTGTTATAGTTCTACACTTCCTTTCATACTTCTGCGTTATGTACTCAATATGAAAAGAACAGACTTTCAAGTCAAACCAACTTTGGTTCAAATCTCACAATACCACTTAGTAGTTGCATGACATTGGATCAGCTACTTTGCTTCTTTGAGTGTTGATTCCATCATCTATATGATGCAAATAATCTTATCTACATTAAAGGTCTGATAGCAAGATCAAAACATCAAACATATAAATCATACATTGTATTTTTAATAAACAGTAGGAACTCATAGCAAATTACTTTTTTGTTACTATTCCTTCAAAGGTGAACTCTTGTGCCTTTATGAAAACATAAAATCAAATGGAATTTTTTTAAGATTTATTTATTTATTTGAAAAGCAGGGTTAAAGAGAAAGAGGGAGAGGTAGAGAGACAAAGAGATTCTCCATCTGTTGGTTCACTCCCCAAATGGCCACAACAGCCAGTACTGGGCCAGGCCGAAGTCAGGAGCCTGGAATTCCATCTGGGTCTCCCATATAGGTAGCAAAGACCCAAGTACTTGGGCCATCTTCTACTGCTCTTCTAAGCATATAGCAGAGAGCTGGATCCGAAGTGGAGCAACCAGGACTAGAACAGGCACCCATATGGGATGCTGGTGTTGTTGGCAGCAGTTTAACCCACTGTACCATGATGCAGGCCCCAAATGGAAATTCTAAGAATTTAGATTGCTGAACCATACATTTTTATGCCTTGATTAGTGACTAATGGTGTAAAGAAATCTACAATAGTTCTTTTCACTTGTGAAATCCCTTTTCCTTTATAGTTTGACAAAAAAAAAAAAAAAAAAAAAAAAAGCTAAATGAGGGCCAGCATTTTAGCACAGTGGGTTAAGCCAAGACCTGTGATGCATCCAATATGAACACCGGTTTGTGTCCTGCTGCTCTGCTTCTGATACAGCTCCCTGCTAATATGCCTGGAAAAACAGTGGAAGATGGCCCATATATTTGGACCCTTGTATCCATGTGGGAAACTCGGATGGAGTTCCTGATTCCTGGCTCAGACTCACTGAGCCCCAACCATTGTGAACATTTGGAGGTGAATCAGCAGATGGAAAATCTCTTTCTCTCTGTCTCTGCCTCCCCCATCGCTGTACCTTTCAAATAAATAAAATAAGAGCTTTAAAAAAAACTAAATGAGCTTGTATGTCTTTGGAAAAGTAATAAAAATTCAAGGTAAAAATTTCTAGAAATTTACAAAGTCACATAAAGTTCTATTAATGCCATTTACTTCGTGGTATTCAGTGCTTAAAGATCTTTATTTCTCCTAACTCACTTGCTAAGTTCTTGTAAAGATCCTAGTTTTTAATAAAGAATTTTATTTCCTGGCCATTTTTTATTTATTACAAAGTATATAGGAATAAATGTTATGAAATAGCTATGGTGGTCAATTTGGTGTTATTTATAATTACTATGAATATCCAGCTACACGGCATCCACTGTAATTTTTTATTTTACCATCTGCTGTAATTCATATATGTATATATTATTTGGTTTGGCCAATAAATATAATCAAAGTTGTATGTTACATACAGGCAAAAGGTTATATGCCACTAGGTGCTCTGTCATATGGACTGGCAATGTTCCAGATAGTATTTCCTCTAGTAGTCTGGATCCTAAAGTAGATAATGACAATGTTGAGCAGATATTCCAACTATTTCATAATAAATTTGTGATATTTTCAAAATATAAAAATGTGCTTTTTTAAAAAATATTTATTTACTTGAAAGTCAGAGTTACACAAAGAGAAGGAGAGGCAGAAAGAGAGAGAGAGAGAGAGAGAGAGAGAGAGAGAGAGATTGATTTTCCATCGGTTAGTTCACTCCCAAATTGGCCACAATGGCTGGAGCTGTGCTGATCTGAAACCAGGAGCCAGGAGTTTCTTCCGGGTCTCCCACGTGGGTGCATGGGCCCAAGACCTTGGGCCATCTTCTACTGCTTTCCCAGGCCATAGCAGAGAGCTGGATCGGAAGTGGAGCAGCCGGGTCTTAAACCAGTGCCCATATGGAATGCCAGCGCTTCAGGTGGTGGCTTTACCCACTATACCACAGCGCTGGCCCCAAAAATGTGCTATTTTAAGACATTGATCTTTTAGTTGCATTTGTCAATGCAGTAGAATTTATCTTAGCTTGATGAATATATGTAAATATAAATAAATGGTGGAAAGCATTAGTAATTATGGATTCATTTAATATTTTTCTAATGTTTCTCAAATTTCTTGATGTGTAGTTAGGCTAGTAATGATAATGGTGTTTTTCTATTTAAGATTCAGAGAAGCTGGGAAAGAGCAGCTGCCGCATTCCCCACAATGCCAAAATATCCAGAATCAGGGGTGGGCCAGGATAGATACAGGAGCCTGAAACTCCATTCAGGTCTCCTATATGAATGGTAGGGACCCAACTACTTGAACCATTAACTGTTGCCTCCCAGCGCCTGCCTTAGCAGGAGGCTGGAATTTGGAGTGGGGCTGGGACTTGAACACCCTCACTCAAGGAATTTCAGGAACCTCAACTGGTATTTTAACTACTTGGTAAAACGTTTGCTCCTGTAGTGTGTTCTCTGTTGTAATCACAAGACTTCTCCAGGCATTTTTCTCTGTGCTCACCTTCTTCACTTTTCCTTAATTTTCTTGTTTATCAACGAGCATTATTTTGTCCCTTTACACTCTGCTCATATTTTATTTTTCTTTTCTTTTATAATAATTGCTCACAAATAACTTCTAAAAATTATTTTTATTTGAAAGGAAATTGAAAATAGAAAAAAACAGCAAGCAAATGTAGAGCTTAACAAATTATTATAATACAAACAATGCTGGTCAAATAATAGAAACTTGCTAGTCAGCTCAGACAGATAATCCTTTGATTTTTCTTCTTTGTTTATTTTTTCAATTTTTATAAGATTTATTTATTTGTATTTGAGTTTTTACAAAATATTTATTTATTTATTCATTTATTTGGAAGGCAGTTACAGAGAGACAGAGAGAGGAGAGGAGTGAGCACAAGATATCATGATCTTCCGTCCTCTGCTTCCCTTCCCAAATGGCTGCAATGGCCAAGGCTAGGCCAGGCAGAAACCAGGAGCCTGGAACTCCATTCATGTTTCCCACTCAGGTGACAGAGTCCTAAGTATTTGGCCCATCCTCCACTGCCTTCCCAGGCGCATTAGTAGCAAGTAGCTGGATCTGAAGTGGCGCAGCCAGGACCCAGCTAGCATTCATATGGCTTGCTAGCATCGCAGGGGGCAGCTCAGCCAGTGGTGCCAGAATGCTAGCCAAAACATTTTTACTTTTTAAAACCACTTTGGGATGTGATTAATATACAAAAGAACTGCTTATTTAATATATACAACTTTGTGAATTTGGAAATAAATATACATCCTGAAACCACCACTACAATCTAAAATATAGACATATCTATCATCTCTAAAAGTTTCCTCCTGTCCTCTTTGTATATTACCAGTTTTATGATGAAAACACAATGTAAAATAATTTTTTAAGATTTATTTATTTATTTTTATTTGAAAGTACTGAGAAGGCAGAGGCAGAAGTTGAGAGAGAGAGAGAGAGAGAGAGAGAGAGAGGTCTTCCATCCCTGTTTCACTCCCCAGATGGCCACAACAGCCAGAGCTGAACTGATCTGAAGCCAAGAGCCTGGAGCTTCCTCCAGGTCTCCCACGTGGGTGCAGGGGCCCAAAGACTTGGGCCATCTTCTGCTCCTGTCTCAGGCACATTAGCAGGAGCATCCAGGACTGAAACTGGCACCCATATGGGGTACTGGCAATGCAGACAGCTGCTTTACATGCTATACCACCGTGCCAGCCCCTAAAATCCAATTTTAAACCCACCCTCAAAGTAATCACTATATTACCATCTATGCTTTACACTGCAATTCATCACTCAAGTATGCCAACCTAGAGATAATAATCCGATCTTGAAAGCTTAAAAAACATTTGACATGACTTTTAACATTCTTTTAACTTAGATGTTCTCTCTTTATCTTTTTATTTTCTTTATAATTTATTTGGTGACTCATTGGGAGTATTGAACCTATGACTTTCCCATAGCCTAGATCTTGCTCTTTATACATGTATGATGTATATTAACATGTTTCTCTGTCTTATACATTTCCTGTGAATCGGTGGTTTGATACAAAGTCTTGATTAGATGTCATTACTAAAGTGATTACTAAAGTGATATTGCGATTTTTAATGAAAAGGTAAATAAATTCTGGTATCTCTCAAAACCTTTGGTTGATGTTAGTAGCTTTTAATGCTGAATTCCTAAATTTATTAATTCAAAGGAGGCGCCAAAACTTTGATATTTTAATCTCTTCATTTTTGCCACTTATTTCAGTATGTGAATTTAAATGATTTTATGAGTTGCAATCAATTGTAATTAAACTTTTGAAGTGAAAAACATGCAGTTCAAAGTTTAAATTCTCCATCTTTGACCAGGAGACTTCTTTACTAGTTTCTTTCTGAGTCCATTTGACATACTCCAGTAGTCATTGATAGCTTCCATGTTTTCTTTTCCACAAGCCTTCTCATGATCATACTGTGTATTTCTTGTTCAAAACCTAGAGCCACTGATTCAAGTAAAATTCATTTCTATTAGAGGAAGATGGTATTTCTAGGTTATAATATGAGTGCCAGAGACAATCATTGCTAGTTTGTTAGCTTTTGCTTATTTTTTCAAACATAGACACACACACACACACACACAAGGCACACATACAATACAAAATGTGCCTCATGAATATACATTTTATGTCCAATTTAAATTAAGATCAAGGGGCCGGCACTGTGACACAGCGGGTTAAGGCCCTGGCCTGAAATGCCGGCATCCCATATGAACGCTGGTTCGAGACCAGGCTGCTCCACTTCCAATCCAGGTCTCTGTTATGGCCTGGGAAAGCAGTAGAAGATGGCCCAAGTCCTTGGGCCCCTGCACCTGCGTGGGAGACCCAGAAGAAGTTCTTGGCTCCTGGCTTCAAATCGGCGCAGCTCAGGCTGTTGCGGCCAACTGTGGAGTGAACCATCAGATGGAAGACCTCTCTCTCTCTCTCTCTCTCTCTCTCTCTCTAACTTAGCCATTAAAATAAATAAATACTTTAAAAATAAAAATAATGTCTGAGGATTTTTTATATAAGTTTTCCTGTATTATATCTATATCATCTTACATTCACATAGATAATCCTGGTTTTGTAGCAAATGGGAATTTATAGATTTGGAATATCATATTTTTATTAATTTAATTTTACACATTATAAACAAGATAAGGTTATCAATTACAACATTATAATTATTGAGAACAATCAAAGATGCAAAAAAAGAAAGAATGGAAAAGAATGAAAATTAACTATGGAAACATGGATCTCCATGAAGAGATCAATTTTCTAATAGGAATTATAGAAGAAAGAGAAACAGAGTATATTTTAAAAAGAAAAGCTGGGAGAAGGCATTTAACTTAGCAGTTAAGATGTCCACCTTCCATATCTGAGTTCCTGAATTTCATTCTTAGCTCTGATCACTGAGTCCAGATTCTCACTAATACAGACCATGAGATGGAGTGGTGATAGTTCAAAGTCATTTGTTTGCTACCACCCCAGTGGGATTGCATTTCTAGGATCTGACTTTGACCCTAGCCCAGCCACAGCCATTAGAGTCATTTAGGGAGTAAAAGAGTGCATGGAACTGCATTCTCCCTCTCTCTATAAAAAATACATTTTAAAAATACTTGAAATTGTCCCTCAGTTGGTGACAAATGCCAATATCCAGATATAGGAGTAGTCATCAAATTCCATACAAAGAAATATTTAGCAAATTATCTAATAAACTATCAAAAACCAAAACAAAGGAAAAAGTCTGAAAGCTAAAATATAAAAATCACACTCAAAGGAGTGTCACTACAATTAACAGTGAATTTCTCAACAGAAACCCAGCAGGCCAAAAGAAGGTGGCTTGATATATTCAAAGTACTAAAAGAAAAAAAATGTCTCAGCCAAGAATACCCTACTCAGCAAATCAAAATTTCAGAACCAGAAGAGAAATCAAATCTTTTCTAGACAAAGAAAATTACAGTTCATCAACACTATGCTGGCTTTACCGAAATTGCTAAAGAAAATTGCTATAGCTGGAACAAAAGGCTATTAATTAATAATATGGAACATACAAAGACTTAAACTCTGGGAATATATCCAAAGGAAATGAAATCATCATAGGAAAGAGATTTCCTGCTTTCCAATGTCTATAGCAGCCCAATTCACAATAGCAAATATATGGAATAAATCCAGATGTCATCAACTCAAGATTGGATAGAGGAAATGTGGTGTGTGTGTGTATATATATATATATATATACAATGGAATATTACTGAGCCATAAAAAAGAATAAAACCTTGACATTTTAAAACTGGAGACCATTGTGCGAAGTGAAATAAGCTACACTCAGAAAGACAAATGTCATGTTTTCTCTTATTTTGTAGAAGCTAATACACAGAGTGGGGATTTAAAAAAAAAGAAATATACAAACGCAAAAATCTCAACGACATAAGTAAAATAAAGTCAAATTCACAAATTCACAATTCTCTGGGATTTTCATAATGTGGTATAGCCATTTTATTTCTAGTATGAGAATAAAAGGCAAAATGATTACTTACAATCATAACTAAAGTAAATTGTCAAAGGATATGAATTACAAAATACATAAATCCTGACACTAAACACATAAAATATGGAGGAGAGTAAACTTGTATGCAAAGTTGCTTTTAGTTTGAAATAGGCTTTTATAAATATAAAATATTCCATGTATGTTTCATGGTAATCATAAAGTAAAAATATTTAATACAGGAGCTGGTCCTGTGGTGCAGCAGGTTAAAGCCCCTGCCTTCAGCACAGACATCCCATATGGTGCTGGTTCAAGACCCAGCTGCTCCATTTCCGATCCAGCTCTCTGTTATGGCCTACGAAAGCAGTAGAAGATGGTCCAAGCCCTTGGGCCAGTGCACCCACATGAGAGACCCAGAAGCTCCTGGCTTCAGATCAGCACAGCTCCGGCCGTTGCAGCCAATTGGGGAGTGAACCAGCAGATGGAAGACCTCTCTCACTCTCTCTCTCTGGCTCTCTGGCTCTACCTCTTTCTGTAACTCTGTCTTTCAAATAAATAAAATAAATCTTTAAAAAAATATTTAATGCAAACACAAAACCTAAATATAAAGATATGAAGCAAATCTCTACAGAAAACCATCAAACAATAAAAAGACAGGAAGAAAGAAGCAAATTGCTTAATTACTTACAAAACAACCAGAAAGCAATTAAGAAAATGAAAGTAGTAAGTCCTTATCTATCAACAACTAGCTTTAATATAAATATAGTGGATTTTCTTATAAAAAGTCTATAGTGATTAAATATATTTAATAATAGGAGTTCCTAGTATATCATGCCTACAAGAGATTCACTTCACTATTTAGAATACATGTAGCCTCAGAGTAAAGGCATAGATAAAATTATCCCAATAAATTGCAAACTAAAAGAAAGCAGCTATCTATACATATATAGAATATGGTTTCAGTCAAAACTGTAAAAAGAAATAAAAAGGTCATACAACAATTTTAAATATATATGCACACAACATCAAAGCATCTAAATGAATAAAACAAATTGCAAAGAATCTGAGGGTAGGTATAGATTATAATACAATAATAGTGGAGGTATAATGTCCTACTTTTTTTAAGATTGACTTGTACTGGGGCTGGTGCTGTGGTGTAGCGGGTAAAGCCACTGCCTGCAGTGCTGGCATCCCATATAGGCGCCGGTTCGAGTCTCGGCTGCTCCAATTCCTATCCAGGTCTCTGTTAAAGGTCTGGGAAAGCAGTAGAAGATAGCTTAAGTCCTTGGGCCTCTGCACCTACGTGGGAGACCCAGAAGAAGCTCCTGGCTCCTGGCTTCATATAGGTGCAGCTCTGGCCATTGCGGCCAATTAGAGAGTGAACCAGCAGATGGAAGACCTGTTTCTCTCTCTCTGCCTCTCCTTCTCTCTCTGTGTAACTCTGATTTCAAGTAAATAAATAAATCTTTTTAAAAAAAGATTGATTTTATTTACTTGAAAGACAGAGTTACAGTGAAAGGTAGTGACAGAGAGAGAGAGGTCTTCCATCCGCTGGTTCACTCCCCAATGGCCGCATGGCCGGAGCTGAGCCAGTCCGAAGTCAGGAGCCAGGAGCTTCTTCCAGGTCTCCCATGCAGGTGCAAGGGCCCAAGGACTTGGGCCATCCTATACTGTTTCCTAGGCCATACCAGAGATTTGGGTCAGAAGAGGAGCAGCCGGGACTTGAACTGGCGCCCATATGGGATGTCGGCACTTCAGGACGGGGATTTAACCTACACTGAACCACAGCGCCGGCCCCGTAATATCCTACTTTTAACAATCAAAATAATCCAGACAGAAAATCAAGAAAGAAATATTAGACATGAGCAACTCTTTAAATCAAATAGATCTAGCAGACATAAATGGAATATTCCATCCAATAGCAACTGAATAAATACTTTTCTCAAGTACATATGCAACATTTTTAGTAATAAGTCAAATGTGAGGTTATAAAACAAGCCTCATCGAATTTTATAAGATCAAAATTGTATGAAGCTTTTTAATGAAAAATGATTTAAAATAAGATATCAAAAGCAAGAAGAATTTTGGAAATTTCATAAACACGGAAATTAAATAACATGCTCTTGAATACTCAATGGATCAAGGAAGAAATTAAAAGGGAATTATTTAAAATCATAATTCAATTCCAAATTAAAGTGAAAACATGACATACCAAAACATAGAAAACAGCAAAAGCAGTCCTAAGAGAAAAGTTTAGAATAGCAAATGCTTACATCAAAGAAGAAGGATCTTGACAAATTTACTCATCAAAAACTGGGGAAATAACAACATAAACCTAAAGTTATAACAGAAGGAAGGAACTAATGAATATCAGAATAGAAATAAATGAAATAAAGATTACAATATAATGGCAGGAGTGGGTGTTTGGTACAAGGGTTAATGTGCCTCTTGGAATGTCCACATTCCTTATTAAAGTGCCTGCCTGAAATTGAGTGCTGATTCCACACTGGATTCCAGCTTCTTGTTAAAGCACACCCTGGTAAGTGGTGGGTAATGGCTCAAGTAATTGAGTCCCTCCGAGTTCCTGGCTTCAGAGTGTCCCAGCACTAGCCACCCAGGGCGCTTGAGGAGTAAACTGGCAGATGACACACGCTCTCTCTCTCTCCCACTATCTCTCTCCCCACCTTCCTCCCTGTCTCTGCATTTCAAATAGAAATAAAGACATAAAAATTTAAAAATACAATGTCAAAGATCAATAAAATTAGATTTTTTTAAAAGATAAAGCTGAAAAAATCCTTAGCAGGACTAAAGAAATAAAAGAGAGAAGACTTTCAGAAATAAAAGAGGATATACTTCAAGTAATACCAAACAAACAAGCAAAAAAATCAGAGGCGGAAACTGTGGCACAGTCGGTTAAGCTGTCACTTGGGGAATACACATCCCATGTCAGAGAGCTTGGATTGAGTCCTGGCTACTCCACTTCAGATACAATTTACTTGTAATGTGTCTGGTAGACAGAAGATGATGGCTGAGTCCCTTCTACCCACATGGCACATCTGGATAGAGTTCCTATCCCAGGCCTGTCCCAGTCCTGATGTAGGCATTTGAGGGATGATCCAACAGATGAAAGATCTTTGTGTCTCTGTCTTTCCCACTTTCTCTCCCTCAGTTTGCCCTTCAAATAAATACTTTAATCTTTTTTTAGAAAAGAAAAATCATAAATGGCTATGATGAACAATTATGTGCAAAAATTTGTACAACCTAGAAGAAATGGATAAATAAGCACATACAACATACGAAGACTAAATCCTGGGGAAACAGAAAATCTGAACAGATAACAGTGAGCAAGGAGACCGAATCAGTAATAATAATAAAAGAGTTTTCTAACAAACAGAAGTTAAGGGCCTGATGGCTTCATTGCTTTATTCTGCCTAACACCTAAAGAAAAACTAGTGCTAGTCTTCCTCAAACCCTTCCAAAAAGTTGAAGATGAAGAAGTACTTTCAAAGTTTTTATGATTCCAGGATTACCTTTCTACAAAAGCTAAACAAGGACAATATAGTAATGAACACTAAAAGCCAATATCCTTGATGAACACTGATGTAAAATCCTCAAGAAAATACTAACAAACTGAATTCAACAACACGCTGTGATCAAGTGAGATTTATCCTGAAAAGTAAGGATGATTCAACGTATACAAATCAATCAATGTGAGCCATAACATCAACAGAATGAGGGATAAAAAACATGATCATCTTATTAGAAGTTGAAGTATTTGACAAAATTCAACTTCTTTTCATGATTAAAAAAAAAAACTCTTCTTAGTAAATTAAGTATAGAAAGAATGTCTATTGAATCAGCCATTTTCTGTTACTGTAATGATATATCTGAGCTTGTGTAACTTTATGAAGAAAAAGAGCTTTATTTAACTCACATTTCAGGAGCTTCAATAGCATGGTGTGGGGACTGCATTAGCTCTGACCAGGACCTCAGAGTGGAATACATGTGAGTGGGAGAGATCACATTGCCAGACAGCCAGAGTCTGGGGTTTAGCCATGCTTGTTCTTCTCTAACAACCCTCTTGGGAGAACTAACTCAGGAGTCCCATGAGTACTATTTTAATCCCATCCAAAGGTGTGCTCCCAGTGATTGAAAGACCTGCCACTAAGCTCCACCTCTTAAAGTTTCCATACCATTTCATTGTTTCTGCTTTAAGAATCAAACTGCATAGAAGCCATAGTGTACCTCAACACTGTAAAGGTAATAAAATATATGAGAAGCCCACAGTTAACATCATACTCAACATGGAAAGACTGAAAGCATTTCTTCTGAGATCTGGAAAAAATAAGGATGCACAATCTTGCTGCTTGTGCTCAACACAGTATTAGAAATCCTTGGCAGAGCAATTAAACAAGAGAAAAAAAAAATAAACACCATCCAAATAAGAAAGAAGTTAATTCGCCAGTTTGCTGATGAGATAATCGAAGACTTCATCAAAAATGGTTACAACTAATGAATACAGTAGCAACGCAGGATACAAAATCAATTTACAAATACCAGTAGCATTTCATACAATATTAGTAAACTCTTCAAAAAAGAAATCAAGAGAACAATCTCATTTATAAAAGTTACAAACTAAATATAAAATTCTTAGGAATAATTCAACCAAGGAGGTGAAAGATCTGCACACCAAAACTTTAAAATATTCATGAAATAAATTGAAGAAGACACAAATAAATGGACAGGTATCACTGAAGGGACTTGGGGTAGAGCTGGAAAGGGGACAGATTTGGGGAGCCTGGGTGTGGGTTTTCAGGAACCTCATCTAGCTGGGACATCAGTCTAGGAACTCCCCAACGATTTCATCTTGTCCCATTTCACCCTTCATTACCCAGCCCTAGACTCCTGGCTCTGTCCTGGGAGCCCTGCCCTTGGATGTCTGACCACCCAGAGCCCGTTTGTGCTGTGGCATGCCCCAGGACCCCAGGAACTTGTGGATCTGTGGCACAGGCGGTTAAAGCCCTGGACTGAGGCACTGGCATCCCATATGGGCGCCAGATCTAGTCCCGGCTGCTCCTCTTCCGATCCAGTTCTCTGCTATGGCCTGGGAAAGCAGTAAAAGATGGCCCAAGTCCTTGGGCCCCTGCACCCACGTGGAGACCTGGAAGCAGCTCCTGGCTCCTGGCTTTGGATTGGCACATCTCTGGCTATTGTGGCCATCTGGGGAGTGAACCAGCGGATGGAAGACCTCTCTCTCTCTGGCTCTACCTCTCTCTGTAACTCTTTCAAATAAATAAAAAACAATCTTTTTTTTTAAAAAAAAGAGTGGAATACTACTCTCCTTAAAAAAGAAAAAAAGAATCTACCATTTGCAAAAACATGGATGGAATCACAGGACATTATGTGCTAATGGAAATAAGCCAGGTATAGTAAGATAAAGACTTCATGTACTAACTTATATAATGTAAATGTAAATGTGAAAAATTGAATTCATATAAGCAGAAAGTAGAATGAGGGTTTTAGAGTCTGACAGGTGGAGAGACGCCAAAGCATGCAAAACATTAGACAATATGTATAAAGAGTTCTTTTAAACATCCTATTGCACAATGTGATGAATGCAGATAATAGTCTATTGTACATTTCAAAATTGCTATAATTCTCAAATGTAATCACTGCAAAAATTATTAAGTATTTGAGGTAATAGATATGTTAGCGAGCTTCATTTAATTACTTCATATAGCATTTTTGTACTGATAAATATAGCAATTATAGTTTATAAATTTATAATAAAAATTTTATAAAATTTTAAAATGAATCTTCATTTGGTTATATTCACTATTTCTGTATCTGTCAATATTTTCACTTTGATGAGACACTCTTCATAACTTTATTTACTTGTTCAAGTAACTTTTCCTTTATCAAACATATAATTTAATTTTTTAAATTGATGCAAAAATGCATAGCTATGGGACATCATGTGATATTTTGATATATGTTTATGTTATTTAATTTTAAAATCAAGGTAATCATATCTACCTCCTCAAGTATTTACTGTTTCTTTTTGGAGAAAAAATTTAAAATTCTTCCTTCCAGATTTTTAAAAAGGTACAGTACATTTTTGAAAACAACAGCCACCCTGCTGTGCAAGAGAACACAAAACTTATTTCTATTATTTAAAAATATTTTAGTATCCAGCAACTAATGTTTTCTGATTCTTTTTTCCTCCCCAACCCCCAACCTCCAATAAACACTTTTATATTCTCAGCATCAACATGACTAACTTTTTGCGATTCCAGAGGTGTGAGATCACGTGGTCTTTGTGTTTCTGTGTCTTTCACATGTGTTTGTCTTTCTGGTTTATTTCACTTAGCATAGTGATTTCCAGTCCCGTTCTCGTTGTTGCCAAAGGCAGAATTTCACCATCCTTTATAGCTAAATAGTATCCCATAGTGTGTATATACCAAACATTTGCTTTATTTACTTATCAGGTGGTGGACACTGAGGCTGTTTCCTTAATTTTGGCTATTGAGAATAGTGCTATATTAAACATGGGAGTGAAGATACATTTTGACAGTTGTATTGCATTTCCTTGGGATATATACCCATTAGTGAGACAGCTAGTTGTTATCTTATACTAGCTTTTTAAAATATTTTGAAGACCCTCCATATTGTTTCTCATAATGATTGCACTAATTAACATTACTATCAGCAGAATGCAAGGGTTCCCTTCGCTTTGTGGAAAGAAGAGCACTAGTGATATTTTGCCTTTTTTCTTTTTTTTAACTTTTATTTAATGAATATAAATTTCCAAAGTACAGCTTATGGATTACAATGGCTTCCCTCCCCCATAACTTCCCTCCCACCCGCAACCCTCCCCTTTCCCGCTCCCTCTTTCCTTCCATTCACATCAAGATTCATTTTCTTTTTTTTTAACTTTTATTTAATGAATGTTGTGGGGAGCAACTCGGACTAGACTAAGTTACTGGAATTAAGACTTATTCTATGCATCTGCTTTCCCACAGTCCATATCCGAGTCTATGCCTAGGCTTTCAATAGCTTCTTCCGGCACCTTTTTCGTCCGGCTTTCCCTAGGCTCTTTGCTAGTCTCTCTCTCCGGTATTTTCCTGCTTCTTCCCTCCTAGGTTTCCTATCCAAGTCACGGCACCATTATGTCGCTCCCCCTCTTCGTGGAGGAACGACACAGGACCCTGCGCTGTTCTTTTGTCTGCTCGGCCCTCCCCGGGTTTGCTGCTGGTTCTTCCTGGGTTGGCTACCGTCCCTTCCACCTCCGTGGAAGGGCGGCTCCCCCTGGCCACTTTCCCCACTTCCGCGGGGGAGTGGCACACCGCCGGCCGGCTCTCTCGGGGGCTGCTCAGGTGTTCCTTCAGATAGATGTTCCCCTTAGATGTTCCTGGTGCATGTTGTCTCTCTCCTCCTTTATAGTCCTCTTGCACCAATCCCAACTCTGCTACCCACACGCCGAGTACGCTGCTCTCCTCCAATCAGGAGCAGGTCCTACAGTTTATTGGTTGAACTGGAGGCAGCTGTGTAGAAGCTGTTTCCCTTCTCAGCGCCATATTGTGGGAAAGCAGATGCATAGAATAAGTCTTAATTCCAGTAACTTAGTCTAGTTCGAGTTGCTCCCCACAGAATGTAAATTTCCAAAGTACAGAATATGGATTACAATGGCTTCCCCCCCCCATAACGTCCCTCCCAACCGCAAACCTCCCCTTTCCCGCTCCCTCTCCCCTTCCATTCACATCAAGATTCATTTTCGTTTCTCTTTATATACAGAAGATCAGTTTAGTATATATTAAGTAAAGATTTCAACAGTTTGCTCCCACACAGAAACATAAAGTGAAAAATACTGTTTGAGTACTAGTTCTAGCATTAAATCTCAATGTACAGCAAACTAAGGACAAAGATCCTACATGAGGAGTAAGTGCACAGTGACTCCTGTTGTTGACTTAACAAATTGACACTCTTGTTTATGGCATCAGTAATCACCCTAGAATCTTGTCATGAGTTGCCAAGGCTATGGAAGCCCCCTGAATTCACTGACTCTGATAACTTTTAGACAAGGCCATGGTCAAAGTGAAAGTTCTCTCCTCCCTTCAGAGAAAGGTACCTCCTTCTTTGATGACCCGTTCTTTCCACTGGGATCTCACTTGTGAGATCTTTCATTTAGGTTTTTTTTTTTTTTCCAGAGTGTCTTGGCTTTCCATGCCTGAAATACTCTCATGGGCTTTTTAGCCAGATCCGAATGCCTTAAGGGCTGATTATGAGGCCAGAGTGCTGTTTAGGACATCTGCCATTCTATGGGTCTGCTGTGTATCTCACTTCCCATGTTGGATCATTCTCTCCCTTTTTGATTCTATCAGCTAGTATTTACAGACACTATTCTTGTTTATGTGATCCCTTTGGCTCTTAGTCCTATCGTTATGATCAATTGTGAACAGAAATTGATCACTGGGACTAGTGAGATGGCGTTGGTACATGCCACCTTGATGGGATTGAATTGGAATCCCCTGGTATGTTTCTAACTCTACCGTTTGAGGTAAGTCAGCTTGAGCATGCCCCGAATTGCACATCTCTTCCCTCTCTTATTCCCACTCTTATATTTAACAGCGATCACTTTTCAGTTAAGTTTCAGCACTTAAGAAGAATTGTGTATTGATTACAGTATTCAACCAAAAGTATTAAGTAGAACAAACAAAAAAAATACTAAGAGGGATAACAAAGTTGCTCATCAACAGTCAGGGTGAGGGCTGATCAAGTCACCGTTTCTCATAGTGTTCATTTCACTTTAACAGGTTTCCTTCTTGGTGCTCAGTTAGTTGTCACCTATCAGGGAGAACAAGTGGTATTTGTCCCTTTGGAATTGGCTTATTTCACTCAGCATAATGTTTTCCAAATTCCTAACAGGGATCACTTTTCAGTTAAAATTTAAACACCTAAGAATAATTGTGTATTAATTACAGAGTTCAACCAACGGTACTAGAACAAAAAAAAATACTAAAATGGATAAAGTATTACATTGTACATCAACTGTCAGGACAAGAGCTGATCAAGTCACTGTTTCTCATAGTGTGCATTTCAATTCAACAAGTTTCCCCTTTGGTGCTCAGTAAGTTGTCATCGATCAGGGAGAACATATGATATTTGTCCCCTTGGGACTGGCTTAATTCACTCAGCATGATGTTTTCCAAATTCCTCCATCTTGTTGCAAATGACCGGGTTTTATTGTTTTTGACTGCTGTATAGTATCTATAGAGTACATGTCCCATAATTTCTTTATCCAGTCTACTGTTGATGGGCATTTGGGTTGGTTCCACATCTTAGCTATTGTGAATTGAGCTGCAATAAACATCAGGGTGCAGACAATTTTTTTGTTTGCCAATTTAATTTCCTTTGGGTAAATTCCAAGGACTGGGATGGCTGGGTTGAAAGGTAGGGTTATCTTCAGTTTTCTGAGGAATCTCCAAACTGACTTCCATAGTGGCTTTACCAATTTGCATTCTCACCAATAGTGGGTTAGTGTCCCTTTTTCCCCACATCCTCTCCAGCATCTATTGTTGGTAGATTTCTGAATGGGAGCTATTCTAACTGGGGTGAGGTGGAACCTCATTGTGGTTTTGATTTGCATTTTCCTGATTGCTAGTGATCTTGAACATTTTTTTCATGTGTCCATTGGCCATTTGGATTTCCTCTTTTGTAAAATGTCTATTGAGGTCCTTGGCCCATCTCTTAAGTGGGTTGTTTGTTTTGATGTTGTGGAGTTTCTTGATTTCTTTGTAGATTCTGGTTATCAACCCTTTATCAGTTGCATAGTTTTCAAATATTTTTCCCATTCTGTTGGTTGCCTCTTCGCTTTACTGACTGTTTCTTTTGCAGTACAGAAACTTCTCAATTTGATGCAATCCCAAATGTTAATTTTGGCTTTGACTGCCTGTGCTTCTGGGGTGTTTTCCAAGAAGTCATTGCCGGTACCTATATCTTGCAGGGTTTTTGCAATGCTCTCTAATAATTTGATGGTGTCAGGTCATAGATTTAAGTCTTTAATCCATGTTGAGTGAATTTTTGTGTAAGGTGAAAGGTAGGGGTCTTGATTCATTTTCAATTCTCTTTATATACAGAAGATCAGTTTAG
This sequence comes from Oryctolagus cuniculus, assembly GCF_051225735.1. Taxonomy (NCBI): domain Eukaryota; kingdom Metazoa; phylum Chordata; class Mammalia; order Lagomorpha; family Leporidae; genus Oryctolagus; species Oryctolagus cuniculus. The sequence continues at coordinate 62,483,179 of NC_142888.1, forward strand.
AATATATTAAGTAAAGATTTCAACAGTTTACACCAACATAGAAGCACAAAGTGAAAAATGGTGTTTGAGTACTAGTTATAGCATTAAATCACAATGTACAGCACATTAAGGACAGAGATCCTACATGAGGAGTAAGTGCACAGTGACCCCTGTTGTTGACTTAACAAATTGACACACTTTTTATGGCATCAGTAATAACCGTAGGCTCTGGCTATGGAAGCCTTTTGAGTTCATCGACTCTGATCATATTTAGACAAGGTCATAGTCAAAGTGGAAGTTCTCTCCTCCCTTCAGAGAAAGGTACCTCCTTCTTTGATGACCTGTTCTTTCCACTGGATCTCGCTCGTGAGATCTTTCATTTAGGTTATTTTTTTTTCCATAGTGTCTTGGCTTTCCATGCCTGAAATACTCTCATGGGCTCTTCAGCCAGATCCGAATGCCTTAAGGGCTGATTATGAGGCCAGAGTGCTGTTTAGGACATCTGCCATTCTATGGGTCTGCTGTGTATCCTGCTTCCCATGTAGGATCGGTTCTCTCCCTTTTTTATTATATCGGTTAGTATTTGCAGACACTAATCTTGTTTATGTGATCCCTTGACTTTTAGTCTTATCATTATGATCAATTGTGAACAGAAATTGATCACTGGGACTAGTGAGATGGCCTTGGTACATGCTCCCTTGATAGGATTAAATTGGAATCCCCTGGTATGTTTCTAACTCTACCGTTTGAGGCAAATCAGCTTGAGCATGTCCCAAATTATACATCTGTTCCCTCTCTTATTCCCACTCTAATATTTAACAGGGATCACTTTTCAGTTAAGTTTCAACACTTAAGAACAACTATGTATTAATTACAGAATTCAACCAATAGTATTAAGTAGAACAAACAACAAAAATACTAAGAGGGATAACATATGAAGTTTTTCATCAACAGTCTGGGCAAGGGCTGATCAAGTCACCATTTCTCATAGAAATATACCAACAACAGATGCTGGAGAGGATGTGGGGAAAAAGGGACACTAACCCACTGTTGGTGGGAATGCAAACTGGTAAAGCCACTATGGAATTCAGTTTGGAGATTCCTCAGAAACCAGAATATAAGCCTACCATTCAACCCAGCCATCCCAGTCCTTGGAATTTACCCAAAGGAAATTAAATTGGCAAACAAAAAAGCGTTCTGCACCTTAATATTTATTGCAGCTCAATTCACCATAGGTAAGACCTGGAATCAACCTAAATGCCCATCAAGAGTAGACTGGATAAAGAAATTATTGGATATGTATCTATAGAATACTATACAGCAATAAAAATGAAATCCGGTCATTTGCAACAAGATGGAGGAATCTGGAAAACATTATGCTGAGTGAAATAAGCCTGCAAACGGACAAATATCATATGTTCTCCCTTATCGGTTACAAGTAACCGAGCACCAAAATGGAAACCAGTTTAGTGAAATATTTTGCCTTTTTAAAAATTTTTTCATAAATATAAATTTCCAAAGTACAACTTTTGAATTATAGCCGCTTTTAACCCCCATAACCTCCCTCCCACCCACAACCATCCCATCTCCCATTCCCTCTCCCATGTCATTCTTCGTCACAATATATTTTCAATTATCTTTATATACAGAAGATTAACTTACTATATACTAAGTAAAGATTTCAACACACTGCACCGACAAAGACATGCAAAGTATAGAGTACTGTTTGGGTAGTAGTTTTACTGTTAATTCGCATAGTACAACACATTAAGGACAGAGGTTCTACATGGTGAACAGGTGCATAGTGATTCCCTTTGTTGATTTAACAAATGACACACTTATTTTTGACGTCAGTAATCACCCGAGGCTCTTGTCATGAGCTGCCAAGGGTATGGAAGCCTCTTGAGTTAACCAAATCCAATCTTGTTTATAAAAGGCCATATTTAAAGTGGAAGCTCTCTTTTCCCTTCAGAGAAAGGTACTGACTTCTTTGATGTCCCATTCTTCCCGCTGGGATCTCACTCACAGAGATCTTTCATTTAGGTCATTTTTTTTTGCCACAGTGTCTTGACTTTCCAGGCTTTAAATACTCTCATGGGCTTTTTAGCCAGATCCGAATGCCTGAAATGCTGATTCTGAGGCCAGGGTGCTGTTTAGGACATCTGCCATTCTATGAGTCTGATGCATATCCTGCTTCCCATGAAGGATCATTCTCTCCTTTTTAATTCTATCAATTATTATTTGCAGACACTGGTCATATTTATGTATTCCCTTTGACAATCCTATCTTTTTGGTCAATTATAAACTGAAACTGATCACTTTGACTAGTGAGATGGCATTGGTACATGCCACCTTGATGGGATTGAATTGGAATCCCCTGGTATATTTCTAGCTCTGCCATTATGGATAAGTCCGAGTGAGCATCTGTACATCTCTTCCCTTTCTTATTCCCACTCTTATATTTAATAGGGATCACTTTTAAGTTAAATTTAAATGACTAAGAATAATTGTGTGTTAATTAAACAGTTCAACCAATGGTATTAACTAGAACAAAAAATATTAAAGGAATAAAATAGCAAGCTATTCCTTGACAGTCAGGACAAGGGCTGATCAAGACATTGTTTCTCATAGTGTCCATTTCACTTCTACAGGTTTCCTTTTAGGAAACCAGTCACCGATCAGGGAGAACATATGATTTTTGTCCATTTGGGACTGGCTTTTTTCACTCAGCATGATGCTTTCCAGATTCCTCCATTTTGTTGCAAATGACCGGATTTCATTTTTTATTGCTGTATAGTATTCTATAGAATACATATCCCATAATTCCTTTATCCAGTCTACTGTTGATGGGCATTTGGGTTGGTTCCACATCTTAGCTATTGTGAATTGAGCTGCAATAAACATTGAGGTGCAGACAGCTTTTTTGTTTGCCAATTTAATTTCCTTTGGGTAAATTCCAAGGACTGGGATGGCTGGGTTGAAAGGTAGGGTTATCTTCAGGTTTCTGAGGAATCTCCAGACTGACTTCCATAGTGGCTTGACCAGTTTGCATTCCCACCAACAGTGGGTTAGTGTCCCTTTTTCCCACATCCTCGTCAGCATCTGTGTTAGTTAATTTCTGTATGTAAGCCATTCTAACTGGGGTGAGGTGACACCTCATTGTGGTTTTGATTTGCATTTCCCTGATGGATAGTGATCCTGAACATTTTCTCATGTGTCTGTTGGCCATTTGGATTTCCTCTTTTGTAAAATGTCTACTGAGATCCTTGGCCCATCTCTTAAGTGGGTTGTTTGTTATGTTATTGTGGAGTTTCCTGATCTCTTTATAGATTCTGGTTATTAATCCTTTATCTGTTGCATAGTTTGCAAATATTTTTCCCATTCTGTTGGTTGCCTCTTCACTTTACTGACTGTTTCTTTTGCAGTACAGAAACTTCACGATTTGATGCAATCCCAATTGTTAATTTTGGCTTTGACTGCCTGTGCGTCCAGGGTCTTTTCCAAGAGATCTTTGCCTGTGCCAGTATCTTGCAGGGTTTCTCCAATGTTCTCTAATAATTTGATGGTGTTAGGTCATAGATTTGATCTTTAATCCATGTTGAGTGGATTTTTGTGTAAGATGTAAGGTCGGGGTCTTGCTTCATGCTTCTTCCAATCCATGAGCATGGAAGATTTCTCCATTTTTTTGTATCCTATTCTATTTCTTTCTTTCCGATTTTGTAATTTTCATCATAGAGATGTTTAACGTCCTTGGTTAAGTTTATTCCAAGGTATTTGATTGTTTTGTAGCTATTGTGAATGGGATTGATCTTAGAAGTTCTTTCTCAGCCGTGGCATTGCCTGTGTATACAAAGGCTGTTGATTTTTGTGCGTTGATTTATATCCTGCTACTTTGCCAAACTGTTCTATGAGTTCCAATAGTCTCTTAGTAGAGTTCTTTAGATCCCCTAATTAAAGAATCATATCATCTGCAAAGAGGGATAGTTTGAGTTCTTCCTTGCCATTTTGTATCCCTTTAATTTCATTTTCTTGCCTCATGGCTCTGGCTAAAACTTCCAGAATTATATTGAATAGCAGTGGAGAGAGTGGGCATCCCTGTCTGGTACCAGATCTCAGTGGAAATGCTTCCAACTTTTCCTCATTCAGTAGGATGTTGGCCGTGGTTTTTTCATAAATTGCTTTGATTGTATTGAGGAATGTTCCTTCTATACCCAATTTGCTTAGTTTTCATCATGAAAGTATGTTGTATTTTATCGAATGCTTTCTCTGCATCTAATGAGATAACATGGTTTTTCTTCTGCAGTTTATTAATGTGGTGTATCACATTGACTGATTTGAGAACGTTGAATCATCCCTGTATACCAACGATAAATCCCACTTGGTCTGGGTGGATGATCTTTCTGATGTGTTGTTGCATTCTATTGGCCAGAATTTTATTGAGGATTTTTGTGTCTATGTTCATCAGGGAAATTTGTCTGTAATTCTTTTTCTCTGCTGCATTTTTTCAGGTTTAGGAATTAAGGTGATGCTGGCTTCTCATAGAAGGAATTTGGGAGGATTCCCTCTTTTTCTAATCCTTTCTCTGTCTCCATGCCTTCAGGAACTCTTAGAACCTGAATGTTGATTTTTTAATAGTATCCCATATATTCCCAACAATATTTTTTATATTTCTAATTCCTCTTCTTTTCTTTGGTTTGACTGTATATTTTCCTGTGCTCTGTCTTCTAAGTCCGATATTCTCTCTTCTGCCTCACTGATTCTGTTTTTAAGGCTCTCAAATGTGTTTTTTATTTGTTCTATTGAATTATTCATTTTATTTTGATTTCTCTTCAATATCTAAATTTCATGTTCTACTAAATTCCTCATTTCATTTCAATTACTCCTTAAGATTTCATTTTCATGAAAGAGATTTTCTGTCCTGTCCTGTATGTATTTCTGTAGATCATGCGTTTGTTTTTAATAATTTCTAAGTGTTCTTATCACAATTTTTTTGAATTCCATATCTTGCATTTCTTCTGTCTCCTCATCTTCATAATCTTGTATTGGATTGTCACGTTCATTTGGGAGTGTCATGATGACTTCCTTGTTCTTGTTTCCTCGGTTTCTGCATTTGTTGTGTGGCATTGTGGAGATATTATTTGGTTTCTTCTTTTTTTTTTTTTCCTTGCTGTGGTGGCTTTTCTTATTATACTATGACTCTAGATTAAGTGGACTGTCTGCTATTGGTGAATCTCTAGAGGCTTGTGTTGGGTGTGGCCAGAGAGCTCTGTTCAGTTCTTCAGAGTAAAGGGTGTGCCAAAGGTGACACACCCAGGTTTGGAATGGTAAATCTTCTCTCTCTATCTCTCTCTTTTTTTATTCAGAAGGGAAGTAGTTCCACTCAGCTGAGCTCTTCTCCTCAATGGCAATCAGTGCCTGAGCACTAGCCCCAGTGGGTATAATATTCGTCTGCTCTGTCCCCAGGACCACACAACAGATCTGTTCAGTCCTCAGTGTAAGCTCAGATTCCCTTGCAATGTCTCTCACCAGGTAGCCAGGGCTGCTCGAATTTGTGGTGTCTCTCACTGAGACTACTCACATCTCAGCTATACCGTGAGTTCTCCCACACACCCTGTTTTTTGTTTGTTTGTTTTTTCACAGTCTTGGTTCATAAGCTCCACACACTCACTAGGTCTTAGTCTCCTGTTATTACTTCCCACTAGAGTCAGGTTTTTCTGCTTGGCTGAGGGTGGGAGCAGCCCCAAGCTGGTGCAGCTGTTATGTATGTCCAAAATGGTGCCTGCTCTATTGTCTCGCTCGCCTTCGTAAGGTGAGTGGAGAGAGATAGTAGTGTCCATACTGGTCCCTTTTTTTCTCTCCTGCCACTTTTCCTCCAGTGTCTCAGGCCACTGCGGTTTTGTCTCACCTCCCTTTCCTGCAGTGGTGCAGAGCCTCTCGGCAGCTGAGGTCCCAAGCCATGGGTGCCTGTCCCCTCCACGTAGGTCCACCAAGTCCCTCTAATTATGAAAAAGTTTCCTCTGCCATTTTTTCCATAATTCTTCCATATTTTGCTTTTTGATAATAGCCATTTTACCTGGAGTGTGATGATACCTTTTTGTGATTTTGATTTGCATTTCCCTGATGATCATCAACACTGAGCAATTTTTTTCTTTACAAGATTACTTCAAAAAGTTCACAGAAAAATGAAATTAAAGTATAAATTTATTGAAATATATTCAAAATATTTTGAAAAACATTTTCCAGTGATCTTCATATTCTATGAATTTTTGAAGGCCCCTTATATCTGTTGTTCATTTGTAGGTCTTCTTTTGAAAATATCTATTTAGATCCATTGCCCATTTTTATTGAATTTTTTTCTACTGAATTTTTTAAGTTCCTTCTATGAGTATTTTCTTAATATTAGCCAGTTGCTAGATGTATAATTTAAAAATATTTTCTCCCATTCTGTAATTTGTCTCTTCACTCTGTGGGTTGTTTCCTTTGCTGTGCAGAAGCCTATTGGTTTGATAAAATCTCATCAGTGTATTTTGCTTTTGTGTCCTGTACTTTTGGGATCTGATCACAAAAACCTTTGCCCATTACAATGTCCTGAAGTGTGTCTACTCTATTTTCTTCTGGTAATCGTGGTTTTAGGTCCTGCATTTAGCTTTTTGTTCCATTTTGAGTTGATTTTTATTCATGGTGAAAAATAGAATCTAGTTTCATTTCTCTGCATGTGGATATCTCAGTATTTGTTAATGCTCTTCCCTTAAATGTGTTCTTAGCATATTTGGTGATAATCAGTTGGATGCAAATATGTGAGTTTACTTCTAGGTTCTCTATTCTGTTCCATTAGTCTAAATGTCTGTTTTTATACCAATACCATGCTATTTTGATTACCTTAACTTTGTAAATAGATTTTGAAGTCAGGTAGTGTAATGATGCCTCTTGATTTTTTTCTTTTTGATCAATAATGTTTGGTCTATTTGAGTTTTACTATTGTTCCATGTGGAATTAAGATGTTTTTCTAGTTCTGTGAAAAATATTGTTAGTATTTTCATAAAAACTGCATTGACTTTTCAGATCACATTGGAAAGCATGGCCATTTTAACAACTTTGATGATTGTAGTCCATGAACACAGGATGTCTTTCCATATTTTTGTGTTAGTTTCAAGTATATTCATCAATGTTTTATAGCTTTCCATGTTGATTTTTTTTCATTTATTTGGTTAAATTTGTCCTTATGTATTTTATTCTTTGTAGCTGCTTAAAATAGTTTTATTTCTTTCTTTTTCAGATAATACTCTATTGGTATATAGAAACACTACTGTTTTTATGATTATTTAATTTTGCAAAATTCATTTACTCGTTCTAAGAGTACTTTGGTGGAATCTTTTAGATCTACACCATAGACAGTCATGACACTTGCAAGCAGATAATTTGACTTCTTTTCCAGCTCAGATATCTTTTGTTTATTTCTCTTATTTGATTTCTCTGGCTAGAACTTTCAACGATGTGTTGCATATGAGTTAAAAGTGAGAATCTGGAGCTGGTACTGTGGCATAACGGGTAAAGCAGCCGCCTGCAGCGCTGGCATCCCATATGGACCTTGGTTCGAGTCCCCGCTGCTCCACTTCTGATCAAGCTCTCAGATATGGCCCGGGAAAGCAGTAGAAGATGGTCCAAGTCCTTGGGTCCATGCACCTGTGTGGGAGACCTGGTAGAAGATCCTGGTTTCTGGCTTCAGATAGGCCCAGATCTGGCTGTTGTGTTCATTTGGAGAGTGAAGAAGTGGATAGAAGACCTCTCTCTGCCTCTGCCTCTCTGTATCTCTGCCTTTCAAATAAGTAAATAAATCTTTTTAAAAAAGTGAAAATCTTGTCTTCTTCCATATCCTAGAAAGAAAGCTTACACATTTTTCCCACTCAGTTTGATGTTAGCCACAAACCTGTTATGTATGTATGTATGCATGTATGTATATATATATACAAACACACATATATGCACACCATATATACATACATATACATAATAAGTATGTATATATTTTGTTAAGGTACATTTATTCTATACACAATTTGTCCAATTTCTTTTTATTACAAAGGATGTTGATTTTATCAAATGATTTTTGTGTCAATTGAGATCATCATTTTATTCATATGATATATCATGTTTATTGATTTGCATATTGTGAACCATACTTGTATCCTTGGGGAAAATCCTACTTGATCATAGTGACTAATCCCTTTAGAACTTTTAAAAAAGTTTATTTATTCATTTGAAAGGCAGAGTGTGAGAAAGAGAGAGAGAGAAAAACTGAGAAAGATATTTCATCTGCTGGTGTTTTCCAAAATTGCTGAAACAGTCAGATCTGGGCCAAGTTGAAGACAGGAGCCAGTATGGTTCACTCCTCAAAAGGCTGTAATAGCCAATGCTGGGCTAGGCTTAAGCCAGAATACAAGAACTCTATGTCTCCCACATAGGACGCGGGGACCCAAATACTGGGGATGTCTTCTTCTGCCTTTCAAGGTATATTATCAAGAAGCTGGATTGGAGAGTAGCCAGGACTCAAACTGGCACTCTGATATGGGAATGCTGGCATTGCAAGTGTGTGATTTAATCTGCTGTACCACAACACTCGTCATTGAATAATCTCTTTAATGTGCCACTGTATTCAGGTTGCTAGTGTTTTCTTGAGGATTACTGCATCTATATTCATCAGGGATAGTGGCCTGTAGCTTTCCTTTTTGTTGTCGTTGTGTCCTTGCCAGATTTGGTATCAGGAAAATTTTGGTCTTGTAGAGGGCTTTGGAAGAATTTCCTCCAATTCAATGTATTTGGAATAGTTTTAGAAAAATTAGTATTAGTTCTTCCTTCAATCTTTGTAAGAAGACAGCAGTAAACTTGTATGATAGTTGAAATTCCTTTGATGGGAGCCTTTATAATAGTGATTTAATCTTGTAATTCATTATTAGCCTATTCAAGTTTTGTATTTCTTCGTGTGTCAGTCTTGGTAAGGTACATATATTTCTCCATCTGTTCACTTTCAGTCTATGTGTGTCCTTGGAGGCAAGGTGAGATTCTTATAAGCAACTTATAGTTGGGAATTAATTATCAATCCAGACACTATTTTTCAGCTGTATCATTTAATCCACTTACATATTGGTAGATGTGATATGGGAAAAGTGTGTTTTAATTTTCATCCAGTTCCATTCCTTTTACTTAAAAAGCATTTTAAGTACAGGCACATACATGGTGCACAAAGAAATAAAGTTAATTTAAAAGGTAAGGAAACATACATACATACACACACACACACACACACACACAACACACACACACGGACATAGTTGAAGAGTGGAATGGAGTGGGCCAGAGAAGGGGTGGGGAAAGCAAAGGAGAGAGGGGGGCACCCTCAGCACCTTCTCTTGTCCTTGTCTCCAATGTAGGAGAGAACAAGCACCCCATTTTATGAGATAGTGTGGTCACCTGGGAAGTTTATGACACCTCTATAAAATTCCATCTGGAGCTTAATATACATACATACATGGCAACTCTTCCCTATGTCCTGGATAAAAATAAGCTATCCTGGTAAAGGGGGTGTTCAGAGAAACAAATAGGATAGAATTCCATGGGGCATGGCCTTGTGATTTGTGACCTCCAGCTCAGCTAGCCACCTATGCCATATCAGATGAAACCTTACCACTAACACTTCGTTAATTGTTTTCTAATGTTTTTATAGCTCCTTTCTTTCTTTTCCTATTTCCTATAGCTTTCCTCTGTGATTGATTTTCTCTGGTATTTGTATTTTGATTCATTGCCTATTATTTTTTGGTTGTCTTTTACACCTTTTTGTTTTGTGGTTAACATGAGACTTGGAAAAATATCTTTCACTTATGGCAGATAATTTTGAAATGCTAGCAACTTAACGACCAGTGAGGAAGGAAACAAAAGATATAAAAATACTAATGAAAGACTACATATGATCTGCAATCCTCATCATATTTTCAATTTTTTGATGTCCCATTTTATATTACCTGTCTCTTAGCTTATTGATTTAGCTTTATTTGCAATTGATTTTAGTCTTCCTTCTAAAGATATGTGGTTTATGCATCATTTTCACACTATTAGAAATTGTGAATTTGTATAATTATTCTTATCAGTAAGTTTTATACCTTCCAATTTTTCCTTCTTACTCACTGATGGTTTTTCAATTTAAAGAATTTTTAGCATTTCTTGTAAGGAAGGTTTTGTGGTGATAAATACACCCAGCTTTAATCTGTCAAGATCTTTATCTTTCATTCATTTGTAAAGATTAGCTTTGCTAGGAATAGCATATTTTGTTGGTAGTTTCTTTCCTACAGCACCCTGTAAATCCCATCTTACTCTCTTCTGCTCTGTAAGATTTCTGCTGAGAATTCTACTGTCACATGTTTGAACATACTAATATTTCATTTGTTTCTTTTTTCTTGCTGTTTTGAGAACTTTGTTTTGAATCTTTGAGAGCTTAATTATAATGTCTTTGATCATTCTTGAGATGATATAGCCTTTGAAAACAGTATTTGCTAGACTTCCTGGTATGACTGTAATTTTTTTTATATATTTTAAGCCTGGCATTTTCTTGTTACCCCTGAGTTGTAGCAGCTTTTTGTCCAGTTAGTGTTTGGTCAGTTTGTGTTTGAGCTCTTCCTATGTGTAAAGTCTCCCACCCTGTTTTGATGGGTCTCTATGTAAATTGAGAAATGATTTATTTTGCCTCATATCCTGCTCTGATTATTCCCAGTATATGAAACTATATGCATGCAAAATGCTAGACCTCCTTGTTGACTGTGAACCCAAAGGTTCTGTTCTTGTGTATCTCTTTTGTTTATTCTCTCTATTAAGCTGAAGTTTCTGCCATTTTGCTTCTCATTACTTGCTCCATGGATATAAGTGTTTTATTAATGTATCTTCTCCAAAATCTCCTTTGTCATCAAGAATACCTTTAAACATATAATTCTCCAAACTCTGTCCTAAATAAAGTCAGTTCTATTAGGCAGAGCCGTGGACCTCTTCATCCTTAAGGCCTGCACCTCATGTCTGTGTCTGCCCATGGACCCTGCACAACAGCCAGAGGTAGATACAGTGGTCCAGTTCTGGGAGTGGACGTGAGGGACAGTTAGATGTGTGAATTTCTGATCTTTCTCTTTTGCCCCGCCTTGAGTACAGTCTCTACTCAATGAACCAGTTTGGACAGGACAATTGCAGTTCTAGAATGCTCACCATGCTGCATTGGAGGAAGTTCTTTTATGTTACAAGTGGCGTTTAATGACAGATGAGACCAGGCCTTTTATGTCACATCTGCCTGAAATAAAATTTCTGAAATACAAGACTGGTCAGGGGAGAAAAACAGATAGCCACTCTCAATCCATTCTGATATGGACTAGGCAGAAATTAATGAGGAATAAATGAATTGAGAGATTTCCAGCAATCTCTGCTGATAGCCCTGGACTCCAAATTACACCCACTTGCATGCCAACTCAGTACACCCACTTTCCCATGATACACCTGTGCCTTTTCCATGATGAAGAAGATGCCATGATGAATATGTGTTCATTGAGTTCCCCATGAAGATGCCATGAAAACCTTCCCAGAGAATCCCACACAAACTCTATCCCCTTTGTATATTCAATTAGAGTACCACTCCCTATCCAATAAAAGGGGTGACAGTACTGGAGTGAGGCACGGTTTCTATCCTTATGGCATGTGTTTCACCTTATGGGGATAGACACATTCACTTCTTTATGTGTACTCTATATAACTTTTTAAATAAATCCTGCTCCCATTCTTGCGGTTTATCTATGTTTCTGCTTTGAATTCTTTTCTCACACAGAGGCAAGACCCTTCACTACAATGGCCCTGTCTTCTGGGCAGAACTTCTACAACAGAGAGCTTGATAGGAAGAGATAATAGTATTGGAGCAGCTTATGGATGAACTTTACAGAATCTCATTGTTCTTACTTGAAATGAATAGATTTTCTCGCATAATGGTTTCCTTATTTACTGCATAGCTTTAGAAAAATTTATCAAAATTTTAAATGGGACCTTTTAAAGATGGTGGCTTAGGGAGCAACATGCTTCGCTGGGCTAAGGATAAGCAGTGAAGAGAAAACTATAGGAATTATACTCTCACAGGAAAATTGTAGGGAAAAACCACATGGGAAGCCCAATGGGCAGAGGTTAAATGGTGTGAACCTGTGTGGACAGTGCTGACACGTAGCATGAGCATGAGTGGAGCTGCAGCTACAGAAAGCCAGAGAAGGTGACAGAGATGGAAGTGAGGCCAGGCTGTAGCAACCTGTGGTGATAGAGCTGGAGGGAGAGCATGGTGTGGGTCTGGACTGGAGCCCAGGGGCTGGTGGCTGCTGGCAGTTACCCGCGGACCCAGTGGAATTGGAGGGGACATTTGAGTCCTCTCGATATCCCCAGAACATCACCCATTGTCCAGCTGAGAGAGGGTAGGCACCACTTTAGATTAGGGCAGCAGCAGCCATGAAAGTCTTTGGGTGTGCGCATAGCACCTGGCTGAGACAGGACACCTTACTGACAGTGCTGGTGGCAGTGGCAAACAGGCAGCAGTGTTCGACCAGTGGCTCTAGTGTGCATGTGTGATCCAGAGATTCTTTCAGAGAGAATGGGTCTGCAGTCCTCACTGACACTGAGCCTGGCTGGAAAGTGGCTGGGCAGCTACATGAGATGGTGGGGTGTCCACAGCTGCAGCTTTCCAGGTTCAAAATGCCTAGGCAGAGCTGTCTTGGGGAACATCTGCCTCTCTGTTGATGGAAAGACTAGCAGAGCTGAGAGAAGCCTCTGGGCCCAACGACTGTGGGAGCCTTGTGTGCTCCCTAGGGGACTTGGTGGTTACATGAGAAGGTGTAGGGTGCAATTGAGTATTGAGTTCTACCATGCCCAACTTGGGTGTTATCCTGGAAACTAAACTCATCCTGGAGCACAGACCAGAGCTCCCTAACCACACCCACCACACACCTCTTGGTATTCACTGGAAGTGCAGATATTCCACTAAGCCACAGAAGAATAGTCCAAAGATAAAAGCCATAAGAAGAAAAAACAAAAACAAAAGCAAAAACAATCCCACAAATGCCTAAAAATAAGTGCAGAAACTCAAGAGACAAGAGTAAGGAAGACACCATAACCCCCAAAAGGAACACAACATTTCAATGTTAGAATGTGAAGATGAAGAGATTGAGGAAATTCCAGAATGGAATTCAAAAAGTTAGTAATAGGATTACTCAAAAGCAATCAGAAGCAAATCCACAAACTAAAGAAATCCATACATGACATGACTGAAAACATTTTCCATGAAATTGAGATTTTTTAAGAGAAATCAAAATGAAATATTAGAAATGAAGAATTCAATAGACCAAATGAAAAGCACAGTAGAAAGCCTTAACAGTAGACTTGGTGATGCAGAGAAAGAATATGTGAACTAGAAGACAAATCTCTGGAAATCTTATAGTCAGAACAACAAAAAAATAAAAAACTTAAAAACAGTGATGATGATCTGTGGGAAACTATCAAACAACCCAATATATGGTTCTTAGGAGTTCCTAAAGGTGTGGAAAGAGAGAGAATTGACTAGAAAACCCATTTAGTGAAATAATTACAGAAAACTCCCCTAGAACTTCCAAGTAGAGGAAGCACATAAAACTCCTAACAGATGTGACCAGCAAAGATCTTTACCACATCACATTGTAGCAAACTCTCCACAGTAAAACCTAAAGAAAATATTCTAAAACGTGCACAACCAAAATACCAGATTACTTTCAGAGGAATGCCAATTAAATTCACAGCTGACTTCTTATCAGAAATCCTACAAGCTAGAACAGTGAGACATAGTACAACTCTTAAGAGAAAAAAACTGTCAACCAAGAATACTGTACCCTGCATAGCTCTCATTTATGAATGAAGGTGAAATAAAGATCTTCCATAACAAACAGAAATTGAAAGAATTTGTAGCCACTCATACAGCCTTACAAAGATACTTAAGGATGTACTACACACAGAAAAACAGAAAGATAACCATCATTATGAAAGAATGAGAAGGCAGAAAACCTGCTAGTAGAAGTACAAAAGAAATCCAAAGTAAACAATAAGAAAATTTATGGAAAAATGGCATTGCCAAGTCATTACTTATCAATAGTCATATTGAATATAAATGGCCTCAATTCTCCTGTTGAAAGATACAGACCAGCAGAGGGATGAAAAAACAAGACCCATCTATTTGCTGCTTACAAGAAACACATCTTGTAGACTGAAAGTGAAAGGATGGAAAAGATAGTCCATGCTAACAGAAACAAACAAACAAAAAAAAACCAGCTGGTGTTGTCATCCTAATATCAGACAAAATAGACTTTAACATAAAAACTGTTCAACAGACAAAGGAGGGCTCTATGTAATGATTAAGGGATCATTTCAAGATGAAGATGTGATTATAATAAATGTATACACACCCAATTACAGGGTGCCTGGTTATTTAAAAGAAATGTCAATGGACTTAAAGGGAGACATAGACTCTAATACAATAGTAATGAGGGAATTTATTACCCCACTCTAAGCAATGGGCAGTTCAAAAAGACAGAAAATCAGCAAGGAAACAACAGAGTTGATCGACATTATAGACCAAATGGACCTAACAGATATCTACAGAATGATTCACCCCACCCCACAGTGGTAGAATACACATTATTCATGGAATTTTCTCTAGAAGAGACCACATGCTAAGTCACAAAGAAAGTCTCAGCAAATTAAAAAAAAACTGATATCATTCCATTCATCTTCTCTGACCACAATGGGATAAAGCTGGAAATCAACAACACAAGAATCTCTAGATCATATGTGTTTACATGGAGACTGAACAATATGCCCCTGAATAAACAGTGGGTCATAGAAGAAATCAAAAGAGAAATAAAAAAAATTCTGGAAGCAAATGAAGATGACAATACATCATATCAAAACTTATGGGATACAGCAAAAGCAGTGTTAAGAAGGAAGTTTATAGCAATCAGTGCCTACATGAAGAAATTGGAAAGGTACCAAATAAATGAGCTATCAGTGTAACTCAAGGACCTAGAAAAACAACAACAAACCAAACCAAAATTTGTAGGAGGAAACAAATAACTAAAATTAGAGAAGAAATAAACAAAATTGAAACAAAAATCAGTGAAATGAAGAGCTGATTTTTTAAAAAAATAAACAAAATTGATACATCATTGGTGCAAGTAACCAAAAAAAAAGGAAAATACTCAAATCAATAAAATCAGAGATGAAAAAGGAAATAAAAAGATTCATCAGAAATTCCTACAAAGAGCTGTATGCCAACAAATCAGGAAACCTAGAAGAAATGGATAGATTCCTAGAAACATACAACCTACCAAAATTGAGTCATGGTGATAGAGAAAACCTAAACAGATCAATAACCAAGACAGAGATGGAATCAGTAATAGAAACCCTCCCAACAAAAAAGGCCAGGACCAGATGGCTTAACTGCTGAATTCTACCAGATATTTAAAAAAGAATTGGTTACAAATCTTCTCAAGCTATTAAAAGCAATTGAGCTGGCGCTGTGGCTCACTAGGCTAATCCTCCGTCTTGCGGCACCGGCACACCGGGTTCTAGTCCCGGTCAGGGTGCCGGATTCTTTCCCGGTTGCCCCTCTTCCAGGCCAGCTCTCTGCTGTGGCCAGGGAGTGCAGTGGAGGATGGCCCAAGTCCTTGGGCCCTGCACCCCATGGGAGACCAGGATAAGTACCTGGCTCCTGCCATTGGACCAGTGCGGTGCACTGGCTGCAGCACACCGGCCGCGGCAGCCATTGGAGGGTGAACCAAGGGCAAAGGAAGACCTTTCTCTCTGTCTCTCTCTCTCACTGTCCACTCTGCCTGTCAAAAAATAAAATTAAATTAAAAAAAAGCAATTGAAATGGAACTTCCCAAAGTCCTTCTAAGAAAGCTGCATCACCATAACACCTAAACCTGAAAAAGACACAACAAAGAAAGAGAACTGTAGACCAATATCCCCGATGAACATAGATATGAAAATCCTCAACAAAATATTAGATAATTGAATCCAACAAACATCAGAAAAATCGTTCACCTGGACCAAGTGGGATTTATCCCTGGTTTGCATGGATGGTTCAGCATTCACAAATCAGTCATTGTGGTATATCACATTAACAAACTGAAGAACAAAAACCATATAATTATCTCAATAGATGCAGAGAAAGCATTTGATAAAATACAACATTCTTTCATGATGAAAATCTGAAGCAAAATGGGTATAGAAGGAACATTCCTCAACACAATCAAGACAATTTATCACAAACCTACAGACAGCATTCTACTGAATGGAGAAAAGCTGGAAACATTTCCCCTAAGATCCAGAACCGGACAAGAATACCCACTCTCACCACTGCTATTTAATATAGTCCTGGAACTTTTAGCCAGAGTGATTAGGCAAGAAAAAGAAATCAAAGGGATACAGATTGGGAAGGAGGAAATCAAACTATCCCTATTTGCAGATGACATGATCCTATACATACGTAATCCAAAAGACTCCACTAAGAGAATATTGGAACTTAAAAAAGAATTTGGTAAAATGGCTGGACATAAAATCAACATGGAAAAATCAATAGCTTTTATATACACAAACAATGTCTTGGCTGAGAGCTTTTTTTTTTTTAACTTTTATTTGACAAACATAAATTTCCAAAGTATAGCTTATGGATTACAATGGCTTCCCCCCCATAACTTCCCTCCCACCCGCGACACTCCCCTTTCCCACTCCTTCTCCTATTCCATTCGCATCAAGATTCATTTTCAATTCTCTTTATATACAGAAGATCAATTTAGAATATATTAAGCAAAGGTTTCAACAGTTTGCACCCTCACAGAAACAAAGTGTAAAATACTGTTTGAGTACTAGTTATAGCATTAATTCACATTGAACAACACATTAAGGACAGAGATCTTACATGAGGAGTAAGTGCACAGTGACTCCTGTTGTTGACTTAACAAATTGACATTCTCGTTTATGGCATCAGTAATCACCCTAGGCTCTTGTCATGAGCTGCCAAGGCTATGGAAGCCTTTTGAGTTCACCGACTCTGATCATATTTAGACAAGGTCGTAGTCAAAGTGGAAGTTCTCTCCTTCCTCCCTTCAGAGAAAGGTACCTCCTTCTTTGATGACCTGTTCTTTCCACTGGGATCTCACTTGTGGAGATCTTTCATTTAGGTCATTTTTTTTTGCCAGAGTGTCTTGGCTTTCCATGCCTGAAATACTCTCATGGGCTCTTCAGCCAGATCCGAATGCCTTAAGGGCTGATTCTGAGGCCAGAGTGCTGTTTAGGACATCTGCCATTCAATGAGTCTGCTGTGTATCCCGCTTCCTATGTTGGATCATTCTCTCCTTTTTAATTCCATCAGTTAGTATTAGCAGACACTAGTCTTGTTTATGTGATCCCTTTGACTCTTAGACCTATCATTATGATCAATTGTGAACTGAAATTGATCACTTGGACCTGTGAGATGGCATTGGTACATGCCACCTTGATGGGATTGAATTGGAATCCCTTGGCATGTTTCTAACTACCATTTGAGGCAAGTCCAATTGAGCATGTCCCAAATTGTACATCTCCTCGCTCTCTTATTCCCACTCTTATATTTTTTGACAGGCGGAGTGGACAGTGAGAGAGACAGAAAGAAATGTCTTCCTTTTCTGTTGGTTCACCCCCCAGTGGCTGCTGCAGCCAGCGAGCTGTGGCCAGTGCACTGCACTGATCCAAAGCCAGGAGCCAGGTGCTTCCCCAGTCTCCCATGCAGGTGCAGGGCCCAAGGACTTGGGCCATCCTCCACTGTATTCCCGGGCCACAGCAGAGAGCTGGACTGGAAGAGGAGCCACCGGGACAGAATCTGGCATCCTGACTGGGACTAGAACCCGGAGTGCCGGCACCGCAGGCAAGGATTAGCCTATTGAGCCGCGGCACACTCTTATATTTAACAGAGATCACTTTTTCAGTTAAATTTAAATACCTAAGAATAATTGTGTATTAATTACAGAGTTCAACCAATAGTATTAAGTAAAATAAAAAATACTAAAAGGGATAAAGTATTAAGTTGTACATCAACAGTCAGGGCAAGGGCTGATCAAGTCACTGTTTCTCATAGTGTCCATTTCACTTCAACAGGTTTCCTTTTTCATGGTCGGTTAGTTGTCCCGGATAAGGGAGAACACATGATATTTGTCCCTTTGGAACTGGCTTATTTCAGCATTATATTTTCCAGATTCTTCCAGAGAAAGAGTTTTTAAGATCAGTCCCATTCACAATAGCTCCAAAAATCAAATACCTTGGAATAAATTTAACCAAGGATGCCAAAGATATCTACAATGAAAATTACTAAACACTAAAGAAATAAATAGAAGACATTAAAATGGAAAAATCTACTTTGCTTATGGATTGGAAGATTCAACATCGTCAAAATGTCTATACTACCAAAAGCAATTTATAGATTCCATGTGATCCCAATCAGAATACCAATGGCATTCTTCACAGATCTAGAAAAATGTATGATCAAATTCATATGAAAACACAAGAAACCCTGAATAGCTAAAGCAATCTTATACAACAAAAACAAAATTGGAGGCATCACAACACCTGATTTCAAAACATACTGCAGCGTAATTATAATCAAAACAGTCTGGTAGTGGCGCAAAAGACCTGTAGACCAATGGAACAGAATAGAATTTCCAGAAATCAATTCTTGCATCTACAGCCATCTTATCTTTGATAAAAGAGTATCTTTAACAAATGGTTTTTGGGGAAACTGGATCTCCACATGTAGAAGTATGAAACTAGACCCCTACCTTATACCTGACACAAAAATCCACTCAATATGGATCAAAGACCTAAATATATGTCCCAGTATCACCAAATCCTTAGAAAACAAGGGGGAAACTCTACAAGACATTGGCATAGGCAAAGACTTCTTGGACAAAACCGCAAAACCACAGGCAATCAAAGCCAAAATTGACAAATGGGATTACACCAAGCTGAGAATTTTCAGTACTGCAAAAGAAACACTCAGCAAAGTGAAGAGACAACTGACAGAATGGGAGAAAATATTTGCAAACTGCACAGCTGATAAACAGTTAACATCTATAATATATATAAAGCTCAGGAAATTCAACAACAAAACAAACAACCCAGTGAAGAAATGGGCAAAAGACCTAAACAGGTATTTTTCAAGAGATGAAATTCAAATGTCAACAGACACTTGTGAAAATGCTCAGGATCACTTGCCATCAGGAAAATGCAAATCAAAACCACAATGATGTTTCACCTCACTTCAGTTAGAATGGCTAGAAATCAACAGATGACAAAAGGGTGCAAGGATGGGGGTAAAAATGTACCTTGGTCCTCTGTTGATGTGAATGTAAACTGTTACAGCCACTGTGGAAGACAGTATGGAGATAGCTCAGAAATCTGAATATAGACCTACCATACAACCCAGCCATCCCACTCCTGAGAATTTACCCAAACCAAAATAAATCAGTATATGAATAAGTTATCTGTGCTCCCATGTTCATTTTAGCACAATTCACAATAGCTAAGGTATGGAATCAACCCAGATATCCATCAACTGTTGATTGGATTTAGAAATTATGCTATATATACACTATGGAGTACTTCTGAGTTGTTAAAAAACATGAAATCCTATCTCTTGCAACAAGATGGTTGTAGCTGGAAACTATTATTCTTAGAGAAATAAGCCAGTCCCTAAAAGGCAGATATCATATGTTTTCCCTGATCTGATGTAACTAATAGAATACCTGAAATGTAATGTATTGGAATGTAATAGATATTTTGAGAATAGTTGATTGTTTATAGCCCTTGTCTCTTCCATTGAGAAACAGTGTTTTGTTTTGTTTTCTTTCTCTTCATACTATTTGTTGAACTCCTTTATTTAGAGTAGGGTTGACTATATGATCATTAAGTACACTGAAGATAGATCATTGTAAATATTAAGAATGGGAATCCAAGATGGAGGGAGAGGAAGGGTTGAAGCGTGAGCAGGAGAGAAGGTAGGGGGGATATCCCACTATGTTCCTAAATCTGCATATATGAAATATATGAAACTTATATAACTTAAATAAAATTAAAAAAAGAAAAATCAAACACACAAAAAATGTCAGTTTTAAGTAATTTGATCCAGTTAAAATATTTCTTGTTCAGAAGAGAGTTTGTTATCCTTCTTACTCCTTCTTTACAGAAGTCATTCTGTTATTTTTTAGGTTGATATCTTCTTGATATGTCTGTTTCATGTAGGAATTAATCTGTGTTTCATGTAAGGATTTGGAGAGGTGGATGAAATATGTAACTTTACTATCATCGTCCTCCTAGAATGTCTCCATACCTCACCTTTTTCCAACTTTTCTTTCTTGCTTTTTTTTTTATTTGAAACACACAGAGAGAGAGAGAGAGAGAAAGAGAGAGAGGAATCTACCATTTGCTAGTCTACTCCCCAAATGCCCACAATAGCTAAAGCTAGGCCAGGCCGAAGTCAAGAGTAACTAGAACTTAGTCAGGGTCTTCCATATGGGTTCAAAGAACCAAGTTCGTCCATCATCAACCACTGCCTTTTATATGTACACTAACAGGAAGCTAATAGGAATTGGGAGCAGAGCCTGGACTCAATACTAGGCACTCTGATAAGGGATACACAAATGACTTTTTTTAAAAAAAAAAAAAAAGATTATTTATTTGAAAGACAGAATTACAAAGAGGCAGAGAAAGAGAGAGAGAGATCTTCCATCTGCTGGTTCACTCCCCAAATGGCTACAATGGCCAGGGCTGAGCCAGGCTGAAGCCAGGAGCCAGGAGCTTCTAATGGGTCTCCCACATGAGTGCAGGTGCCCAAGCACTTGGGCCATCCTCTGTTGCTATCTAAGGCACATTAGCAGAGAACTGGATCAGAAGTGAAGCAATTGGGACTTGAATCGGTGCTCATATGGGATGCAGGCACCAGCCTGTTAAGCCACAGCACTGGCCCGACAGATGATATCTTAAGCATTGAATCAAAAACATCTACTCCAACACACCCCACTTTTTAAAAGGGAAACAAAATGGTTAAAATAAAAGGGAAACAGATTTTGTCTTAGGGAAGAGTCCAAATCAAAATGTCAAATAACTAAATCTATAAAGATTCCATAGCTTGAAAATATAAAACTACAGGTACTTCTGAATCCCTTCAGTTTTTCAGGTGAAGCAAATGTTTTATGAATGACATTCTGCGGATGTTCTAGGTATGTTTGTGTGTGTGTGTGTGTGTGTGTGTGTGTATAAATACAATATGTATAGGAGAATACCACAAAGATGTAGCTCTTGTGTATTAAAACCTGAAAGTAGTAGTGTTAAGGAAAAAAATTATTATTTTAAAAGGACTGATTTTTTTAATGTGAGAATTTCTCTACAGTAAATTTATACAATTCACACCAAAAGGTCATGCTGTGTTGTGCTTTATAATCTGTAAATATTACTCTGATAGTACTTTATGTTTTGCTAGTATTTTAGCTAATTCAATGTGTTATTTTTAAATTTTACCAAACTAGTAGCATTCTAGCAGTCAGTATAACAATGAAGTTTCAATTTGGTTCACACTCATCTTACATTTATGTTTTTCATAACAATATTGTCCCACATTCTATCATGCAAAAAAGCATCATCTGGTTTAATATTTGCCGGCATTTTATCTTCTAGAACACTACAAATAGCATGTAAGAACTGGAAACTCAATATAAGATTTACACTGAAGTACTAAAAACCCACCAGAATAAAATGTATCAGGTTATTTTGGCAAATTAATTCCCAAATTCAGAATACAAAAAGCTGTGAGTCTCAGAATACTTAATTTATCTAAGCAATAAATTATGAAACTAGTATCAATTCCATCTGATTTTCTTATATTTAATATACAGCAAAGATTCCTGATATTTAGTAAAAACACTCATTGATATAAAAAGACTGTTACGTAGTTACAGTAAACAGTTGTTCTAAGTTTGGTAAAAGTTTTAAAACACTTACATATAACTTGCACTATATCAGATTGTTATTACCCTCAAGATAAATCCATTTGCATTTTAACATTTACCAAATAGTTCTTAGAGTAATTTGCATATAAAATTCAGGGGTTTTTGCTGTTTTTATTTTTTTAAGGTGAACAAAGTTCTTGTATTTCATATAGACGGATTTAGGAGCATACTGATACTTCCCACCCTCCCTCCCTCCTGCTTTTTTTCTTATTCTTCCTTATAATTTTTACAACAACCTACATTCAGTTTATTTTATACTCATAAGATTGAGCATACACTAAGTAAAGAATTCAACAAATAGCATGAAGAAAAAAAAACACTGTTTCTGCAAATCATTGAATCTCTAAGTGTCAATTTCACTTCTATATATTACTTTTTTTCATTTTCTATTATTTATCCCAGATCAGGGAAAACATATGGTATTTGTCTTTTTGGGATTGGCTTATTTCATTAAGTATAATGGTTTCCAGTTAAAACTCAGTTTTGAATAAGGTCTCAGCTTATTCTCCACTGCCCTATTGTGCATTTTACAGGGAAAGCAGAGTGTAACAGAACAAAAATATTGACATTTTCAGAAAAATGTGTGTTTTATCTAATTGATTTTCATCTAATATACATTAAAAGGTAAAACTGAATCTCTGGATAGACATAAGTGAGCTTTTTCTATTAACAATTCAGCACTTTGAACACTGATTTTGTCATATCTCCAAATTTCAAAGTTTTACAACACATTAATGAATTTCAACTAAAAATATTTGTTTGTGAATAGACCTTATTCCAAACTAACCCCAATTAAGAAATTTGTTTTGGAGATATCCATTCTAAGGATTTCATATGAGGCGTTTTGTTGTATGTATATTTGGATCTATACAATTGATAAATCATGTTTCAATAATAGCAATAATAGTACATTAGTATATTTGGTAGTTTTGCACTATTATTTAGTCACAATAAATAAAAAGAAAGAATTGTCTTCAATTCTACATATAGAGAGGAAAATAAGTCAATATATTATTCCTCATAACTGGTAATACATCTATTTTTTGCAGTTTCTCAAATCTTCTGTTCTATGAAATCCAAACTGGGATGACATTGTGACTTAGTGGGTTCAGTTGCTACTTGCAAGGCCAGCATCTCACGTTTCAGTGTCAGTTCCAGTCTCAATTACTCTGCTTCCAATCTAGATCACTGCTAATACATGAATACATGTGGGAAAGCAGCAGAAGATTGCCCAAGTATTTGGGCCCATGCTACCCACATGGGAGCTCTAGATGCAATTCCTGGCTACTGGCTTCAGCCTGGCACAGCCCTGCCTATTGTGGCCATTTGGGGAATAAACATCAGATGCAAGATATCTCTCTCCACTCCCCACCCTTTTCTCTGTCATTCTGGCTTTCACATAAATAAATCATTTAAAAACTTAAAAAGTAAAGTCCATACTATCTATAACACATTATCCTTGCCCTTATTGCTGCTTTGTGAAATTCTACAATATTTTCTAACCCATTATTATTAATTTCATTGTCTCATTTATATTATTTTTATCATCACGCCAATCATCATACATACAATGACATTTCTAGTACCTGACACACATATTTCAGCCCTGATCTCACATGATGTCTATATTCACTCTGCCCCATATATCCATAGACATTGCAAATTTTTTTTTTTTTTTGACAGGCAGAGTGGACAGTGAGAGAGAGAGACAGAGAGAAAGGTCTTCCTTTTGCCGTTGGTTCACCCTCCAATGGCCGCCGCGGCAGGCGCGCTGCAGCCGGCGCACCGCGCTGATCCGATGGCAGGAGCCAGGAGCCAGGTGCTTTTCCTGGTCTCCCATGGGTGCACGGCCCAAGCACCTGGGCCATCCTCCACTGCACTCCCTGGCCACAGCAGAGGGCTGGCCTGGAAGAGGGGCAACCGGGACAGAATCCGGCGCCCCAACCGGGACTAGAACCCGGTGTGCCGGCGCCGCTAGGCGGAGGATTAGCCTAGTGAGCCGTGGCGCCGGCCTGACATTGCAAAATTTTTAAATCTAATTAATCACATGAGCATGATGCTCCTCCAAGACAGTTAATATCCGAGAAATGCTTTACTTAATCCATACTCAAACTCAGAATACTGAATTATGGTTGGCAGAGTATAGTTTTATCTTTTGGCTTTAGTTTTGGTCATGTGACATATTTAGGCCTATGGGACTAAAATGAATACAGTGCACCAGATGTTTGAAAAAGTGCTTAATAGTTGGGCTTGCTCTGGCCTCAGAATCAGCCCTTAAGGCATTCGGATCTGGCTGAAGAGCCCATGAGAGTATTTCAGGCATGGAAAGCCAAGACACTCTGTCAAAAAAAAAAAAATGACCTAAATGAAAGATCTCTGAGAGTGAGATCCCCAGTGGAAAGAACAGGTCATCAAAGAAGGAGGTACCTTTCTCTGAAGGGAGGAAGGAGAGAACTTCCACTTTGACTACGACCTTGTCTAAATATGATCAGAGTCGGTGAACTCAAAAGGCTTCCATAGCCTTGGCAACTCATGACAAGAGCCTAGGGTGATTACTGATGCCATAAACAAGAGTGTCAATTTGTTAAGTCAACAGCAGGAGTCACTGTGCACTTACTCCTCATGTAGGATCTCTGTCCTTAATGTGCTGTACATTGTGATTTAATGCTATAACTAGTACTCAAACAGTATTTTTCACTTTGTGTTTCTATGTGGGTGCAAACTGTTGAAATCTTTACTTAATATATTCTAAACTGATCTTCTGTATATAAAGAGAATTGAAAATGAATCTTGATGTGAATGGAAGGGAAGAGGGAGTGGGAAAGGGGAGGGTTGTGGGTGGGAGGGAAGTTATTGGGGGGGAGCCATTGTAATCCATAAGCTGTACTTTGGAAATTTATATTCATTAAATAAAAGTTAAAAAAAAATAGTTGGGCTTGATCTCTTGAAGTTTTGTCATCACCAAGGAAGGAACATATTTGGGGCAATAATTGCCTTTTAATTCTGGCTCCTTTATTGAGACATGTGGAGAATAACTGAACTGGAAATGACATTCAGGGTCCCAAACATCCAACCTGCACAAACATGAACTAGAAAATGAAACATCTGTTTTTATAAGCCATAAAGATTGTGAGATCATTTGTTATACAGTATTATAATAGCAATATCTAACTAATATACTGCACTTACTTACATCATTTTATTCAAAACAGTAGTGGAAGTCTTAGCCAGGGCAATTAGGCAAGAGAAAGAAGTCAAGGGCATCCTAGTGGAAAGGAAGAAGTCAAATTTTCCATGTTGGCATGACATGAGCTTATATATAGAAAACTCCGAAGACTTCACCAAAACATTATTAAAACAAATAAATGAATGCAGCAATGTTTCGGGATACAAAGTCAGCAGTAAAATATCAGTGGTGGTGTTATACACCAATAGTGAATTATCTGATAATAAATAAAGAAATACTATTTCTAATAGCTACAAAAACTACCTATGTATGAGCTTAATCAAAATGTGAAAGATCTCTATAATAAAACTATAAAATATTGATGGAAAAACTGAGAAGGAATACAAATGGAAAGACATGTATGTTCATGTATTGGGAGGGTCAATATCATTAAAATGACCATACTATCCAAAGTGGTATGCAGATTCAATGCAGTCCCTACCAAAATACAAATAATCTTTCAGATAACTAAAAGCACTCTATTAAAATATGCATGAACCTTCCAAAAAATTATCCCGAATAGCCAAACAGTATTAGGCAAAAAGAACAAAGCAGGAGACATTATGCTGCCTGACTTTAAAATCTGTTACAAAGTTAAGGTTATCAAAACAGCATGGTATTGATAAGGAACAGACACATATACTAATGTGACAGAATGGACAGTGCAGATATAAACCAATGCATCTACAGCCTAATTATAGCTGATAAAAGTACTAATGGCAAGATTTGTAGAAAAAGCAGTCTTTTCAAAAACCGGTGCAAAAAAAATTGGATATCCACATGGAGAAGCATGAAACTAGTGCCCTCTCTCTCTCCAAGTACAAAAATAATCTCAAAAATAGATTAAAACCCTGAAGATAAATCTTGGTACTTTGAAGCTACTAGAAGAAAACAGAGTGGAAATTCTTCATGGCATTGAAATTGGCAAGGACTTTTTTGAATCAGACCTTGCAAGCGCAGGAAACCAAAGCAAAAACATACAAATGAAATTTCATAAACTAAAGGTCTCTGCACTACAAATAAAGCATCCAATAGAGTGAAAAGACAAGTTACACAATGGGAGAAAAAAATCTGCAAGCGATATATCTGTCAAGGGGGTAATAACAAGAGTACATGAGAAACTAAACTCAGTAGCAAAAAAGAAAGGAAGCAAAGATTTCAAATTATCCATTCAAATATAAGCCAATGATATGAATAGACCCTTTTCAAAAGAAGAAATTCAGATGTCCAACAAATTCATGAAAAAAAGTATTCACTATCATTAGCCATCAGGGAAAAGAAAGTAAAAACCACAATGAAATATCACTCTAGTTAATTTGGCTATTACTAAAAAGAAAAGATAAGTGCTGTAAAGCATATGAGAGAAGGGAATTCTTGTGCACTATTGATGGGAATGTACACTAGTAAGTCCCTGCAGAAGACAGTATGGAGGTTCCTTAATAATTTAAAGATAGAACTACCATATGGCACACCAACTCCATTATTGGGTATATATCCAAAGAGAATAAAATAAGTCTATTGAAGAAATCACTATACTCCTGTTTAATGCAATTATGTTCATGATAGCCAATAATTGGAAACAAGCTTGTGTCCTTCAACTGATGAATGAGCAGAAAATGGGTTACATATGATGAATGGAATATTATTCAGCCACAAAAGTCATTAAACCCTGTCATTTGTAACACCATGGATGGAACTAGAGGTCATTATGTTAAGTAAAATAAGCCAAGTACAGAAAGACAAGTAGTACATGATCTCATTCATAAGTAGAATCTAAGACAGTTGACTCTAAAACAGTTGAAAATAAAATGGTGGTTACCAGATGCTTGGGAAAGTAGAGGGGAAGGAGATATGGGGAAAGGTTATTTGATGGGTACTAAGTTACAGTTAGATAAGAGTAAGAAGCTTTGGTGTTCTATTGCACGGCAGAATGATACTGTACTGTATTTTTTAAAAGCAAGAGTAGTAGATTTTTAATATTTTCACCACGTGAAAATGACAATTGGTTAAGGAGATAGCTATGATGTGAAAATTATACAAGTATACATTTGTCAAAACATCAATGGTTCTCCATAGATATGTCAATTTTTATGTAACAGTTAAAAATTGAACAAAAAATGTTTAAGTGCACCCATTCTGTAACCTCCACCCATTTTCTCCAATCTAGTCAATCTACTCTTTATAGACATGATCATTCCTATTCCTCACTCTCATTCCTACACTGACAACAGTCAGTTTATTTCTGGCCCAGTACCAAATCTAAACTTCACAGTTAATCATTGAATATAATCTTTACTAGAATTATTTATTTTCTTGTTTCTATCACCTTATGTTATTCCTTGCCAATTCCCAAAGATATGTGATTTACTACCAGGTTTTATGT